>NC_053165.1:46103768-46437518 GCF_016835505.1 Polypterus senegalus
GAATAACTGCACGTTAAAAAAACTGTTTAGGTGATGTATTGCTTTAAATTTCACTGCACAAACATGTTTGCCAAAGGGAAGTCTTTAGCACAGGTGGTGTCCTAGGTGAGTTGGATCAGCAATGGTCTTTGCAGCCTGCTTCTTTACCCAAAATTAGAATGAAACTGGCCATGAAAAGTGGAAAAGATAAGCAAGAAAAAATGAAAAGGAATCTAGGACAAAACAAGAATAGCATAGCCGAGCTAAAACTATTCTCCAAAGTTTATTTATTTTGCATTTTACGGTACAATTTTAAAGCTCAGCCAATACTGGAGCCCTAAAAGAACCTCCTAATTATAACACTGCTTATAGTGAAAGGACAAAAAGAAAATTATACAAAGTTTAATAAGAGTGGAACTAAAAATATGCTGTCGTTAGCAGTAGGCAAAGGAAAAGAGACAAGGGATCAGAAGATTGAGCAAAGATTGAAACTGGGAGGAGAAATTGAACCATTGTCAAAGCCAAATCAAAACCAAAAATCAAAGTCAGAAAAATGTAACCTAGCATTCTTTAACCAGAGAACCAAAAAAGCAAAGAAAACACAAGAAAAGCCTTTAATATATCTGTGATCTTGGATAGTGATGGG
Organism: Polypterus senegalus; assembly: GCF_016835505.1. Classification (NCBI taxonomy): domain Eukaryota; kingdom Metazoa; phylum Chordata; class Cladistia; order Polypteriformes; family Polypteridae; genus Polypterus; species Polypterus senegalus. The sequence goes on from NC_053165.1 coordinate 46,104,394, forward strand.
ATGAAAGGGTGACCTTTAAAACGTCTCATGTAGATAATGTCACGTATGAGCCCAGCTAGTTCTTTTATAAAATGAGAACACAACCAATGTCAGTGCCCAGTAAAAAAATAAACATGCCGTTAAGGACAGTACAAAATACCATACCATAATATTTTCTAAGACCGCTTAATCTTGAGCAGGGTTGTAGGGGCTGAAGCCTATCCCAGCAACTTCAAAGCATAAGGCAAGAACAATCCCCCAGCCAGTCCTGCTCAGACGGTACAAACAATTTTAGATAATTTAAATGACTGTTCATTACCACAAACAGTGACAAAATTAATTCTCTACTAAACAGAACCTTAATTGGATGCAAAAATAGCAAGTAAAACATGATAATATTTTCATAAGAAGTAAAAGATAAATATGATTCGTAACAGCAGCCTCACAACCCCAGACTGTCTCTAGATATCTACAGTAGAATTATCTGAATAAAAATTATAAACAAGACAGAATGAGGACTCAAATCTTATTTTCTCGTTTTATTATTTTATTTAAAGCCTTAGAACATTTTGGTGCAGACAGGCCATTTATCCCAATAAAGCTATCCTTTAAAGTCTTATTATATATGCTCACGGTTATCTCTGTGAAGAAAAACTCCCTAACCCTAGTGCGAAACCAACCCAGAACAAGTGCTCCCATATTCTTGTTGAACTAATTTTAAAGTAATAGCCTTGACACACTGTACTAATTAATTACTTTCACAATTTTGAACACTTCAATCATGTCTCCTCTTAATCTTCCTTTGCTTAAACTAAAATGGCTCAGCTCTTTTAATCGTTACTTAACATTCATCCCCTGAAGCCCAATATTCAGCCTAGTTGCTCTTATCAGTGCTTTTTCTAGTGCTGCTTTCATAGCCTGGAGACCAAAACTGCACACATGACTTGAGATGAGGCCTCACCAGTGCCCAACCTCCTCAGACTTGAAGTCTGTGCATTATGATATGTCACCTCACTTTCTGTAACGTCAAAGTCCTTCTCATAAGTACTGCTTCAATTTTTAGACATTCCACCGTGTACTCAAATCTAATATTTTTACTTCCTGCCTGTAATACTTTGCATTTATTTACATTAAATTTCATCTGTTACAAATCTGCCCGAGCCTGTATACTGTCCAAATCCTTCGGAAATGATTCAACGGATTCCACATTATCTGTCAATCCATCTAGCTTGGTATCATCTGCAAACTCAGCCAGCTTGTTATTTATCTTCCTATCCAAGTCATTCATATATATTTTAAGAATCCCACTGACCAACACCATTCCTAACATCATCAGTTTAGATAATGTTCCTCTCACCATCATCCTCTGCTTCCTGTGTCTGAGCCAGCTCTCATCTACTTACTATGCCCTGGATGCCCACCTCTTTAGGATTGATGCCCAACCTCTCAAGTTGGATCTTATCAAATACTTTCTGAAAGTCAAGATAAAAATATCATTTGCACCACTTTGATTGCATCCTTTTATTCCTTTGGGCTATCAGAATTTATACATGTTTGGTATCTAGAACACTGTATTAATCTCCAAAGGGAAAATTGTCTTTTTGAATGACCTTTGGGTGTCAGAGTGCAGGTCACCCATGGAGCAATTTGCTTTATGGCACAACCTCAGCAATACTAACAATGCCTGAGTAAAAGATACAAGGCTTAGCAATTTCTATGTGGCTTCTAGAGTAATTCCGTTTAGAAATAATGATCATACTGCTGCAAATCTATTTAATATATATGAGTTAAAAATGAAATAATGTGTAACAGTAACAGAGTATGTTCTCATATTATATCATAATAACTAGTCGTTGTCTTGCAATTAAATAAACAACAGCCACCCAAACCAAACCAAACATATTTTCCTTTGTATAAAAAATAAATATAAAAAGTGTGTGTGCTACAAATCCAAAATAACACCCATAAACAGTACTTATTACAGACATAACTTCTTTCTCATCCTGGTGCTCTAAATACTTTTGATAAGAAAGCTCAGCATACGGTATATAAACAAGTACAAGTCATAACTTACCAAAATAAACTATGGCTAAAAGCCAAATCATGTTTAACACCTAGGACAAGTCCACATTCAGAGATCTGAAAAAAAAAAAAGATAAATGATGATTATTAACCATTGTCACTTAAAGATTTGTCTTTCTGTATTTACATATAACACATTATGTCGATATGAATCAACAGTTGATTTAAGTATAGATAGTAACAACAAATACTGTAGATGCTGTATATCTCAAATTGTAATTAACATTTCAAATAAAAATACATATTACTGTACCCCAGCTCAAAAACAGACAATGAAACGTGTTGTCAGTGGTTAATGCCTCCAAAAGTCTCCAAAAATATAATTGTTAATAACTGTTGCCTTAACATAAGCTATATCACTTACTCATGACAGCTCTTCACCCCTCTAAGTTCATTTAAATTTATTTTTAAAAATGGCAGTGCTTCGGGCATCTAGCTTATTCCATTGGGTTTTTGCTACAGTTTAACAAAGGCATTAGAGTTAAAAATTCAGATAAGAAGGAATGAACTATCTGTAGAAGATCTGTTACACCAGCTAATGTAGATTAACTACTACTGTGGCACTCTTTGGAGTTGATATGGGCCAACATCCCTGTGCTGCACGTTCCTTACCTTATAGAGTCAGTTCCACAAAATAAAATTACAGGTGTGTACATGAATATAAAATGGAATGGCATGTTCAATTACAGTTCTTCTGTGTTATCTGAAGGATCTGACATTGCCTGAGTATAAACAAATGAGACTGTCTATGGGAATATAAATGGGTAAATACAACCCATGCCAAGACAAAAAAACGTACTCTTTTATTATAAAAGCTGCAATTCAGGGAGACAATGAAACTGTTATTCAAATTAAGTAAGAAGGAAAAGACTGTAGCTTTTGTCTTAGCTAGAATAGCTTGTTCACGCTGATGGTGTCTTCCTATCAGCCCCAGCAGACTCCTGTTGCCTAATGGAAATTGTAGTCCCTGTGCCAGCATTAGTTTATGGGTTAATGGGTTGCCCCCCCCCCCCCCTCCCATTTTAGCCCCTCTCCCAGATAAGACATACCGTATACCCTATTTCTTTAAGTTGGAGATACGACAACACACATGCAAAATTTCACAAGGATCAGTTCAGCCATTTTTGCATGATTGGTAAACAAACAGATATTCAAAGAGCTTTCAAATGTATTCATAGAGAGTAACTATGGAACTAGTAACCAGGAAACTCCCAAAGACATTAGGCCTCTGTTATAGCGGCAAGGGTTAATCAGATCTTTCACAAGTATCATATAAGTAAAAGAATACTTTTTTGTATACAATATTGGTTTTGTTTTGCTTTTTTCTTCCTCTCCAGGGGCCTTATATTATTAGTTCACTGACCGTCCTTATTCTTGAACACGCTAAATACAATTGTCCATGAGTAAAATATTTCTGCCGTAGATATTGCTTTTCCAACAGATTTGGATTTTGTTGATGGTCATTGCTAAACACAATTTTAGAGTAAATTGTATTCTTTTGAATTTAAACAGGTGATTAGTAAGAATAATGGGAATTTTGCATATAAATATAAATTCCCCCTGTCGCAGATTGTGGTAGTGTTGGTTAGGTTTGAATGAAACACTTTGATCTGTAATCTTGTACCATTACAAAGTTTTGGAGGGTTTAGATGAAAAGCAATATACAATGAATTGTGGTTTACGTTTACGAGCAAACATTTATGTTACCCATGTAATGAACTGAACGTTTTAAGCAAAGATCAGGTGAAAAGAAAAGAACATTGTGAACAATGTCCATCTCCTCCATGTTCTGTTTGTAGAAGACCCCTCAAGTGAGCTGTGCAAGTGTTTAAACTGACCATGCTACCTCTACCGGCCTTTACTGCCCCCATGGCTTGAAGAGGGTTGGAATTTCCCTTTTTCTGTTTTGCAAACTGGAGCGTAAGGACACAACGCAGTCTGACCTCCATGGCGACACCTTACTTCTCTGCAATACTGCATGTATTTTACCACCAAGCTCACCCCATTCTTTAAACTTTATGTATGTAAGAGCATTCAACAATTCATTCTGGCCTGAATTTTACGTGTTTTTATATCGCATTTCCAGTAGTAAGAAGATGCTGACAGAACAGGGACTACTGCCTGTACTCAATTAGGCCACTTGTTAACCACGTCTTCTTTGAGTTTCATCTAATCTTTCTTCATCCAGTTCACATTTCATCTTCTATGCAGCTCACCTCTTTGAATATTTTCTCAGTATGATTACAGCCTCAGATTGTACAATGGCTCTGTTCTGCTTATGGCATTCACTAACATGAAATGCCTGACCCATTCCCCTGAAGCAAAAAAAGGACATGCTGACTAAAAATATCCCACTCATTACAGCTTTACTAGAGACAAATATTGAGAAATAAAAAACGTGTCAGGTAATTTTCGTTAATGTCATCAAATTTCAATCAAATTAGTCAAAACGTTTTTGATATTTTGGATTATTTAGTTTTTCTATTGTACAGGAGGCAGGTTTTACCCTAAATATAATCAAAATGTCTAGATACTTAGCGGCCTAGAGATACCATCCTGCCAGATTTCAGTATTTTGACTAAATGGGAAATAGCTTTCTTGTTGATGAATGAGTGAGTGAGTGAGTGAGTGAACTTCGCAAAATACATATACAGTATATGCAAGATCAAAAAGAAAAGCCATGTTAACTGAAGTGCACAAGAACATGCAATTTTGCAAAAGAAAATTAAAATAACTAGGAACTGCAATATCCATTCATTTCCAGTTCTTAGTATGGCTTATGAGAGCAGGGACCCATTAAGGTGCCATTGAGCACGATGCTGGAAACAACCCGGCTATTGCACCAGTCTTTCACAGTGCACATTCATAAAGAAATCCACAATCACTCAATACAGACTTGCCAATCAATGACACAATGCAGGCCTATGGGATATTCAGAGATGCCAATCAACGTAACTTGTAGGTATTTGGAAAGAACACGGAGAATTCAAATAAAACAATGATGATGCAAGGAGCGGGTCCAACCCACTAACTAACTAACCCAAGTCTCTGCCGCAGCGCTGTGCCACCAGGATTGTATTGTTATATCACCAAAAGACATCTGTAAAGGAAAATTAAATTTTTTCACTCCTATTTTTTTCTGTTCTGCTGTATTAAGTTTTGAAATAGATCAATATAAAACAGCTATAGTGATCAGAATCATTCATGTATGCACTTTTTAACTCTTCCGTGACATGATCAGATAGACATGGGAGTATACCCAGGCAACATCTGAGAATCCAGGCATTGCATGGTGTGTGTTCTCATTCACACTTTCGCTTTACATTATACTGGATCAGTTCACAAAAAAGTAGGCATTCACAAAGAACTATTTATTTTTTCTCAAAATAGCTATATTTCTGTTTTCTATATTTTCAAAATCTTTCAAAGTAAAGAAAATGTAAAAAACTTCACAGTTTTAAAGTTTATGTTTTCATGCAATTAACATTTAAAATTAAGAAAATACTTCAAAACAAAAGTTCTTTTTACACTCCTGTAAACAATAAGCTCCTAATTAATTGTGTATGTATGCCAAGGGCGGATGTATGGGCCAAGTCATTAACAATACAGAAGAATGACAATAAACATGAATGTCACAATCGAGGGGGCATGTTTTACCTAAACACCTTTTCTGTGAAGCTTATAATAAATCGAGCCTTTCAATTAATGTAGCTCTGTGTGTTTTAATCACTTCCAAATTTGCCTAGCGAGACATAACCTTCAATGCTGCTGTCACTTTAATGATATTTCAATCAATCAGCTTTTCATTCAGCATTTCAATTGCTGGCTTGGGTGGTCTCTGTAGTCATGGCAACAAGGAATCAAACTTCACTGATCACTTTCATATTCAGCTTGTGCTCCCCAGTTTGATTATATTCAGTACCATGAAAAGGGATTTGCCACTTTACTGATTTCCAATACTATTGAAAAATTTTGACACTGAAAACTTTCAGGCTTTCAAATACAATAGAATATTAGACAAACAGCACATTTTTTATCATTTTTTTTTACTAATATAGTATATAAATAAATAAAATGTATCCAAAACTAAATGGAACTATGTGAAAAAGTAATTACCCCCTCTTACTTAATAATTGCTTGTGCTGCCTTTAGTTGCAATGACTAAAACCAAACACTTCATACAATTCAATACCAGTGCTGCACATCACCAGGGAGGAATTTTAGCCTACTCTTCTTTACAGAGCCACTCTAACTTTAGAGAATGAACTACTGTATATACTCACGTATAGGTCGGGTCTTGAAACCAGAAAAATGTATCAAAAAATCAGGCCCTGACTTATACTCCTGTTCAAGAATACAACACTTAAATTATTATTTTTTTGCTTCCTCCAATCTCGACCCAGTTTCTCAGACACATCGAATTTTGTTGCAGCAGCTCAATTACCAATTTCTTTCGCCACTTCAATGACTTTTAATTTAAAACCAGCTTCTTACTCTCTCTACACCCATGACTGCATAGCTAAGTACAGCTCTAACACCATCCTCAAGTTTGCTGACGATACCACTGTAATAGGTCTGATCAGCGAGGACGATGAGATGGCTTACAGGGAGGAGGTCAGACTCCTGTTAGAATGTTGTCACCCTCAACATTAGCAAAACTAAGGAGAAGAGTGGGGACTTCCGCAAACAGGCAACAGAGAACAGCCCCATCTACATTGGAGGTAAGGCTGTGGAGCAGGTTAGCAGCTTGAGGTTCCTCGGAGTCACCCTCACTGATGACCTTAAATGGTCAAGTCACACTGCGGCAGTAGTCAAGAAAGCCCAACAATGCCTCTACTTCCTCAGGAGACTGAGTAAAGCCTGAATGTCCCCCTTAATTCTGTGCAGATTCTACAGGTGTACTGTGGAATCCATCCTGACAGGATGCATCACATCCTGGTACAGCAACTGCTCAGTTCAGGACTGAAGAGCGTGTGGTGAACACAGCACAGCAGATCACGGGCACTCAGCTCCCCGCGATCCATGACATCCACACTACACGCTGTCTCAGGAAAGTGAACCGTATCAGGCAGGACCCCAGCCACCCTGCACTGTCACTTTTCATTCCCTTCCCATCTGGGAAGCGACTGAAGTCCATTTGGACGCACACCTTCAGGTTCAGGAACAGTTTCTACCCATCAGACTCAGGAACAATCAGTAACCTTGTGCACCTCCACTGCTACCTGCACATATACTCTCTCCAATGTCTCTGTTTATTCCTAGGATTCTGGTTTTATTTATTTACTTATTTATATTCATTTTTTATTGTGTATTTCTTTTTCTTTTTTTTGTCTATGTTCACTGTCTGCAGGGGCATATGCAGGCAAGCATTTCATTGTACATGGTACTTGTACACATGACAATAAAGAATTAGAATTGAAATTGAAATTGAAATATTTCTTTCTGAACTAATGTTCCATCATAGATAAGGGATTCTCTTATGATAAAGGTGTACAAGGGTGTGAGATTCAAAAAAGACAAAACAGCGCAAATGTCACTTTGGAATAGTTTGGGTATTACCGTGTGGTCACTACATAGACAAAAAAAGGCGGTGTGCTCCGTGGTTACTCTCTCAGGTGGGCATTAGCATATCATAATCTCTTGAATCAATAGCATGAGTTTTCCGCATTCAACTTATATGACTGACAATATATAATGCTGGAAATTATACGGTAAAATCAAGTCCCGATTTATCCGACGGAGAACTTTAATGCGAGCATATACAGTAAGTAGAAGTGACCTGGAATACCATCTCTATTGGCTTTAGGTCTAAACAAGGCCAGTGCAAAATTTTTATTCTCTTTCATTTCATTAATTCTGGGCTGGCTTTTTTTGTGTTTTGGATCATTGCTGTGCTGCATGACACAACTGCATTTCAGCATCAGTTCAAGGCAGAGCTAAATTCAAGTTTCATCAGATATGGCAAAGTCTTTCATATTCTAAAGCACCAAAACATATCCACACCATTACACTGCCGCCACCACCCCGGTATGATTTTCTTCTCATGGAATGCTGTGTTTACTTTGCTTTAGAAATACAGTAAAGTTTCACTTGTGTCTCTTCTGTCCACAGAATATTCTCCTTAGGGATCATTTAAGTATTTACTGGCAAATGACAGACGAGCACTAATATTCTTCACAGTAGTTGATATTGTCCAATGATGCCCATGTTTGACTTTCTCTTGTATGGAGTTCTAAACCCTGACCTTTGCTAAGTCATTTCTTCAGATGTTTTAATAATGACTTATAACTTCCAGGCTGATTTGCTGCTGCGCCCTTAGTGTAATTTTCTCAAGCCGGTCACTCCTGGGAGGATTTAGCAAATTTCCAGGTGCTTCCTATTTGTAGATAATGTCTCTCATTGTGGTTCATTGGAGGGCCACAGCCATAGAAATGGCTTTGTAGTTCTTTTCACACTGAAATATATCGACAACGTTTTAAATGATCTCTTGAGGTATTTTGACTGAGCACAGCCTTATGTACTTAATAGTGTTTTAGCTTATTGGTTCTGTTGGTCAAAATAAGTAAACTTTACACCTAGCAGGACAGGCTATAAGTCTGGTGGGGTTCAAGCAGCTGACTCCAGGGCTGTTTCAGTTAGGGGACAATTACTTTTGCAAATAGTGCCATTTGGTGCTGGATCACTTTGTTTATTAGATAAACGACAAAAGTTTAAAATGTGCTCATTCACAGGCCTTTTATCCAATATTTTATTTCAATTGTTTGCCAAACATTTACAGCAACAGAGGAAATGAATTAAAGGGTAAAATATTTTGACAGCACTCCATGTACATCTAGTTAATGCTTAATACTCAACTGAACTGGGCCAATTTGAAATACCTAACCAGCTTAACTTGTATGTTTTTGGGGTGTGGGAAGAAACTGAAGTCCTGGCAGAAAAACGAACCGTTTAAAACCGTAGAGTCAACTTTGACAAAGGCATTACAGCAGGACAGACATAGGGATGCCATTACGATTTTTAAGCACAGGTTGTTGGAGTTTATTCCAAGGTGGGAAGCAGCTAACCAATCCTGGCTGTGGTGTCAATCCATTATAAGGAAAACACACCCCCACACACCGAGAATTTAGAGCTACCAATTATATTAACCCGCACTTGTTTTTGTATGTGTGAAGAAACCCAGAGCACCAGGAGAATAACCCAGACAGACATTGAGAGAATGTCCCAACTCCACCCCTGTGACACAGAAGCTTAACCACCTTGTCACCATGCCAATTGTCACCCAAGACAATTAGGGGAAGTCGCATAGAAATGGAAATCAGTGTCAGAGAAAAGAAATAAACATTGGATCATTAAAAAAGACTCCCTTTCAACCAACAAACCAAACCATCATGTGCAATGGAAAGAAGGTACTGTATACTTTTCACAATTCAGCAACTTTCTAACAGATGGTAACTGATTTTAGAAATATTGATCAACATAAAGGAGCAGTAAAAAAACAAACAACACACTATTAAGCAATAGCATGAAAACAAAAAGAAGTAACAATGATGAGATATACATAGTCCTCAGAAAAAGTCTTTTGACTTGTGAACCTAAAACACCCCTCTCTCTCTCTCTCTCTCTCTTATATATATATATATATATATATATATATATATATATATATATATATATATATATATATATATATATATATATATATATATATATATATATATATATATATCAGGGGTCCCCAACTCCGGTCCTGGAGCATCCCAGTGGCTGCAGGGTTTCATTCTAACCCTTTTCTTAATTAGTGCACTGTTTTTTCTGCTAATTAACTTCTTTTGAATCAATTTCAATTGACTTGTTTTTTTAAGATTTTTTCCCCCGGAATTTCTTCATTGTTCCTCTGAATTGCCTTATTTCTTTCCTTAAACAGAAATGAAATGTGAAGTGAGTGAGCCAACTAAGACCAAATAAGTCAAGGCCTCAAACACCAACCAATTTCACGGCAACCAGTTGCTTAATTAGGTGCAAAGTCTTGTCGTTAATTAAACCCGTTCTTTAATTCCATGGCTTGTTGCTACTCTCATTATGCAATGGCATACATTTCTAAAACTGTTAATTTTCTTTTTTCTAAGAGCTCTGTTAAAATGTTTTGGGGACCTGAGCAGATCAGCATCCTTGAGACCTTCATCTTTCTTTATTTTCAGATATTGTATGATGGACACACATTGTTGGTCATGTTTTGGCTCATTTTGTATCTCATTATTGTTTGGCAACTAATTAAGGAAAAAGAAACAAATAAGGGGTCTAATTCTTCAAGAACAAACGAAATAACATGAACTCAAAAGAAGTTAATTGGGAGCAAAAACAGGTCACTAATTAAGAAAAAGCGTTAGAATGAAAACCTGCAGCCACTGGGACCCTCCAGGACTGGAGTTGGGGACCCAGCTCTATATATATATATATATATATATATATATATATATATATATAGAGAGAGAGAGAGAGAGAGGGGTGTTTTAGGTTCACAAGTCAAAAGACTTTTTCTGAGGACTATGTAATATATAATATTAAATATATATAATCCAACATCTGTCTGTCTGTATGTCCGGTTTTCACGAGAGAACTATTTAACAGATTTAGATCGGGTTTGTTTCTATAACTTGCTTGAACATTCCGGTTGATTTAGCAACTTCTCTCATCACGCTAAGCGGGAGCGATTTATTTGTGGGAATCTAAGAGACGTCTAGTGGGCCAATGGGAGGGGGAAACGTGACATCAGGAGTGGGGAGCCAGGCAGGGCTTTCCTCATTCACACACCAGCCGCCGTTCGAGTCGCTCCACCACTGGCCACGTTTTGGAGTGGACCTTGCCTCTGCTTAGCTAGTGATGCCTGTTTGTTTATTAATATTTAAAGTTTATCATGTTACACTATTACGCGGGTGGAGCCACGGGGGATGGCTAGTATATAATAAAATATATTTAATATGGATTGATGGATGGATGGATGGATGGATATTTACTTAAAGGGCAAATGGATGGTGCAGTGATTAATGGGCTTGTGGAGTTTACATTTTCTCCCTGTGTCAGTTTTTTTCCCAATGTTCCATTTTCTATCCAGCTATACAAGCTGAAGACATGCACGGTAGATCAATAGACAACTTTAAATAAATATAGGAGTGTGTGAGCCATAGCATGTCCAGAGTTAGTTCCTGCTTTGTGCCTTATGTTCTCAATATTAAATGGATTCAAGAGTTTAGAAAATGGATGCATGAATGGATATTTACTCACAATGCACTTTACATATCAAAACGAAGCAGTGCTGGTTGAAGCCCATTCAGAGCCCTAGGTGGGGTGGATGGACGCCAACCCTTGTTTTCTACAGCAGGTAGTTGGTATTATGACCTGGTCGGGTGTTCCTCTCGGTGTCTAGAGCGCACACCCCCTTTCATTAGTGTGTACTTCATATACCACTGACTTTAAGGAGCGTCCATCCCTTGGGGTACAGAAGCGCCCACTTTTACTGGATAACAATGCCCACTCAGAATCACCAGAGTTCAACAACCTGGTCTCCCCTTCAGTGTCTGGGGTGCGCACCCCTTAACTTCCATAAATGGCATCCCTCAGTTGACAGCACCCTGGATGGCCACCTATGTCCCCTAACGGATTTATTGGTCTGTCACATTATGCAATCAGAATTCTGTACAAGACAATCCACTAAAATATTTTAGACTGAATGGAACAGTTAGCAGTTTATTTGTCCCCAGGTGGAAATTTGGCTTTTTACAGAAACTCAATAAATAAATACGTTTTATTATATTGTGACAAACAAAAATCCCTCTCAGATACACACCAGAATGACAATTACTAAAAAATCCAAAAAGGAACAAAATTTTGGACAAGACAGTAACATTCACAGTGAAGAAATCACATAGGCATACTGCCACAGGTATAAAGGAGCCACTCGCTTCTGCTGAATAATTTGTTGTGTGAAAGTCCACAGTGTTAGTGTATCAGAGAGAGATGTGCAGCATTGTTCATAATGGCACTCAGTTTTCTTCTCATTCTCTTCCTCCATACCACCTCCTGCAGGTTGAGAGTAAATCGCACAGCTGATTCTGCCTTAGTTTTACAACGCAGAAATCAGTGTGTTTTAAGTAAATAAAACTTAATTAAGAAATATGTAAGGCAGCATATGGTAAATGATTTGCCAAAGGTGAGTCGAAGATGGAATTTTAAACCAGAGACCTTTTGGGTTAAATCGGACATCTCCAGTCACTAGGCATGCACTATTTTCATGATCACATCAAACGATCCTACAGCATTAGCATTAGCGGAATGAAGACTTGATCTGAATGTGCAATATTTAAACAAAAGCATACTCCCAAGCTTTCTTTTACTTTGTACAACGCATATCATGGTGTATCTACAGAGCTGCTGTGTGAGATCAAATCTTCAAAAGCCTTGCATAAATGTCTAATGAGCTTTAACGAATTTGGTGACACATTTCAAACAACCCAAATCAAACACTGTATGCTTTTCACCCTAAGGTACTTTACAGTTTGCCTGCTCTATATATGGTAATGCTAATATGATACTTCAGCTAATAAAATCATACTGTATTCTATATGAAGTAACTTCCTTTGGGATTAAAAAAGTATAATAAAAATAAAATAAATAAATAAAGGAATCTACTATATTTTTCTTAATTTACTTTTTAGGAATGTTTTAGCTTTTTATCGTATTCTAATCCTCAGCATTAAATGCTTTTTGTTGCTCAAATCAGCTAACGGAGACTTTAAATAACTAGAGCTTTCTTTTAAATAAAGCACATTTTCAATCACCATTTCAAGTATACAGTGCCTGGAGGATAGCAGCACACAAATAAAAGTCCTAACAGTCTGGTTAAGGGTAAGCTTTACAACACATAGTGTATGTATTTTGAAATGATGATGCTAACTGTCCCCAAAACTAGTAAATGAGACCAAAAAGCACATTATTTGCTGAAGTTTTTAGAATACCTCACATGATTTTATGTATAATTCCCTACTAATCAGACTATCAACACTTTCCTGAATATATTCAAAAATATCACAGACTTTTTATTCTTAAACTAATGTATGTTTGTATACTGAATAAGATAAAAAAATAATAAAAAACTATTATTTAAAAAGTTACAAATGAGATATAACATGTAAGAAAAAAAAAATCAGAAAACTGTACTAAAACAATTTGTCCTGCAAGTTATATCACATGAAAATCAAACAGCACAAAAGTTATTTACAGTACAATACAACACAGTGTGCAAATAAGGAATATGAGCAAGAGCGAGAAAACATCTACTCACAATGAGCTGTGTAGGGGAAGTTCAGTTTGAGCAAACCTGCTATTCAGGACTTCTAACCAACGTGATGGGTTAAAAGCAGGGCAGGCAAACCAGTCAAACTCAGTGGGAAAACAAACTGAAACACGGCAGCCAATCGGCAGAGCCATTACATTTTTTTTCCAGCCTAGATGGAGTAATGGGATGAATGGATGCTAATTCTTATTCAAATGGCTCCTGTCACACTGAAAGACCTGACTGAAAGAAGGCCAATGGTTTCTAGGCAGGCGGAATGTAGCTGTCTATTCTTTGTGCGGCCCAGCCAAACAAACCAGCTCACACACAGCTCCAACAAATGCAGAAGCTGATAAATCCCTTGCTCTTAATTGATAAAATACAGCAGGCAAAAAAAAAAATTGTTTAAGTTTCTTGTTCATCCAGCAACAAGCAGCAACCCTACGCTGTCAGTGACTTTGTTTCTACTGTGGCATTCATTGCCCGCTGTAGAACATAAGAAATATCTGATAATAGTCAATATCGTTCTTAGTCTTACTTCTGAAGTAGTGTATATGCCATTGATATTAACAATATTATAAAACACAATAAAATGAGACCAAAATGAGGAATTAAAATACGTACAAAATCACACTAAGAAATATGAGTAATGCAACACGTTAGGAATATAGAGAACTCCTCTATGCAATTGCAATAACCGACTAAAGCAAATCTTACATAATTTATTTGGACTTTCAAAAAATCTTTGATTCAGTCTCACATCATAGGCATTAGAAGCAACCTACAAAAGTGGACTTCAAGTTGGCTAACCAGCCTGAGACAAAGAATAAAAATAAGAGGAGCTTGTCGGTGTAAATTAAGGAGAAGAGCATTTAGGACTCAGGTCATCAGTGGAGGTCTGTCCTTGGACTGTTACTTTTTCTGATATATAAAAATGACATGGATTCTGGTGTAGTTAATACACTGGTGAAATTCACAAATGACACTAAAATTAGAGGAATGTTAGATAGTTGAGGAGGAAGCAAAAACAACTCAAAAACACTTGGACAAGCTTCAGAACTGGGTGAGGACATGGAAAAAGGAACATCAACTGTAAATACATGATGGGAGACACTGTCCTGAAGGAAGCAACTTCTTTAAAAAATTAAGAGTTTATGTTGACACAGCATTTTCAATATCTAAGGAAATGTGCTGAAATTATTAAAATGGGGAAATAAAACGTTAGGTTAAGTCGTAAATACCGTTGAGTATAAATCAAGGAACATTACGTTGAGACTATATAATACACTAGCGAGACCACATCTGGGGTACTGTGTGCAGTTCTGGTCACCACACAACAAGAAAGACAAGTGGAGCCCTACAGAGGAGAGCATCAAGGTGCATCCCAGGACTCAAGGACATTTTATATTCCGACAGACTCCGAGAATGAAAACTGCTTTTTTTCGAGCAGAGGAGACTAGGTGGGTACCTAATCGAGGTCTTTAAAATTCTTAAAGGCACTGATAAAGTTGATCCAGCAGAATTCTTTCAACTTAACGGTGAAGCAGGGCCACTTGTGAAGACTAAGGGAAAGAGCACTTAGGACTTCTTCACGTACAGAGTTGTGGAAATCTGGAACAAACCACCGAGACATGTAGTTGAAGCAGAAGCCTTGACAACCTTTAAGAAGTATCTGGATAAGATAATGGGACAGCTCAGCTACCGATGGATTGAACGGTCTCCTCTCATTTGTCAAGTTTCTCAAATTTTTTTAACTCTCTCACTCAGTCGACGGAAGCTGTTGCCTACTTAAGAGGAAACCAACCATGGGCCGAGTGTGGGTCCACTGAAAGACAGCCGAATGTGCAACTCCTTTACTTAATCATACAGGGCCCGTTTAGAGTCTTATAAAGATTTACTAAGAATGACAAGGGAGGCACACGGTCACACCCATGCCCACCCTTGATATCTTCAATTTTATGTACTAGAGACCTTTTTTACTGTATAAATGCTAAGAAATGTTTAGACATTACTCAACATGGCTTTACACCACTATCTCACAAAGACACTGAACTCATGAGAACTCGAAATTCTATAGTAGTGAACGTAGCACCCTGCAGGGCCCCATCTCAAATGACTCATAAGAACTTCAACAGTCATTTTCACTTCACTCAGTGCACAGCCTCATTGTGCTTAGCAGTAAAACTGCAAATTACATACAACCATGTTGCAACAAAACAAATATGATAATTATGGCTTCTGGCATTGAAAGTAGTGTTGCCTAATTACTGTACATCTGAAATTAAAATTTTCCAGTAAGATTCTATTTAGTGTCAAAAATAAATGTTCCTCAGAAATTATTTGGGCCAGGAAAATGTTTCATAAATCTGATTTACAGTTTTCAAGCTTTTTCCTGCACTCGCTTTTTAAAAACAATCAGTCTACTTCCACAAAGTATTCAGAAAGTTCTAATTACAAGAAACTATTTTTTTTTTTGAAGTCCTTCTAGATACCATGCACCAATACACACATGGGAATCTGACGTTCGCTGGTATTCTGGCTTTATTTCATTATTCACTTTTTACTTTATAATTTCTTGAAATATCCAGATATGAGTCTGCTTCTTTATGGTACGTAAAAAAGCATCCAAATAGCCCAGTCTGAACATGTGCAAAGCAGGTACGTCTGCCAAAAAAAAACTGGAAGAAAACTCCAAATGAAATAATCTAATCTTTGTATGAATTTGTATGCGGTAGGTTTCCAATAATAGAACACAAATTCACAGAGTTTGAGACATGGAGTGGTTATGTACTGTATGTATCACCAGTATTTGTTAATGGCCTCAGGATACATGATCTAATTTTTTATTGCAGCGGTAAGATCTTTCGCCAGCATTTGTCACAGAATATATTTATATAACAATAGACTAAGCTGGCGGCTTCTGCGTCTTTTCACTGATAGACAGTGCTTTTGTTATTCTGCATTGGTATGTTACTACATACATATACTGTCTGTCTGTTGTGCTGTCTCACAGCCCACACCATGATGATATACTATAAATATATCATTTTCACAAAGAATGTAAAGATATGCCCCTGGCTCATGGGAAACTTCACATTTACTTTTGGATAAAATAGCCAGCTTGACTATCTGAGACTTTTTGCAAAAGACTTTGTCATTGCATAGCACAAAGTCCAAAAGCCGCATATATCAGACATTCACGCTTTGAACTGATGAACAGGATCAGCAGGATTTTAAAAGAGTGCCAGGCAAGCAGCATGCAGTGCACTCATCCACTGTGCCGTCTTTGACAGCGTTTTTGTGGATCTAAATAAAAGATGAGATATATCAATTACTTTTAGAGGCGATCAACTGTTCTGTCCTGTTAATAGGCTAGTGGGTATAAAAAAAACAACACATGTAATGGTCATACAGTCCACACAATATTTTACTCTCAACAATATGCAGAAAACAAACATGACACTACAAAACTAGAAATAATTAGTTTAAGTAACTGTTGCATGTTAAACAAGCAGCTAACATCAGGGCTACTTTTCTTGGATCTATGCTCTTAAACTTTCTTATAGTTAACAGTATTCTTCTTCCTCTTCTTCCCATTTTATATTGGGTTGCTATTTTGTTTTTTTGACTAGATTTCTCCATTAATGGTATTAAAATGAATGTTTCCTGAATTTAACCTTTTACATGTCAATTACTATATTAACAATTTAGGAGAGTACATAACGCAGACAACAGTTCTAGAAGTTACAGTATGCTGCCTAAATTGTGAATTTCCCCTTGGGATTAATAAAGTATCTATCTATCTATCTATCTATCTATCTATCTATCTATCTATCTATCTATCTATCTATCTATCTATCTATTATATAGTGCCTTTCTTATCTATCTATCTATATATATATCTAAAATTATATTCTATTTATTTATTTAGGCGGAGTGGCAGATCTGAGGCGAAGGATCTGCAGTGGCAATCAGAAGGTTACCAGTTTAAATCCTGTAAGCGATTCCACTCCATTGGGCCCTTGAAGAAGGACTTTACCCTGCAGTTGCTCTGTCCTGGGTATGACATTAACCTGCATCTAGCCCTACAAGTAGGTTCTCCAACTTGCAAAGAAAACCTGGGGGTTGGTGGCAGGATTGGCACTCCAGCCACTGGAAAAAAACCTCACACCATTCCATTCCATTGGAACTAATGTGGTGCTGAGGTGTCACCCATTGCATGACTGCACTTGGGCTCTAAGTAAGGGTCCTGATAATGTGGTACGTGCGTCAATCTGCTGTTTTTAGTGCACACTCCCAACCTCCCTCTACTGTATTTACCATTATTCTGATGCTCATATTTCTTTGTCAATTGAATGATACAGTAGTTTCACCCCGGTTTTGATATCTGTCACACTCTTCATATGGGAAACTATTCTAAAATATGCACAAAAACAGGCAGAAATGGGGATCAGAATTTTCTTGTAGTTACCCCAGTTACTATCTTATTATAACAAAATAATTAGTGACAATAACAGTGAATTTCTAATATTTCATTAATTGTTGCCTATATAAAATTATATTTTGGTTAAATAAGCATTTTTATTACCAGACTTATGCCTATACTTTATATCCTTCCATTTTCTAAACCTGCACAGCCTCCATTTTAGGGTCAGCTGTAAGCCAGGCACAACTGGCACAATGTATACAATGTTTGTATGTAGCGCCTTCTCATAATGTACTTTGATGTAAATAAGGCAAGAATTGATCGATGCATGGGTTTCTGAGGCAAGGTAACAGTTGTGCTATTACTCAGCTTTATTAATATAATCATTATTCTTTCTAGTAGAATCAATATTGTCAATAGAAGTTGTATTACGTAGTAGAAGTAGGTGGCATTTTAAACAATGTAGGAATAAAAATTCATTCATTCATTTAGAACAGGGGTGTCCAACTCTAGTCCTGATGTGCCACAGTGGCTGCAGGTTTTCATTCTAACCAACTTCTTACGGCTCAGTGAGCAGTTTTCGCTGCTGATTAACTTGTTTTACCTCAGTTTTAATTGATGTGACTCAGACCCCTTAGTGGTTTCTTTTTCCTTAATGAGCAGCCAAAAAATAATGAGACACAAATTAAACTGCCACATGATCAGTTAACCTGAAAATAAAGAAAGGTGAAGGTCTCAGTCATGTTGGTCTGCTCAGTCACCAAAACATCTTGATGGTGGTCTTAGAAAAAACAGGAAACCAACGGTCTGCTGTGGCAAAATGAGAGCAGCTACAAGTCATGATATTCAATAACGGCTTTAATTAACAGCAAGGATCGGCTTCTCATTAAGAAACTGGTTGGATTGAAATTGGCTGGAGTTTGATGTTCCAATTTAGCTGGTTATCTGTTGGCTTGTTTCAAGTCTCATTTCTGTTTGGCTGCCATTTAATGAAGAAATGAATCCATTCAGAGGACTGAATCCTTAAAAACAGGGTTATTAAAATGAAGAGAAAAGGAGTTAATTATCAGTGAAAACTGCTCACTGATTAGGAAAAGGGTTACAATGTAAACCTGCAGCCACTGCGGCCCTCCAGGCCCGGAGTTGGACACACCTGATTTAGAAGGTAGTTTTACTCAAGGTGGTTTGCAATGCTGTTTATAAATATAATAATTATAATGTGTATATAGACTAGTCAGTAAATATTTCACTCAAAACATCTGCTTTTCTGGTCTCTGCTGGTTGCACTCTTCTGTTTAACTTCATGTAATCAGCAGGTTAGTTGTTTGTAAGTGTTGTTACTGTTGTTTTTTAAAATTTCCAAATCTGAAAAAGCCGAAACAGCTTCAGGTCTCCTTGTAAGCACAGTCATTACTTTAAAAACTGAATGTGTCTGCAAGCCTCCCCTCTCCAACAAGACAGAAGCATCGAGATGATCGGGAGCTGCCAGTGTGCTCGGCAGAAGTGACCACACAACACAAACTCGGAGTTGCACTCTTTTCCTTCTGCTACTTTCCATTCTGAAATATTCCAGATTATATATGCTGTTGATTAAAACTCATTAGAAGAAATTATTTGAATCAATTCCTGCTTCACCCTCCTTCAATCGTGCCACTTCCAAATAAAAGGGGAAAAACACAGAAAGTAAATTTCTACCTTGAAAATGTATATACAGGGGGTCCTCGGGTTACAACACAGTTCCGTTCCTACAACGGTGATGTAACCCGAATTTTAGTGTAAGTCGAAACACACCTTAGCTTAAGTCACTTAACTATCCTAATACATTTGCAAAATCATAATCTAGAACATAAAAACACAACTAAGCCACAGAAAAAGGAAAAGGACATAAATATACTGTACTGTAGTAAGACAAAAAAAATAGTGTAAAAAAAATCCTTACATTTATTCCTTCTCACGTCTCACTTTCTTAAAGTTTTTATGGGAGTGAGCGTTGTAAACTCGAAATGTTGTATGTCAAGACGTTGTAACCCGAGGACCCCGTGTATTGTTATTAGAACATTCAGGGTATGGTTCACTTTAGATATTTTTTTTAGTGGTGGGACATGAATCAGGCCTATTATCATTAAACACTGCCTCATCTGCAAAGGGAATTGGCATGAAGGAGATGGACAAGTGAAGATGCTTCAGGACACCCCTTCACTACTCCTGACAATCCTATTGATACTGGCACTAATTCTTTAAGAAGTACTTTTCTCTTTGATTGCAACAATCTCCCTGGACGGGTCTCTATCAAATTAGAACACTTGGATTTTGTAAATTTTTCACACTTTTCTTTACAGAAGAGTTCAAACTAAGGCAAATTTCAAAAGCATCTCCTTTCCACTGCTCATTTTAAAGGAGTCCACAGATTTCTACAGGTTTGGACAACAAAAATATCTTGATACCAGTAATGGTGCACTGACGATAAACAAGCAGTGAATACACTTGAAAAGAGAATTAAAATACAGACTGTGCATCATATTATTAATTTTGAGGTATAATGTTTGTCACATCAACAGGATGTTTGTACAGGATATGTACAAGGGAAGTGTGACCGTGGTGAGGTCTGTGGTAGGAGTGATGGATGCATTCAAGGTGGAGGTGGGATTACATCAGGGGTCGGCTCTGAGCCCTTTCTTATTTGCAATGGTAATGGACAAGTTGACAGACAGGAGCCCTTGTGGACTATGATGTTTGCTGACGACATTGTGATCTCTAGTGAGAGTAGGGAGCAGGTTGAGGAGACCCTGGAGAGTTGGAGATATGCTCTAGAGAGGAGAGGAATGAAGGTCAGTAGGAATAAAATGCGAGGGAGGTCAGTGGAATGGTGAGAATGCAAGGAGTAGAGTTAGTGAAGGTGGATGAGTTTAAATACTTGGGATTAACAGTACAGAGTAACAGGTATTGTGGAAGAGAGGCGAAAAAGAAAGTGCAGGCAGGGTGGAATGGGTGGAGAAGAGTGTCAGGAGTGATTTGTGACAGACGAGTACCGAAAGATTGAAAAGGAAGGTCTACAGGACGGTAGAGAGACCAGCTATGTTATATGGGTTGGAGACGGTGGCACAGACCAGAAAGCAGGAGACAGAGCTGGAGGTGGCAGAGTTAAAGATGCTAAGATTTGCATTGGGTGTGACGAGGATGGACAGGATAAGAAATGAGTACATTAGAGGGTCAGCTCAGGTTGGAAGGTTGGGAGACAAAGTCAGGGAGGCAAGATTGCGTTGGTTT
Organism: Polypterus senegalus; assembly: GCF_016835505.1. Classification (NCBI taxonomy): domain Eukaryota; kingdom Metazoa; phylum Chordata; class Cladistia; order Polypteriformes; family Polypteridae; genus Polypterus; species Polypterus senegalus. The sequence continues at coordinate 46,125,477 of NC_053165.1, forward strand.
GGACATGTGCAGAGGAGAGATGCTGAGTAATATTGGGAGAAGGATGCTAAGGATAGAGCTGCCAGGGAAAAGGAAAAGAGGAAGGCCTAAGAGAAGATTTATGGATGTGGTGAAAGAGAACATAGATAGATAGATAGATAGATAGATAGATAGATAGATAGATAGATAGATAGATAGATAGATAGATAGATAGATAGATAGATAGATAGATAGATACTTTATTAATCCCAAGGGGAAATTCACATAATCCAGCAGCAGTATAATGATAAAAAAAAACAATATTACATTAAAGAGTAATAAAAATGCATGTAAAGCAGACAATAACTTTGAATAATGTTAGCATTTACTCCCCCAGGTGGAATTAAAGAGTCGCATAGTGTTGGGGTGGAACGATCTCCTCAGTCTGTCAGTGGAGCAGGACGGTGACAGCAGTCTGTCACTGAAGCTACTCCTCTGTCTGGAGATGATCCTGTTTAGTGGATGCAGTGGATGCCCGTCGCATTTGGGATTTACATGCTTCGGAACTCCACGTTCACAACAATTTGAGGGACACTGACACTACTGGATGTTAAACGATGATCACCTTGGTCCCCCAAATTTTCCTCTTTGTTTGCAGTGACTCTGTGATAAATATGTATATCATATTATGTATTATATATATGCAGTATGGTATATATATATATATATATATATATCCATCCATCCATTATCCAACCCACTATATATCCTAACTACAGGGTCACGGGGGTCTGCCAGAGCCAATCCCAGCCAACACAAGGCACAAGGCAGGAAACAAACCCCGAAGACAGGGTGCCAGCCCACCGCAGGGCACACACACACACACACACCAAGCACACACTAGGGATATTTTAGGATCGCCAGTGCACCTAACCTGCATGTCTTTGGACTGTGGGAGGAAACCCATGCAGACACGGGGAGAAAATGCAAATTTCATGCAGGGTGGACCCGGGAAGCAAACCTAGGTCTCCTAACTGCGAGGCAGCAGCGCTACTTCGTCTGGATGACTTTGATTTATGCAGGGACAATTCCAGTTCGGCACAAAGACATTTCTTCATGTTGTCAGTTCGTACACTTCTCGATGGGCCGAGATTTTTTGGGTGATTTTCTATGTAATAAATGTAATAATTTATAGCGTAATGAAAATTGCATAATTAGATCTGGACCACCGTATATATATATATATATATATATATATATATATATATATATATATATATATATATATATATATATATATATATATATATATACAATATATATTTTGCAGAACATATATATATATATATATATATATATATATATATATATATATATATACTGTATATAGTATATACGGTATATGCATCATATATGTAAAGTAAAATAAAACAGAAATCACAATTTATTGATCATTTTTCACGATTTGCTACATTAAGCTCTATCTATAGACATGGCTTCCTCGTCATGTTCATTTTTAGTGCTGATACATTTTGTTGCCATTTGTCTTTTGCATCTACTCAGACACTTTATTTTGTAAAAGTAAAATTAGACAGAGTGAGTGTGCTGACCCCAAATAATTGTTGTTAAGATCTAAAGAAGTCAAGGTAACATGGGAATTCTAAAAATACACCAAAATGCTAGAGAAAGTGATTAGCTATAATAGGATTTTCAGAAGAGATTTAATTTTTAAGCTTTTGATTTCATCTGTTGTCATACTTTAATTTGCTGAGAAAGGTTGACATTTTAAATCTTTGTAGGCATTGATTTATCATGTGCACCAGTGGATTAACATTTTATTCCAGTAATTCTGCACAAAACTATAATTTGATGTATACTTTCAACACATTAAGGATTAAACAAAGACAGTTGTTATTCCTTATTGTTTGTTGTCAGCCCTCATTTTTCCTAAGACAAAACATGCCCAGTGCAGTCTTGTATGTTTTTTCATGTGTGGTTTACAAAGAGATAAACATTTAGTGCCTAAGGCCTAGGAAAAGAGACTTTAATTTGCTCTCTTGCTCTATTTCTCATTCTTTTCCTAATATGTTATTTTAGTAAGCAGCTATCTATGTAAAATATATTAATCTTCTGATTGTTTCAAAAAGACTATATCTGTACTATGTTCAAATTCTAAGAGCTTTGCAGGAAAGTCCATAATTACTATTAAGAGTGTTCATGTTACTGACACCAGCTTCATCAATCCCAAGCACAAAAAGTTATTGCATTTCTTGTAGAAGTGTACTTTAATGAAACTTGCAGATCATTTTGAGGAATTCTGTGCAGTTGATTCTGAAAGTAGGCAGACAAATGGGATCGTGATCAAGGGATAGCAGATCTGGAGAGGACTTAACCATGGTGGCTCTCATATACAGTGCATATGGAAAGCATTCAGACCTCGGCACTTTCTGCACACTTTATTGTGTTGTAGATTTCCTTTGAAATGGAAACATTTGAAACTTTTGCTCATCAATCTACTATACACTTAATCTATATATATAAAAGCCAAATACCACTGACTCACTCATCATGAAATCTCCCGAACCATGAGGACTTGGGACTTGAAATTTGGAATGTAGGTTACCCTTGGCCCATAGGTGCTTGCTAAGAAACGGTTTTAAAAATTTTGTGGTCCAAGTGTGAAATTTCTTATAGTTTTTTAGACCCGTTTGTATGTCTGTCCGCTTTTCACAACAGAACTACTTAACGGATTTAGATCAGGTTTTTCTTCTATAATTTGCTTGAACATTCTGTTGATTTTGTGACTTTCTCATCACGCTAAGTATCATAGTTTGCTTGTGGTAACGATTTATTAGTGCGAATCCGAGAGAGACTCATTGGGCTGCGGGGAGGGGTGCGGGGCACTGCTCACTTACGCATCTGCCTCAGGGCGTAACCAAAACACAGCTTAGTTAGCGAACGAGAGAACTACTTAACAGATTTAGATCTTTTTTTTCTATAATTTGCTTGAACATTCAGGTTGATTTTGCAACTTTTCTCATTGAGCTAATCATAGTTCGCTTGCAGGACTGATATATTCGCGCTAATCCGAGACAGAGGCTGCGGGCCGAGGGAAGGGGGAAGAGTGACATCAGGAGTAGAGAGCCGGGCAGGGCCCTCATCATTGTCCTGTTTCACTAATACACGGGCAAGGCTGTGGGGGATGGCTAGTAAGTCATAATTACAAAGTGAAAGCATGTTTTCAGAAAGGTTTGCAAATGTATTAAAAAATCAAAAACTGAAATCTCTCATTCATTTAAGTATTCAGAACTTTTGCTGTGGCACTCCAAATGGTGATCAGGTGCATCCAGCTTGCTTTAATTCTCCTAAACATGGGTCTAGAACTTGATTGGAGTCCACCTGTGGCAAAGTGAATTGATTGGACACCATTTCGAAAGGCATACATCTGTGTATATAATTGGTCTCACAATTCACTGTGCTTGTCAGGACAAAAACCAGGCCATGAAGATCAAAGAACTCTCTATAGACATCCACGATCAAACTGTGGCAAGGCATAGATCGGGTGAGGGTATACAACCATTTCTAAAGCTTTAAGTTTTCTCAGGAGCACATTGGCCTCAATAATTGTGAAACAGAAGAAGTTTGGAACCACTGGGACTCTTACTAATGTTGGCCATCCAGCCAAACGGACTAACTGGGCAAGAAGAGCTTTGATCAGGGAGGTGACCAAGGAACCAATGATCACTTCAACAGAGCTTCAGGAAAACCTCTGCTGAAATGGGACAACCTGACTAAAGGACAACCATCTCAGCAGCACTCCTTCAATCACACAGAAGCCACGATTGCATAAAAGGCATATGAAAGCCAAATGGCATGTCAAGGACTCTGACAGCATGAGGAGAAAGATTCTCTGCTCTGATGAGACAAAAGTAAAATTTTTGGGTGGAACACCAAGCTCTATGCCTAGCGAGAACTTTTCACTGCTCATCACCTGCCTATTACCGTTCCTATAGTGAAGCATGGTGGTGGCAGAATTATGCTATGGGGGTGCTTCTCTGCAGCAGGAACAGGGTGACTGGTCAGAACTGAGGGAAGGAAAAACACAGCCAAATAAAGAAAGGTCCTTAAAGAAAACCTGCTATAGAGTGCATGAATCACCTTTCAGTGCTACAATGACCCAAAGTATAGGGCCAAGACGACGGTAGAGTGGCTTTGGGATAAGTCTCTGAGTGGCCAAGCCAAATCTAGACCTGTACCTCACAGAACAAAAGTAGACCTGAAGATGGCAGTATACAGATACTTCCATTCAATCTAATGGAGCTTCAGAGGATCTGCCATGAAGAAAGGGATCAATTGCCCAAATACACATGTGCAAAGCTTGTGGAGACTTGGCAAAGCTGTACTGTAATTGCTGCTAAAGGGGCTTCTACAAAGTGCTGCACACTTTTATAAATGAAACTTTTCAGTTTTTGATTTTTAATACACTTACAAACCTTTCTGAAAACATGGTGTCACTTTGTCATTATGGATTATTGAGTGTAGACTGATGGACAAAAATGGCAAATGTATCGATTTAAACTTTAATCTACAACACAATAAAGTCTGCGAAAGTGAAGGGGTCGTTATACTTTTTGAATCTATGGTATGTCATCTCGATGCATTGTTCAGATTATTATCATCCATTAATGAAGGGATGGGGGGTGGTATGGCTGCTCATAATTAAGGATTGAGTGCCAGTCATTTGTTTTCTTATTATACCGTGTTATTGATCATTCATCCTAATGTAGTATTTTAATATTAGAAACCACAATACAGTTTTTTTATATATAAGAATTTATGTACATTAGGAAACAAAACTTAATGGTAGCAAAGTACTGAATTAAAGGTCTAAGAACTTAAATGAATGAGAGATTTCAGTTTTAATTTTAAATGAAGTTGCAAACCTTTCTAAAAATTTGTTTTGGTCATTATGAGTTATTGAGTGTAGTTAGATGAGCTCACACTCTTCTACAATACTGAATGACCACCGATCCTTCTGATCTCACGCTTTTCTTTTCAGATGGTTGCTTCAGATTCACTCTGTCCTTCTACACCTTTGCCACCTCCTCTTTCTTCGTCAGCGTCTTCTTCCTAGCTTGCTCTCACATGCATGTCTTCTCTGCATATTCCACTTTAGGTGCATTCCTAATGAATTCTCAACAGCCAAGATTTTAGGTTTATAACCTTCTTTTTTATTTCTACAGTGTCAAATATCATCTGATATTCCCTCATTCTACCTGCCAAAATCCCCCAAGATAGAAGATATAGTGTGAATGACAAAAACATAAAACACCTGCCAAAAGATGAAACAACCCATTTTACGTTGGTTTATTATTACAAGGTATGACTGTTCTCAAGTAGGTCATTAATAATTGCTTCATATTAATCCTGTAGCTTAAAAAGTATTTCTTTAGCACCTGTGTTTTTCTACCATTAGAGATGTGAAACGTGGAAAACAAGCAGACACTTGGCTATATGGAACATAACTGCAACAGAAGGACGTGCGGGCGGAGAGATTTACATTGTGAAACATTTTGGACTTTGAATTTGTCAGGGTGGAACAGCACAGAATGCCACCACACCTTCCCATGTGCATCATAAAAGCTCAGCCAAGGTAGGCGTTGGCATTCCTGGACTTTTCAAAGGTAAAAAAGCAGTTTTATCAGTCAGTCTGCACAGTTACTGGATAGTGTATTGTGCACATTTGCTACAATGTAGTTGAAGGGGTGAAAGTCCAGCAAATCGTACCATTTTTCTGTCAGTTTTAACTACATAAGACATAGGAAATAATATGCAAACTTCATAATCTAGAGAGTACAAATTTCAAATGGGAACATTGATTTCTAAACTAACTTAGTAAGTATGTAGTCTTATGAAGTTTGGCCTATCCTGGCATTGTCATCAGAGTGTGGATCAGACTTGCATGGGGGTAACACACCCACACCCTCACTGCTACATAAAGCTGATTTGTATTTTCCATTCAGCCTAACTGAAAGTCCTTGAATTATGAAAGGAAAGGAAAAAACAAATAAATGAGAAGAAAATGCTAGCTGTGCACCACAGCTGCGACCTGAAATCAGACCAAGCACTTTGAATTTGTAAAAGTATGCATTGCACCATTGTGCTTTTGATTTAAGATACCTTACAATTAGTCCTCCCTGCGTGGAGTTTGCATGTCCTCCCCGTGTCTGCGTGGGTTTCCTCCGGGCGCTCCGGTTTCCTCCCACAATCCAAAGACATGCAGGTTAGGTGGATTGGCGATTCTAAATTGGCCCTAGTGTGTGCTTGGTGTGTGGGTGTGTTTGTGTGTGTCCTGCGGTGGGTTGGCACCCTGCCCGGGATTGGTTCCTGCCTTGTGCCCTGTGTTGGCTGGGATTGGCTCCAGCAGACCCCCGTGACCCTATTCGGATTCAGTGGGTTGGAAAATGGATGGATGGATGGATACCTTACAATTAATTCATTTTACAACGGAAACAGAGCCTAAACTGCTACTGCTTGTACCACTGTAAAATATTTTACTCTTCTTAATGTAAAATTTCTCAAAAATCCACATGCCAAATATACACTTTTATAGCTTATGATGTATGAAGTCGATTCCCAGGCACATTTTATCATGGCAAACATCTAATCCATTATTTTCAATATTTTAAAATGGGCTCTTATCAGAAGGAAACAAGTTTGCAAATAGAAGTATGTTTTATTTCTATTTTATTAAACACTAGTATGTTACCTTCAGAAAACAGGTCCTCTCTTGCCTTACTTAATGCTCTGTGCATTCCTTCTGAACCTTCTGTTGGTATCCTCTTGTGTCTCAACCTCTTTTGCCCAGTGCTTCGTCTCTGAATTGCAATCAAGACTCTGTTTTTTCAAGTGTTGCTTGCCTCCTGTCCACTTTTGGACTACAACTAATGGTTGATGGGCCCCTACTACTGTAGAAGCAGACTGGCGCAGTCACCCACAGCCCCAAAGAAGGCACTTGGAGTCTCAGGACAGGCAGCAGAATCAAGATTTATTGTACGGCGCACATACAGACACTCTACTCACTTTGGGCATCTCTTACATTTATTACAATTATTATCATACAAGCCATTATCCATCCTCATCTGACTGCTATCATTTCACTGCTCTAATCTTGCCTCTAATTAATTCTACCAATATTTCTTAGCTGAGGGGGTGTCAAACCCCTCTCTGTCCATCATATCTGTTTGACAAGGCCTATCCTTACTCTCTACTAGCTCAGCAGTCACAACCAATATTTATAGTTGGAAAGCATGCATTCCCTCTAACACAAAGGGTCCAACCTTTCCAGTTCTCTATGCACGTTTGACCTTTGGCTTATGAAATACTGGTGATTTCTAGCTCATACGGAATAATAAAAATATGTAGGCATAAGCCTTTTTAATTCTCTTACATCTCAATACTTACTGAAATATACTGTCTACTTTTCTCATGTGTTTATAATGCTTTTCTAATACTTAGAGTTTACCAATTTTAATAATACATTTTTCTATACTACCCACTAGGAAAGCATTATTCGTATTATTGTGAAAACCTACCATCTTTGAAGGGGACTCTCAGGGTTACTGCAATGCCTTTCCTTGGTACCCTTATATATCTTGTTAGGGAAAATTTCTTGACCCAGGTTCAACTTTCATTAAAATGTTATTCGGACTTCCATCCATCCATTTTCTAACCCGCTGAATCCGAACACAGGGTCACGGGGGTCTGCTGGAGCCAATCCCAGCCAACACAGGGCACAAGGCTGGAACCAATCCTGGGCAGGGTGCCAACCCACCGCAGGACACACACACACAAACACACCCACACACCAAGCACACACTAGGGCCAATTTAGAATCGCCAATCCACCTAACCCACATGTCTTTGGACTGTGGGAGGAAACTGGAGTTCAGCAATATATAAATATAAGAAATTTATTTAAACAAAGATACCTTTGGAGCAAACCAATGCAGGGTTACCCTTGTTATTTTAACAAATCCTTTATAGAGTATGAATATATGACAGAATATTTAGCATATGGCTAATAACATGTTAACATATTACAAAGAGATCCATATATGTGACATTAGATCATCTGGTAGTAGGTTACATAGATAGAGATACTTTCATGCTGAAGGTCAGGGACTACCTACGGACTGCAGACTAAGATTAACTCGTCCGAATGAGAATAATTAGACAAAAGGCAATATAACAGAAAATACAACTGAAAAGCTTAATAAGACAAAAATTATTGCATAAAGATTTTCCACTACAGTCTCAACTTCTCTTGCTCAGTACTTCCTCTGTTCCATTGTGTATGACTGAGCAACCAAAGCGAAACTAACCCAGCAGACCAAAGCCAAACTGATCAATCCGATTGCTAGGATGGACAGAACACACACACACACACACACACACACACAAACACACACACACAGTGTCGTTTTTATTATACTAGCTGTGTTGTGGTCTTTGAGACAATAAACAACCCGAAGACTCCCTAGCAGTTTTACTGTATTGGAGAACTTGTAGAGGCGTCCGCTAAGCGGGCCTGGACGGGCTGTATTTTGTCTGAGACGGACGTGTAGTCGAGTGCAGCTGTAGCACACATTGAGTGAGGCAAGTTAGAACCTTTCTCAGGCAAACGTATGGTAGCTCACTGTGTCAACGTACAGCAATCGTGTACCACAAAGCTGAGTTTATCTGCTTGGGTTGAATGAGAAGTGAGATCCACACAAGCTCCAAAAAAATGTAAAAGTGCATGCATGCGCCATCTCATCAAGTGCAGGTCACCATTGTAAAAGCTTGAATATCTTTCATAGAATTCACACCAACTCCTGTAGCTGTGGTTGAGCATAAGCAGAGCAGACCCCTTCCATATACACAGATACATGTCAATCATAGTGAGAAGTGAGGCGCATGCAAATGCCACAAAAATTTTAAAGTGCATGAATGCACCATCTAGTGCCTGTGGTTGAGCGTGAGCAGAGCAGACTGCTCCACACACACACACAATTCTTTCATTTATATATGTCTAATAATACATACAGGTATATTAATCAAAGAATTGAGGTATTATTTCAAAAACATACATTCTGACTTGATGTTTCTTGAATATTTTAAATTGTAACTATCAGATATTTTCAAGCATAAAGTATATTCCTAAGATCAGCATTTTGTAATTGTCAGTTACTACATATACTGTATGCTTCAAAATAACTCCATATTATATTGAAGGGGACTTCACTAAAATAACAAAACAGTGTTGTGCCACTACTATTACTTCTTCGGTATTTCAAAATGTATGGGGGTCTTGATTCAGATGAAAATATATTACTCCTGAACACCAGTGAGATTTAAGGTCTAGTAGTTGAGTGAGAAAAGGCACTCATGTAGGATAGCTAGTCGACACTTGACGCGTTAACATCCCACCCAAAACTACGACTTACAGGTACTTTGTGGGATTTTTGGACAAGTAAAGATAAAAACATACAAAATATACAAGTTAGTGCAACTGCTGTGAAGGCAAAAGTGAAAGAATCAACTAATTCGTAGTTGAAGACGTGCAGATGAGTCTGCAGATTTTGAAATTTCAAATCTTTGTACAAGGGCTTCGAGACCAGTTTAGAAATGCCATGAAAAAGTAGTAAGTGGTCTTGTTTTGTCATTTAATCTGCAACTTTGAATCGTACCCGTGCTTATACCTCTCCTCTGTGTTTGATTAAATAAACACATTTTACATATTTTGTCCACCTTGCTTATATTATGATTGGTATTTTTTTTTTTACTTTTCTATATTTTTCTGTACTTATTAAGATTTTTTGGCTCACAGAATTCATTTCTGATGTTGTTTACTTCTTAAGTCCAAGTTTGTGGATAATTCAGATTAAATCTCTTTGTGGTTGTTGTTTTGCTCTATTAGTATTAAAAGACTCCCTTTTTGGCTTTGACTTTCATTTTTGAATTACAGACATGAAAGATTTTTGGTTCCAATCTTTTTGCTTGTGTTTTTTTGACATTTCGTCTCCTGATCAACTGCACTGTTCAAAGGTCACCTGCTTTTATTCCAAACATACAGTAAGTGGTGTCATTCTGGGTCCAGAAAGCCACCAAGTGGGCTTCCACCAGTCACAGGTCACAGAAATGCCATTTAGGCAGTTCTCATAACTACTCATTGTCCCTGCCTATACAGTATACGGTATAAAACCCATTTTAGTTTATATGAAGGAACATATTCCCCTACCCATATACTGTATATCCACTCCCACTTCTGTCCTTTATGAGATCTATTATATATTAAGATTAATAATTACCCAGAAACAGAACACATTAACATATTAAAACAGGACTGCTGCTTAAAAGGCCTGAAGGAGTTTCCAACTCTTTTCACAGAATCCTGCAGCATTTAGCAGCATGAAGGAATAGTACTTGTACTGTGTATTGTCTGCAACTGTGAGTATAACACTAGACAATGGCAACAAAATGTCAGCATGTGAGATTATTGCTGTCACACTCAATCTACAGAAGGGCTTTCAGCTCTTACATAATTATAGAGATGCACACATGAATGCAAGGAATCCCAATGCTCTAAAGATACTAGGCAATCTAAAATGGCTGTTTCTTATACGATGAAGATTAACAATTTACTTTGTATGCTAGTGCCTTCCTAACCTGGAGCAATATACAAATCACCAAATGGTAAAACAACAAAAAATAAGGAAATTCAATCAAGCAAAACAAGTAACAAATAAAAAAACATAGATCATTTAAAAGACAAAAGTGTTTTTGTTAAGTGTCAAGAAGAAAACAAAAGCTCGACATTCTCGAACCCTGGAGAAAAACAACCTCTAAGACCTACTGTCATGGTTTAAAAAAGAAAACTCTGAGGGAAAATTTCTAAACTGAAATACTAAATGGAGTTATTCACATATTCAGCTATACTGTCCATCCCTCCATTATCCAACCCGCTATATCCTAACTACAGGGTCACAGGGTCTGCAGGAGCCAATCCCAGCCAACACAGGGCACAAGGTAGGAAACAAACCTTGGGCAGGGCGCCTGCCCACCACAGGCCGCACACACACACACACACACACACCAAGCACACACTAGGGACAATTTAGAATCGCCAATGAACCTAACCTGCATGTCTTTGGACTGTGGGAGGAAACCCACTTAGACACGGGGAGAACATGCAAACTCCACACAGGAAGGACCCAGGAAGCAAACCCAGGTCTCCTAACTGCAAGGCAGCAGCGCTACCACTGTGCCACCATGCCACCCCAGCTATACTGTATCTCTATAAAAAGAATTATGCTATGATTTCTGGAAAATTAAAATTAATTATTGAATAACAGAAAGAAAGAAAGAGCATGTTCACAAATGTCTAAACTTTCATATATAGAAGTGTAAAATCAAATCACTATTTTGCAATGATACAGCATTCTTATTAAATTTAACGTTATCTGTTTAATACTGAAGTTTTGTTTCCATGCAGACTCACCCTCATTCTGGTCATAACTTTAGTCATGCTGATAACAGTTAAGCTCAAAGTACATGTTAGTATTTAATGTAGAAACACATTCTTAAATATTAGTATGGCTGGCTAAGACAAGATAAGATTCAGCCTTGCTACATTTCTGGGTTTTTTTCTACTATACACTAAACAAATTCTATATATATAAAATCTAAATAAATATATATATTTTAATGGAACCCCTAACAATATACCATATATACAGTACTCGCATTTAAGTTCTCCTGCGGATAAGTCAGGGCTTGATTTTACCACATAATTTCCGGTATTTTATAATGTCGGTCGTATAAGTTGAATGCGGAAATCTCATGGTATTGATCCAAAAGATAATGATATGCTAATGCTCACCTGAGAGAGCAACCGCGGAGCACACAGCCTTTTTTTCTATGCATTGTGCCTACATGACCACACAGTAATCCCTGAAAAATTCCAAAGTGATGTTTGCACTGTTTTGTGTTTTTTGTATCTCACACCCTCATACACCTTTATCGTAAGAGCATCCCTTATCTACGATAGAGCGTTTGATCAGAAGAACATATGAAGTGGCGAAAGAAATTGGTATCTGCACTGCTGCAACAAAATTTGACGTGTCTGAGGAACTGATGCGGAATTGGAGGAGGCAAGAAGATGTAAAAAAAAAAAAATTAAGTGTCACATTTTTGAACAGGTGCATAAGTCGGGGTCTGATTTTATAATCAAATTTTCGGGTTTCAAGACACAACTTATACAGTATATACAGTATTTGTTAGCTTCTTAAAGGTGCCCTGGGCCACTAGAGGGCACTGTGCATGGGAACAGCTAGTCTGGCACTCCCCAGTCAAATTTTATAGTATTGGGAGTCTGCTGGGGAACTTGGTGCCACTAGGGAGAGTTCCTCAGGGGGCCTGGTAACCCAGAAGTACTTACAAAGGTTTACTTGGAAGTGTTTCTGTACCCAGACATCTACACAGAAAACTTGGCGTTGGGAAATAGCTGTTGACAAGGACTCTATATGATGGAGGAAGAAAAAAAAATGTGGAGAAAGAAGGGTAAAAGGGTTAGCTGAATAGAGCAAGGGGATAATGGGCAATTGGAAAACCACCCATGGAAAATCAGATATCTATGTGTAGAAAGACCAGAAAGCTTAGTCGTTGTTATTTTTACACATTTTGGCTTTATTTTTAACTTTTTTGGTCAATAAAACCCATTTATTTATTACTTTGTTTATTCTGGTCATTATTTGAGTCTGAGGAATGGCTCACTAGTGCTGCCTAAAGTCCGCAGAGTGAAATTTAAAATCTGTTAATTCTCTCTTAAAATGTATCTCAACATACTTTGATAGAAGTAGCAAGCACTGTGTAAGCACTTTATAATATGCCAGATTATATTTAAGGTTGAGAAGGAGACTGTACCCTGGGGCTCACTCACATACTGGGCAATTTAGAATCACCGATCGACTTAACATGCACCTCTGATGTGAGAGGAAGGTCAGAATACCAAACAAAAACTTACACAGGCACTAAGAGGACATAAAAGCCCTCCATACAGACAAAGACCAGTGAGTGCTCATATTTATCAAGCATCTCAGAGAGTAGGAAAATGATCCTAACTGGCTCAAAAATCTCAGAGTGATGCACATTTGGTCCTACACTAAGGAATATAAGTTAAAACATTTAATCAATTTTCCTAATTCAGGAAACTAGTCCCAACTTTACTAAGAGTTAGGGGAGTTTGTGAGCGTCCAGAATGTGGTGTTTAGGCAGAGATTGGCACAGACATTCCTGAAAAGACAGAATCTTTTTGAAATGCTGAACAATAATGAACTCTTAACAAGATATTGATTTTTCAGAGATGAAATAATATTTGTAACAAATCTTGAACATCAAGTGATTGCTCCAATTACACAAAAATGCACTGTCAAACAAAATTTAATTGTTGGTAACATTATTTTTTTGGGTAATTAGAAAATCCAGCTTTTGAAATTTCATTGATCACAACCAATGATTTCTCCAATTTTGCACCAAATGTTGCACATCCTTACAACTTTTCCTCACCAGTTCACGTGTGATAATGTTAAAGGTAGCCGTATTTATTCAAATCATTGTGTTTTGTGGAGTTGTCGATATGATTAACGGCACACATATAAAGATATCACATGAGTGATAACACAGTACCAACATACAGGTGGTCATGAGTGCAAACTGTGTTGTAGCAGTCAGAATATTATCATGCGGCTTGGTGGCACAGGATGGGTAAATGACAGCAAAATGTCACACAGGCATGCTAAGTATTGCATTCTGCACCCCCTGGAACATTCACATTTCGTTCTTTAAGCCCAGGAAGGTTCAAGAAGGCAGGTGGAGACTGATGGGTAAATTGAGCCTCCCAGAAGATAAGGAGGAATTACAGAATGAGGCATGGCGATGATTGTGAAAGTGACTTCAGAAACAGCACAAGAATAGCTATGGCTACTTTCAGTGATGTTTATTTTATGAGACATTTCCCGTGGCCATAACAGCGGGAAGGTGATTCTTCTATAAGTATAGTTATGAATCATTTATTGTTAAATAAACACAGCCATTATCGGGCTTTACTTTCATTTGATTTAAGTGTCTCAGTCTTTCCATCTCGGTGCTTGTTACTGTATTATTCTTGATGTTGTTGCAATGTGGCCTGGTTCAATGCATAACTCTAGAGTACTTCATGAGAGTGGCATAAACCTTTTATTTGAACATAATGATCGACCTTTTGAATATTATTATTATTATTACTAGCTGAAGCCTGCTGTAGCATATGCTGGTGTAAGAATAGGAACGGAAAACGATGAGAAAGGAATTCAGAAATTAAGAAGAAATAAATACTTCTTGAAAGACGCAGGTGTGAATAGGTGTTTTGGTGGCGACGACAGATAATGAGTCAAAAGATCTAACACTATAAAAAGCCACGTACAACTGACCATGGCTGAAGACTGGTTGTTAGAATTATTATCAAGAGTAAACAGCATGTGGGTATGAGGAAGGCCGTGCTTCTGAAATTCGATTACGTAAATATAATCAATAACAACCTCAAAAAGATGTTGTTGTAGAATGTCTCTAAGTAATTCCTGCAGCTTAATCCAAAAGACTCGTACTACAATATCAGGTCTGTGCTCCGGACTTTGGGTATCCGACAGTGCATGTAGAATTTCCGGCCAAGCAGGATTACATGTGAAAGTGATAAATAAATGAGGCTGTCCGAATTAACATATTATGGCCATGGCATCCTGCTAGTTTTGTTGCATGTATCTTGGACTTCCTGGAAATGTGGACGGTAACATGGTCATTTTTGTCTACACATGCGTTGTTATTTTCAGCATTTGCTTGCCGTGCGTCTGACGGTCCTTTGTATTGTTCCACGCGCAAATCTTGTTGATGTAATCTGAGATCCCGCCCTCTGTTGGAATAGTTCGCCGATGGGGTGCAAAATACTAAATGTATTCCTCATTGCTAATCTTTGCACGTAAAATTGACATTGAGTAAGCCTTTTTCACTTGGCACTTGGTAAGGGAATAAAAGTGGGTAAACCATAGGATCGCAATTCATACTGAGCGTGGAAATCTGTTTGCAGGAGTTGCATATAGGACAGATGCAAATGTCCCTTTCGGCAGGCGATTCGCCATCTTCTCTGACAAAAATCGCTGCAACATTGGTGTGACATGTCGAGGCATTGTATCGTCATAAATCCTGCCTTGGGTTTTCCTCGAAAAGCATTCGTACAGATGCTGTTGGATTGGACTGAGCGATTTCATGCATGTGTTTGTATGATTTAGCGAAGGGGTTGATGGTTCTGAGCATGGAATCAAGCTGGAGATGTACATTTTCGCTGCATGCAGAGTTTGCTGTATTTTGTAAGTGTACTTCAGAAGATTGGCGAGAAATGCCGTGTCGGCTGCGTGTCGGCGGGACCTGTTTTGAAGAGGAGACGCTGGCAGCATGGAGGGGGGTTTGGAAGAAGACGACTAGGAATCGAGAAATGCCGTGTCGGCTGCGTGTCGGCGGGACCGGTTTTGAAGAGG
This sequence comes from Polypterus senegalus, assembly GCF_016835505.1. Lineage (NCBI taxonomy): Eukaryota > Metazoa > Chordata > Cladistia > Polypteriformes > Polypteridae > Polypterus > Polypterus senegalus. Next base: position 46,141,042 of record NC_053165.1, read on the forward strand.
AAGCAGGACAAACCAGAAAAGAAATATATATAAGAAATTATCTTTATGGTGAATCTGTAGTGTTAATGTTAGAAAACTACAAAGTGTATTTTCCAAGAAAACTACAAAACACCTTCATGAGTGCCACTTTGCAGCTCGGAGTGCTATAAAATTATGACGTCATTCATTCTCAAACATGAACTCCTACTAATCATTAGGAGTAGGAGTAGCACACTTAAGAACTATTTCTCAGGTTCTATTGTGGGGCAGAACAAATTCTTATCATAATCAGATGTTTAGTGCAATTCATAGCAGTAATACTGAGACGCTTGATAAATATGGGCACAGATGCTGTCTATTGCATTAATATAGACCCCACAAAGTAACTGATGTAAAAACCAACAACTCATATTACAGTAGAACGCATTCCTAAATAGATCAAATCTCCTATATGTCAGACAATTCTAGATGTTTCTCATTCGTAGGCTGTTCAAGGTGAAATCATTAGAATTCTGGTTCCTAATTGTACTGTCGGACATAAGAGCCTTTTAAAGTGTAATGCTGCATATTGAATCGCAGCCTTGGGATTCATTCTGTGAGAATGAGTATTCTGCAACTGATCCAGTTCTAAAAATGACCTTAGACCTGTGTTTTAAGGTGTTTACTATAGAAAGACACAACATGGAATTGTCTGTATGTGAATGACATGCTATTACAAGCTTTTGTGATGAACAGGGACCAAACTAAAAGAACACAAGCATCATTTAAAGAGTGATTCAGTCAAAGCAAAGTGTGATCTTAGATGAAGTAAAATAAATTACCAACTAGAAGAGCATTGGAACCAATTACTGACATCTGCAAAACCGATTAAGTATATTCAAGACTGATTAATCCCACTCTTTGCCTATTTGACATTAGAAACAGTATTCAAGTTTCTGACCACAAGACAAGTCATGTCATTCTCATTACGAATATGCAGAAAACTCTAATATATTAGCTCTAAAAATACAAAAAAGGAAGTCTGGAATGTAGTCAGAACTAAAAAAAGGAATACTACCAAGACTTTATATGTACCGGAGCACAATGATGTGAGACATCTGACAAATAGTTTCCTTGAAAAAATAAAAATGACGTGGTTCAATGTGCTATGTATAGATGAGCTAAATAAACCATTCATGTGCTCTGAGACTTGAGTATAACAAACGGTCCTTTTAAGTGTTTCTGAGTGCCACTCCATTCAACTGCCTCACGTCCCCCTCAGTCACCAAAACATGTTTGTGTCCCATCAACAATTATGCCAATTATGACAGTGGATGTCAGAAAGTGACAGCAATTGCTGATTGCTGTAATATCAGAGTTTCATTCAAAATGCCCTGCTTCTATTTTATGTTTTTAACCATCTAGACATGTGTATCTGGGCCTGTATGTATCAAACATTTCAGAATAGGAAAACAATCCTAACTGCCTCAAAAATCTTAGAGTAACAGAAATTTGGTCTACTCTTACAAGTAGGAGTAAAAGCATTTTATCATTTTTCCTATGTTTAGGAAACTACACCTAACTTCACCAGGATTTAGGAGAGCTCTCAAGCTGTCCTCACTCACTAGGAGATGCAATAAGATGGCATTCAGGCAAAGATTGGCTTACACTTCCCAGGAAAGGCTCAATGTTTTGGAAATGCTGGACAACAATAAACTCATAATGAACTCATAAAAAATACATTGATTTGACTGAGATGAACTAATATTTGTAATAAATTGTGTGCATCCCATAATTGCTCCATCTATGGAGAGAAGGCACTGTCAGCTGAAATTAAAGTGTTTGTAAATGTATGCTTTTTGGCCAGAGAAGCTTTGCAATAGCGATGATTTAGTATGCCTCAACCAAGCATTTATTGAATTCTGCACCAACATTTCAACACCCTTGAAACATGTGAGGTACACAGATTATACATTTGCCCATAACTCCATGTGAGGTAATGTTAAAGCAAGCCACATTCATGTAAACTGTCAGACAGTCAGTCATTTTCCAACCCGCTATATCCTAAAAAACATGGTCGCAGGGGCCTTCTTCTTCTTCTTTTGGCTGCTCCCGTTACGGGTCGCCACAGCGGATCATCTTCTTCCATATCTTTCTGTCCTCTGCATCTTGTTCTGTCACACCCATCACCTGCATGTCCTCTCTCACCACATCTATAAACCTTCGCTTAGGCCTTCCTCTTTTCCTCTTGCCTGGCAGCCCTATCTTTAACATCCTTTTCCCAATATACCCAGCATTTCTCCTCTGCACATGTCCAAACCAACGCAATCTCGCCTCTCTGACTTTGTCTGCCAACCGTCCAACCGTTGAGCTGACCCTGTAATGTCCTCATTTCTAATCCTATCCATCCTCGAAAATACATATCATGTCCTTCTCTCAGGTAAGATGAATTTTTATTCTAGTATTACTTTTGGTACAATTCTAAGGAGCAATTCTGAGATGCCTGATAAACAGGGGCTCTGCTCTGCGGCAGGGTGACAAACTGATTCAAGTCACGCAACCACATTCATCGGCATCATGCAGTTCAACATTCGGCATCAAAGTACATGGATCTCTTGAAAAGTGTCTATTCCACATGATATTTGTCAAGAATATAAGGGCTTTATTTGTAAATTGTTCATCTGTGTATAATAAACAAAGGTTTAAAAGTTTTATTTTGTTTCCTTATTTTTTGGTATACCTGGAAAAGGTTTCCTTCTCCAACCTGCTTGCAATCTTAAGCCTGAGAGTGCATCTGTTTCTTCAGAATCCCACAAAGGGTAGCCAGGGAATATTGCTCCCTAAAGCTTTGATCAAACCCCCCCATAACAAAACAACTGCCCCTTCCTGTTTTTTGCTTCCTGCAAATGATGTTGAAGATATGGATGTGGGGCCTCAAGCTTCTTTTCTGTTTCCAGTGCATCTTTAGGATTGCAATAGTGAAGATTGACATCATAATTGGCAAAGTGGAGATTGTACTACCAGAACAACTTTAGCGACTCAACAAATATGTTTATGGATGACAGAAATGAGTCAGGAGAGTTTTCTTTCTCCTAGAGAACTTTATTTAAATACTAAATGGTAGACAGATGCCTGTGGAATTAAAGCATGTAAGTACTTTAAGACAGGACTAAAAATCTTTCTTCTTGTGTCAATGGCATGAACTTTACTAGAAGTGTTTTCATACGTTTTTGTTGTTAAGTGAAACAACAAAGTTTTACTTAAATTTCCATTTTACATGAAAAATTTCACTTCATACTAATTACTGTTTCCTGGATTATTGGTTTTGTTTCCTCTTGGAATGTGGTATTTTACCTACCGTATATACTCATGGATAAGTTGGGGTTTGATTTTACCGTATAATTTCCGGTATTTTATAATGTCGGTTGTATAAGTCGAATGTGGAAAACTCACGCTATTGGTCCAAGAGATTATGATAAGCTAATGCCCACCTGAGAGAGTAACCATGGAGCACACAGCCTTTTTTTCGGTGTATTGTACCTATGAGACCACAGGGTAATACCCAAACTATTCCGAAGTGATGTTTGCACTGTTTTGTGTTTTTTGTATCTCACACCTTCATACACCTTTATCATAAGAGCATTCCTTATCAACAATATATCGTTCGATCAGAAGAAAATATGAAGTAGGTTTTAAATTAAACATCACTGAAGTAGTGAAAGAAATTGGTAACTGCGCTGCTGTGACAAAATTCGATGTGTCTGAGAAACTGTTCCGAGATTGGAGGAGGCAAGAAGGTGTAAAACAAAAAAATATGATTCATTTTTCAGGTTTCAAGACCCGACTTATACGTGAGTATATACAGTAAATATTTTAAATCTTTTCCAAATAAACTTTCTATTATTAAGAAACTTCTTTGATATTGGGCCAGAAATGTTATGTCAGTCACAAGTATCCAAACAGGATATGCTAGTCCAAGAGTCCGGCTGCTTTTTTAATTTCAGTCGACCTCCGCGAATTGCATGTTAGCAAAAAGACAATGTGGTAACCACAAGAAAGGTGTTCACTGAACCAGGAGATGCACTTGAATGCTACAAACTGCTCAAAACACAGAAAGGGTGCTGCCAAAAACCAAAGCGCTAAACCACGGGTGTCAAACTCCAGGCCTGGAGGGCCGCAGTGGCTGCAGGTTTTCTTTCTATCCCTTTTCCTAATCAGTGTCCAGTTTTCACTGCTGATTAACTTCTTTTCCCTCTATTTTAATAGTCCTGTTTTTGAGGATTAAGTCTTCTGTATTGATTCTTTTCTTCATTAAATGACAGCCCAACAGAAATGAGACGTGAAAAGAGCCAACAGATGACCAGTTAAATTGGAGCTTCAAACTCCAACCAGTTCCTTCATGTGAGGCTGATTCTTGCTGTTAATTAAACCCGTTATTCAATTCCATGGCTTGTTGCCGCTCTCATTCTGCCACAGCAGACATTTCCGAAACTGTTGATATTCTGGTTTTTTTTCTAAAACTCCTAAAATGTTTTGGTAACCTGAGGGATCAACCTTACTGAGAGCTTCATCTTTATTTTCAGATTTAGTTTGATGGGTACAGGTGAGCTGGTCATGTCCTGCTTGTTTTATGTCTCATTACTGTCCAGCTGCTAATTAAGGAAAAAACAACTAAGGGGCCTGAGTCAAGCTAATTAAAGTTAAGGCTAAAGAAGTTAATTAGCATCAAGAACTGGTCACTAATTAAGAAGATGGTTAGAATGAAAACCTGCAGCCACTGCGGCCCTCCAGGACTGGAGTTTGACACCCCTGCCAAGGCAAAACAAGAATTGCCAGGAGTTATTAACTAGAATTAGATGTTGTCAACAAAACTGAGATATTAAAACCGCAGAGAAAGCCGAGAAGTGAAACCGTAGGAGTTGTGAACCAAAAAACAACATAACATACTAACAGCAGAATGACAGAAGTTGTTAAAGGGATGAACCCATAGTTTAGGATGCTGCAGTGAGTACCATAAAGCACCCATGATGTGGCGTTTAGAGCCTTTTGTGAGGCAGCCGTTTAGCAACAGTGTGTAATGTTCTGCTGTCACAGTCATAGAATGCCAAAGCTACCAAATGGCAATATGAGGCACATGAAATTAAACTATAAAAGTATCTATAACTGGAACATAACTATTAATACACAGCAGATATGCATGAACATTTTTTAAGCTAAAATCTTCCACAAACCTACAACAGAGCTATGGGAACATTAAATAAGAAACAAATTTAACACAATGTCCCAATTCATAACAAGGGGTTTCAGTTAAATTTAACATGGAACATAAATATATGGTAGTAGAGTTGACCAAAATCTTGATAGTTCTGTGTCTAAAATGTATAAAATAATAAAAAAGGAGAATAACATACAACATGTGCCTGAGGGTACGTGGGTCACCCATCAACTTCAGCAATGGTTGAACAACGCAGACCACTGAAAATATTCAATAGCTTTTAGATGGCATACTGTCTGGTATTCAAAATTTAAGTGCAAAAACGGGTGTGAACATTTGCTACTTACAAAGGGACCAAAGGCGTTCACGCTGCCTGTAAGGTCAGAGAAAAATGACTGGGAGGCAATGTCTTGTACATGCAATGTATACAGAGCACCCTAGGTGGACTAAGTGTTGTTAGTAACTCTAAATAGTTAGCACTAAATTAGATAGATAGATAGATAGATAGATAGATAGATAGATAGATAGATAGATAGATAGATAGATAGATAGATAGATAGATAGATACTTTATTAATCCCAAGGGGAAATTCACATAATCCTGCAGCAGTATACTGATACAAAGAAACAATATTAAATTAAATAGTAATAAAAATGAAAAGAATTAAAATAAAATTAATGTTCGCATTTACTCCCCCGGGTGGAATTGAAGAGTCGCATAGTGTAGGAGCTGCTTGAAGCCAAGATATGTTTGTATAATAAGAGTCTAAATGGCCACATCCTCAGAAACCAAGATTGTGCGTTTCAAATCAAAAATGTAATTCTGAGATTGCCTTTCATTAGACTTAGCACAACATCTATGCTCAAATTACATTCACAAATGTAAAAGGCAGATCAGATTTCTTGATCATTCTAGAATAGCATTTTCAGTCTGTGCTGTTGCCATCCCCTTGCCCTTATAATAATGAACTTGTTAATGAGACCCTCCTGAAGACTACACACCAGCATGCATTGGCACATGTGTACATGAGGAGACTTTCAAGCATTGATCTATAAAAAGTTCCCGGCAGTGAACTGGTGACCAGTTCAGGTCAGGACTGGTACCCTGTTCAGGGCCGTTTCCCACCTGGCACTGCAGGGACAGGCTCTTCATTGTCTGTCATTTTCCGTATTTACATAAACTCTTTGGTTTAGTGCTGTTGAAACACCTCTGACAGTTTAACTACTCAATCTCACCAAGGCTGGACACCAGTGACTACTAATAAAACACGGAAATCATTCAGCCTTTACAAATCAAAGAATACAATACAGTGGGTGTGTGTTTGAGGGTGGGATGACATTTTCTGCAGAAAAGTAAATATACTGTACCCTGCTACCTACCCCTGAGAAACTAACAGGGTGGGGAAGTACTAGAATATATTTTTAAAAGCAGGTGCTGCTCTAAGAAACTGAGAGTCTGTATGCATTGGACTTCCTGTTCATCTATTGTTCCATGTTATTAAATTGAAAAAAATGTACACATACATGCATGCATAAGAATAAATTAGAGCCACTATAGTGGTTCTGGGTAATCTGATAAGTATTCCCTTATCACTGCAATGAGCACTACAGCGGGAGGAAAATCAGGCACAAGCAAGCTTCTAGTAGTTATTTGTAGTTATTCATAAAATGTATAAAATATTAAGCATAACATATACAACGTGTGGCTGACAACACTTGGGTCACCCAACAACTTCACCAGCATTGAACATTGCAGCTCATTGAAAATATGCATTAGGTCCCAGAGGGCATGCTGTCTGGTATTTAATATTTTGGAGCAAAAAAGGTGTGAAAATTTGCTAACTACAAAGGGATCAAGGCTTTCACGTTGCCTGTGAACTTGAGAAAAAGGACCGTGAGGCCATGTCTAGTAATATGCGTATATATAAAGATAAAGAAGAGCCGCGACAGACATTCAATAAGCTGTTCCTATGTCGCTACAGTGAGCGCGCCTGCCGGAGCCGATTCAGACACAACATACAAGCCAACATTTGACGGTGAGCCGCTGGTTCGTTGGAGACACTCTCTCCTGTTTAGGTTTGGGTTATTATGGGCGATCGGAAATTCAGCGTCAATTCTGCCATCCTATTGAACCCGCTGATCCATTAAGGGTGCCAGTGCTAGCTGGATCGGACTGTAACAGCAGTAACCAAACCTGATGTGAGAGTCCGTCCATCACTGGACACCTTCACGTACAGTAAACACAAGACTCCAAAGGGAAATATATATATATATATATATATATATATATATATATATATATATATATATATATATATATATATATATATATATATATATATTACAATTTGATTCAAAGTAATTATTTTTTGGTTTGCCGTTGCGTTTCCACACAGAACTTTGAGACACGGTAAGGAATAAACGTTCTCAATTAAATGTGTCTAACACTTTCCAACACTAAATACAGCATTATTACTGATAAGCACCCGCTTGTGCCACTTCATAGCGATTATTAGAGGACATAAGCCGCGACATTATGATGTCGCTCTCTGGCATTGCGCTCAACATTAGAGCTTAGCATCGTTAAGCTTACACATTTTTAATTTCAGGTACTCAAAATGAATTTTCTTAGAGCAAATGCCACAGCATATAAGTCACTATCTTAAGCCGTTTCTGCCCGCGCGGCATGCGAAGGAGTCGCTGAAGTGGCTGACCCAAGGTATCCAGCAGCAGTCCAGTCACTCCTTTGGCTACACTGACGACGCACTTGACATGTCCTGTTTTGTAATGTTAATTGCTGAAAAGCCATTAAAAGAATAAGGAAAACTGGCTCACCTGCTCACACCGAAGCAGTGGCAGCACTCCACCTGCTACCAGTCAGTCCGAAACTCAGTCATAGTCTCCAATCTTGGGAGGGGCTACGCGAGGCTCATCGAGAAGGGGCAACGCGGGCGAGAACACGGAATAAAGCAGGAAAATAGCTGCAGCTGCCGGTGAGCAGGTAAACAGTTACCGTACGTCTCCGCCTACTCTGCCCAGCGTTTGGTGTGTGACCCGCACGCGCTACTGTGTGTCTCCAAGTGGCACACTCGACTCCAGATCATCTGGCGCACTCGTCGCACTAAGCGACCTTTCTGTTTTAGAACAGCCGGCATCGCTTCTGGTTTCGATTTGCTGTGTGTTCTTTAAGCTTAAAAAAAAGCAATTTCTGTCTGTTACAGTTAACCGGATTTTTTAAAAATACGTAAATATATATATGCCTAAACAAAAATTAAAATAAAAAATATTAGATTAAAATGGGTTTGAATAATTGAATTCAACGAATTAAAGTTATATGTTAATGACAACACTGTGCAGAATTAACTATTCCAAAAAAGTATTAATCACACGTGCTGTAGTTTCCGGTATCCGTGTATCAGAGGGTTTGTAACGTTATTTATTATATAAAGCCCCTTATGATTATCAACTATGCAAAAAGTCCTGTATAACAGAATGACTTTATTAACATACATCTATCCATCCATTTTCTAACCCGCTGAATCCGAATACAGGGTCACGGGGGTCTGCTGGAGCCAATCCCTGCCAACACAGGGAACAAGGCAGGAACCAACCCACCACAGGACACACACAAACACACCAAGCATACACTAGGGCCAATTTAGAATCGCCAATCCACCTAACCTGCATGGGGAGAACATGCAAACCCCACGCAGGGAGGACCCGGGTCTCCTAACTGCGAGGCAGCAGCGCTACCACTGCGCCACCGTGCCACCCTATTAACATACAGTATAGCTTTATATTCATTGTTTAACTGTTTCATTTATTATTCAATTCAATGTCTTAAATTTTTTCAGCTCTCTTAATTCTTAATTCTATGGCTTGTACTGTGCTGTTACTAGTGAAATTGTTAAAGCTGGCTAACTGAAATTATTAAAACATAAACTAGTTATCGAAATGTTTTAGCATCGTTTGATCCTGAACAACTTAGAGTTTGGATATGTTAAAAGTATACGTGTACACTCACTTTTTAATAGGAGTAGGTTTATTCTCAACCAATAGCAATGCATGATTTGAAATGCCAAATCTGTTAGTTACGCCGTGTCCTGCCTAATGGCTGGTTTGTTCCTTATTTGGCCTTACAAAGAAATGTATGTCAGGTTAATGTTTGGTTCGAGTGAGTGTAGATATGTACATGAATGTGCCCTATAATGGACCAAGTACCCCACCCTGGACTGTTTTTGCCTTAATGCAACTTTGGCCCCTTCTGCCCTATAGCTGGTTTGATAAAGGATGGATGAAATGAATGGATGAGTATGGGAGTGGGTAACTGTGGATTCAGCAAATATTCAGACCGCTTCACTTTCTGCATACTTTATTGTGTTGAAGATTTCATTTTAAGATGTATAAATTTGCCATTTTCCCCATCATTCTATGTTCAATAACTCATAATGACAAAATAACATGATTTTATTAAGATTTGAAAAATTATTAAAAATCAAAAACTGAAATCTCTCATTCATTTGATGTATTCAGACCCTTAATTCGGTACTTTGTTGAAACCCCTTTGGCAACAGTTATAGCTTTGGGTATGTCTCTGCAAGCTTTATAAACTGCCATCTTCATGTCTCCCACATATGCTTTGTGGGGTTTAAGTCAGGACTGGCTGGCCACACGTGGACAATCAGAGACTTGCATTGCCTTGGCTATATGCTTTCAGGTCATTGTCATCCTGAAGGGTTAAATGCCACCCCAGTCTGAGATTCTGCACACTCTGGAGCAGATTTTCTTCAAGGACTTCTCTGTATTTGGCTGCATTCATTTTTACTTCAATTCTATTTGCCTATCCCTACCACTGACCCGGCTTTACTGAACTCATAATATTAGGAAGGTCTTCGCCAGGCGGTGTGCCTGAGGTCCTGTCAAAAGACTTTAATTTGTGCCTCATCAGACCAGATGATCATTTTCTTCATGCTCCCAGAGTCCTTTCAATACTGTCATATGCCTTTTACTCAAGAGTGACTTCCATCTAACCACTGTACCTTAAATTCCTGATTGATGTAGTGCTGTGGGGATGGTTGTCATTCTGCTAAGTTCTCCCCTCTCAGATGAAGGCATCTGAAGCTCTCTTAGAATGACCATTGGGTTCTTGGTCACCTCCCTGGCCTAGTTACTCAGTATGGCTTGACAGACAACTCTAGGAATAATCCTGGTGGTTCCAAACTTCTTCTATTTTACAATTATTGAGGGTACTGTGCTCCTGGGAACACTCATAGATTTAGAAATGTTTTTATCCCCTTACACTCATCTATGCCTAATCACAATTTGATCGTGGACCTGCCATGCAGTGTGTACTTGTGGGACCTTCTATACACAGGTGTGTGACTTTCTGAATGATGTCCAGTTTGCTTCAGGTGGACTCCACTCAAGTTCTTGACATATCTCAGAAAGAACCAAAGCAATCAGGAGGTACCCTGACCACAATTTGGAGTGTCACAACATGAAGTCTTTCATTTTTTGATTTGAATACATTAGTAAACCTTTCTAAAAACATGGTTTTCACTTTGGTCATTAAGGGGTATTGAGTGTAGATCGATGGGCACAAATGTTAAATTTATACATTTAAAATTAAATCTACAGTACAACACAATAAAGTGAACAGAAAATGTAGGGGTTTGAATAATTTGTAAATCCACAGCAAGAAAGACATCCCATCCGGCCCTGTCTTGGTCCAGGGTGGTACACCAGTTTGCTTGAATATTTTCTGCCTCCCCACAACTTTGAAATGGACTACCTCAGTTGGCATTATTGCTTTGTGATCCATCTTAGAAAGCATGAAAGTTTTCTAAGTTGCTTTTTTGTCTTCCAGCATCCCTGTAATTTAAAACAGAAATTCAAAAATGAATGAATGGGTGGATATGTGGGATTCTCATTTAACAACAACAGCAACATTTAATTCTATAACACGTTTTCATACAAATGATGTAGCTCAAAGTGCTTTACAAGATGAAGAAAGAAAAGAGAAAGATATAAAAATAAGATTAGACAATACTAAGTAACAAAGAATAAAGTAAGGTCCAGTGGCCAGGAAAACAGAAAAAAAAACAAAACAAAAAAAATCTGCAGGGGTCCCGAGGCCATGAGACCACCCAGCCCCCACTGGACATTCTACCTGACATAAATGATCTCAATCAGTCCTCATGGTTTATAGGCTTCACATGGAAGAATTAGACGATGATGGTCATGTGGACCTCTGGCTTTCCATCCATCAATGTAGAGACAGCACGGTGCTTTGATCAGAGAGTGGTGCTGTAGATCGATACCACAGAAAACCAGAAAAGGAACAGCAGAGAAAATAGGGGTTAGTATGGATTGAAGAGATACGATTAAACTGATAATTCAATGCATATACATAATATCAGGGTTACACTAAAATGAAGCTATAAGAAAGCCATGTTTAAAATAATGTGTTTTTAGCAGTTCTCCACTGTATTAGCCTGGCGAATTCCTATTGGCAGGCTATTCCAGATTTTAGGTGCATAACAGCAGAAGGCCGCCTCACCACTTCTTTTAAGTTTGGCTCCTGTAATTCTAAGCAGACACTCATCTGAAGATCTACGGTAACGATTTGGAGTGTAAGGTGAGAGGCATTATAAGGTATAGGATGGAGCGAAATTATGTAAGGCTTTGTAAGCCATAAGCAGGATTTTAAAGTCAATTCTAAATGGCACAGGTCTCCGTTTTTTGTTTCAGAGTTATTATTATTATTACTAGCCACGTTACATGTTTCAAGACAAATAATAGAATCATTTTAAAATATTTGCCACCCCTTGCCCTATGTAATGTCTTTTCTCTGTATTCACGTGTGTCTGAACCCCCCTTCACCAGCGCTCCCTGTCTCGAGTGTGTTCCTGTAAAGCCTGCTTCTCAGACTCTTGTCATTATTTTGAGGCACCTTTCTTGCCTTCCTGTCCGGTTTTATACTTTCCGTCTTTAAAGGTGACTCTCTCAGCATGCACATTTACTTCTTCTTGTGTGTCTCAAACATTTTGTCCCCAAACTGGCCAATCACACCAAAGCCCAACTGGCCAATCAGATTGATCTGAGGGACTGGACAGACATTTACATTTATTTAATTGGCTGACGCCTTCATCCAAAGAGACACAATTGGTTACATTTCTTTTTCCAGATGGAGTACAGGCAGGTGAAGTGATTTGGTGATGGTCACACAGTGTCAGGATTTGAACCTACAACTTCAGGCTTTGAAATCCAAAGCCTTAACCAATGTGCCACACTGCCTGCAGACAGACCTTAGCATTTTATTAAATAGTATATCATTCTTTTACTTGGCAGGGGCCTTTATCTACGTTAAACTACATAATGCCACATTGATTATAATCAGTCAAATGGCCTAATGTTACTTTTTGGCTGTACATCGAACCCTCTTTCTATGGCAGGTGAATTCTTGACTTACCTGCATTGAATCTCCATGACTTTCTGCCCACGGTTTAAACTAAATAACAAGAATAGATGGTGTCACAAAAATGACCATAAGACATTGAAAAGGTTTGGGGCAGCCACCCATATAATTGTTCCTGGCTGCAAAACTGATTCAAAAACAAAGACATGTTCATTCAACTGAATCCAAAACAGAACTGACTCATTGGAGACAAGATGGTGGCCAGTAAAGGAAGTGAAGTCATCGATACCGGAACCGGAAGTGACGTCATTGGCTGCCTCAGAGCCGGGCGGGATTTCCCTAGAATGGTCTGCAAAAGATCGAGAGGGAAAATTAGTGCACTTCGCCACCCCCTGGTCTGGCATGGAATCACATGTATTCAAGCCCTTTAGTTGTTTCCTAAACACACGTGGGTGACAATGGATGGGTTTTTAAAGGATTATGAAATATATTTTCTAATTTGTATAATCCTTGAAACACAATAATATGCACCACTACTAAATTTCTTTTCAGTTTTGAACTTTTCTTCTTTGATTATTTGAATAAATTTCATTACTTTAGATACACTTTAAACCAGGCAACATAGTGTAATATTGCATCTGTTGTTAAGCAGAACACATTGAATTGTGAAGAATACCTTTCTAACTGGTTAACTAGACTGCACAAAATAAGAATTATTTAAGACCTTTTAAAAATGCCAGAAAATAAACACAGTCTTTAGAGCTCTTAAAGCTTTTGAAGTGACGTGATTGTGGCAAGTGCCCAAAAAACCCTCTTGAAAAATGAATTATAAGCTGCCTGATCGGATTAGAGAAAGTGCGCCAACACCTGCAAAGATTGAATTTATTGGCGAAAATGACATGATGAAAGAAAAATGTTTGTGACGAGAATACAATAGCAAGAACACAATTAAAGTTTAGATTTGAGGCCCCTTTAAAGATGAGTTTGTAAACAAAATCTTACCTCTGTCTCACATCTAACAAAGTGCCGATAAAAACCGGTTGGGAAAAGAATTATAAGAATATTAAATTTCACTTTGGTCAGTTTAACAATGTTTTTGTAAGATAATTTGTCTAGGTAATTTTGTTTTTTTACAATACCATTACATTCGATATATTAAACACATCTAGGCTTTGCAAACAGATAATAACATGTTAGGCAACAATACTCTACTAAGATTGCAGTAATTTGATAAGCAATAATCATACAGCAGCAAATGTCTTGTTGTTTTTTTAACTTCTGACAATTTTTTCAAGGCACCTAACATGAACCAATTAATGCCAGCTGTTGCTCATTGCTAATGTTGTCTTCTGCTCAGGTATCATCCTGCTGTTTCACTGAAAACATTTTATGAAACCTGAGCAAGTTGGGAATTTTCAGCAATGAAGGCACCTGCATGCCATTTCCCCTATAATCGGCTTCCTTCCCAGCCACCTGAATCTTGAAGGATTAACCCTGACTATTCATAACGTCCGTTGTTGCAGCTCAAAGAAATGTTTAAATGCAACGCACGACTCGTCATGTACAGTAGTACCACCAAAGAAATCCGGACTTGTAGTCTTTGAACCTTTCTTACACTTTACTTTACTTGAGTATTTACTCTAGAAACTGTAAAACTGATATGAATGCAACTATCACATAAGCAAACACAAATACGCTGCAGGTCAACATGTTGTTTCTGGCTACGTGATCAAAATTGGTAGCGACCTGATGGTTAGTGTCCTTTCCTTACCTTGTTGTACTTGTTGTTCTTCTCCGCTTAAATAAATTATCCCAGGGCCTATGAAAGGTCACATGACTCGCCTCAAATACGTTCACCCACTAGCACTTCATGAGTTCGAAGAAAGCATTTTAAGAGGATTGGGGATGGCAGACATTAACCGCTCTGTACACAGGAGAGTGTGGGTGGCTAGTTGTCCTAAGTCTCCAGAACAGTGCCTGTGTGTATGTGGATATTGTGTAGTGACACCCCAAATCCCAGGCACACAATTGCACAACACCAAGTCCCCGCTGCAAAAAGTGTTTATTAATAAGGAAATGCTTCTCTGCAGGCTTCTTTTCACAAAACACAACAGCAAAAATATTTATTTCTATAGCACATTTTCATACAAGTTCTCCCCGTGTCTGCGTGGGTTTCCTCCGGGTACTCTGGTTTCCTCCCACAGTCCAAAGACATACATGTTAGGTACATTGGCAATTCTAAATTGTCCCTAGTGTGTGCTTGGTGTGTGTGTGTGTGTGTGTGCATGCCCTGCGGTGGGCTGGCACCCTGCCTAGGGTTTGTTTCCTGCCTTGCACCCTGTGTTGGCTGGGATTGGCTCCAGAAGATCCCCGCGACACTGTAGTTAGATATAGTGGGTTGAATAATTGATGGATGGATTTTCATACAAATGATGTAGTTCAAAGTGCTTTACAAGATGAAAAAAGAGAAAAAAAAAACCCCACAAAATATAAGAATAAAATTAGGCAATACTAATTAACATAGAATAAAAGTAAGGTCAGATGGCCAGGGAGGACAGAAAAAACAAAAACAAAAAAAAAAACTCCAGACGACTAGAGAAAAAAAAACAAACAAAATCTGCAGGGGTTCCAGGGCATGAGACCATCCAGCCCCCTCTAGGCATTCTACCGAACATAGATTATCTCAATCAGTCTTCATGGTTTTCAGGCACAACAAAACAGTTTTCTCTTACCTTTGTGTTTCCCACTTTTTCCACTCTTCTCAACAAACCTTTTCCTGAGTAAAGTGGAACTGTCTCCTTCCAGACCCGGAAGTACTGGCACGTCGCTGCATCCAGGAAGCACTTCCAGGTCAGGCAGAACCTTCCTAAAAACTGGGGACAGCTTTTTCCATCATCTCCCCCTGGCTGCTCACACACAACCCAGCAGGGCTACCCATTGGAACTACAACTCCCATGAAGCTCTCTGGAAGTGCACACGTAAGGCCCACCACAGAATTGTTGCCATCTATTATGCTGGGGGAACACATGGCCTCAGGAGGCAGGGCCCGAACAGGGGTGAGGCACATGAGGTACTTGCCTCGGGTGAACAACGGAAAAGGGTGGCAAATTGATGAAAAATGAAAATTAATAAATTGTAAAAAAAAAAAAAGCCAAATATATGTTGCAATGTTTGTCATTAATCAATATCTTAAGCAAACTGACGATTTGCATCGGATGGACTTTTTTTTTGCATGTTCTCCCATTGTCTGCGTGGGTTTCCTCCAGGTACTCCGGTTTCCTCCCACAGTCCAAAGATATGCAGGTTAGGCGAACTGGCGATCCTAAATTGTCCCTAGTGTGTGCTTGGTGTGTGTGTGTGTGTGTGTATGTGTGTGCCTTGCAGTGGGCTGGCACCCTGCCCGGGGTTTGTTTCCTGCCTTGTGCCCTGTGTTGGCTGGGATTGACTCCAGCAGACCCCCATGACCCTGTGTTAAGATATAGCGGGTTGGAAAATGACTGATTCACTGACTAATTGATGAATTTGCTTTACTAAAAGCAAGAAAAGTAAAACTTTAAAAAAGATTTTATATTGGGCATTTATATAATCATTTGTTCATTGTAATTATAGTATATTTTTTGTCTCTAATATTAAATTAAATTACTGAAAAATCTGTAATATTCTAATTCATCTCATGTGTAATACTTATTTTGTTTTTCTTTTGTTAAGGTTGGTGTGATTTTATTTTTAATATGTGCAATTTTATGTCCCTATTACTATTGTACTATTGCTGCATTCTGTGATTTTTTTATTTAATAATTAATACATTTATTTTGTTCTCAAAATCATTTTTTAATTTATTTTTATTTAACACTTATTAATAATAAAAAACTATATACATAGGTGTGCAAATTTATCCTCCTGACTCAGGTGAAAATACCTCTAGGCCCGGCTCTGTCAGGAGGCAAACACTTTCCACCCTTCCATTATTGAGGGATCCCTGCCAGATAAGGCACCATTTATCCCGGCCAGGATGCCAGCCAACCCCTGTCTATGGCAATGTAATGTATACACACAAATAATAAACAAAAGAAAACAATAAATGTTGTATGAGTTTTTGTTGTAACGGATACCCCAGAAGTTTACTTTCTCCAGGAATGCTACTGACTGAAGTTTTTGTTTTCCTTTCCTCCTTTGTCAGCTGGCCATATCTCAACTGTAATATCAATAGACATTTATTATAAGAATCTATTTTTGTTAATCAATTTGAAATTTCTCTGTTTTACTGTTTGATTAACCTACTCTTTGTTTTTATGTTGTAACAGAAAACACAAACAAAGATAAAGGGTAGGGTTATGGAATGGTCTTCCCCGTATAATTTTGCACACAAGATAACAAGGTGGTTATCAAAGTACATCTTCACAGACACAGGTCTCCAACCAGACTGAGGGAGTATGGCGGTGGTGCGCGTGTTGAGGTTGACAAAGTGGAAGGGAAACCGGTAGTAACATCATATGTTGTCAGACCGTGACTCTCTGGATTTACAGATGGAAGGAGAGGATCAGCGTTAGTAAACAGCGCCATCTACCGACTTGGGGTGGAATTTGCTAGCTGGCAAGCTCCGAAATTGTCTCCCAGGAACACATGTATGACAATGTGTGCACATCACAAAAATTGTAAAATGTGTAATTTGTTTTGTTCGAGAATGAACGCCTCCTTCCGACAGCTGTAGGCTTTACAGGTAGGGGACTGGAAGCGGCGGAGTCAGTTGCTCTCACTGGGTGCCTTCTCTGTAGTGTAGAGAGAACAAAAGAGGAGAAAGGTTAGTGTGAACCAGGGTGGTAGTACCTACCTGAGATGAGCCCAGACAGTGATCCACAGATGCACATGAATGGTCTCTGTCTAGGAACTGAATGTTATATTTTCGGAGACAGAGTCTCTAACCAATGAAATACTGCAGCAGTTTATTTTCCAGTCTGATCCTTAGCACAGGAAACTACCAGAGCAGAGTAGTTAATTCTGTTCATTCATGAGTGTGTGACCGGACAGAAGACAAAAATTAATCTTTATTGTATCAAACTCTACATTGAATTTAGTCACAACTCTATGATAGGTAATCTGATAACAAACAATGAGGGGTCAGCCTTAAGAGAGGAAGTCAATGGCCGGGCATTGAGGTGCTATGACAGTAACTGTACTTTTTAATATCTGCATATCTAAGAAATTCTTGTTGACTGGAAGAAACAATGACCTCCTGTTCAGTTTTATATAACTCCTGCATGTAGAGATAGAATCAGCACTTAATGTGTGTTTGGGCACCTTATCTTTTTATACCTTATCTGGTCCAGCTAAATACATGCAGTAATCAAGAAGTCTCATCAGAGTCTCTGCTTCCTCTCAGAAAATGTACCTGTTATCACAAGCACGTTACATTTTTCTGTAAATCTACAACCAAATCTTTCCTTGCTGATTTTATGACTATGTGGTATGGCGTGTGTGTTGAGACTCTGCACACAAGATCTTACAAAGGGTGTTGAAGACGGCACTGTTCATTACTTGAATGTTGTACATTCTAGAACATTAAAACTGGACATTTTTTGGCACAATTTTGAGCTCGATTTGCAGTTGCTGACTGATTTTCTGAATCGGCTCATATTTAAGCGTTATCGGCTGTCGTTTCACATGCAGGGCACGAGGGGTTGTGATGCCTGAATGCATCTTACGATCGGTCATTAGAGCAGGAGGGGAATCGAGTGCAACCCACCTACATTAACCCACGACCAATATAAACACTAGCAACGCGACCCAGAGGTTGAGAAACACTGCTGCAAAACATATACAAGTATACTGACCTCGTGTCTTGGCCTAGGCCCAATATAGGATGTAGAAACAAGACTATCCCAGAAAATACTTTGAATAATAATAATAATAACAATAATAATACACAGTTTGGGAGCATAGGATTTGGGCCCACAATAAAAAAAAATTACAACAGTTTCAAATATGCAATTTGAGGCATGTTTTTTTAAATGTAATTTTCCAAATTTCATAACATTTCAAATGTGTATATATTTAGATAGGTTTATTGTAATGCCTTAAATGGAAAGTGATACAAACTTTGGTAAGAAGCAGTTCTTAAAAACAAGCTAAAACCAAATTATGGTGAAATGATGCTGAAATGAAGAAATTAATAATCCCGTTTGGTTGCCAGTCATTATTTTTCATCAAGCATGATTCAGGTTTTCAAATCTACAAAGACTGTTGTGGTCTTTATTTCCCCCACATGTTGCTCTGGATTCTGTTTGTGAATGACTGAAATAAATGATGTCTGAAAACGTCTGCAGAATCCTCTCAATCAAGATTTAAATCCTGCTGATTTTATCTGTAAATAACTTAACATCTCTTACGTTTTGAAACTCACTGCAGACTTCATTTTCCAAGGTCTTCTAGGGAAATCTCGCTGTCACTACTGGGGTATTCAGAAAAGTTCTACCGAGACAAATTAGTGTGAGAAGCAGACGGCAGCACTGAGGGTGCATGACCAGAAGTAATGTGCTAGGTCAAAGGACACATGAAATAAGAAAGCAGAGTTTACATAACTAAGCTGCTGTGTAGACACCATCTTTATTCTACAGTGCTGTCGTTGCTTAGAACACCAGTAAGTCCACAGTGTTTCTGTAAAGTACAGTAATAATTCTCAATCTACACATTACAATATTTTTGGGGAAATTCTATTCATTAATGAATTGCTCAAGCATTTTCAATTCTTCCACTTCCATTGAACCACCCTAATGTCACTTGTGAAGAGGTGATTTGTCACCACATTCTGTCCAGGACAAGGCTCTTTACCATAGCAGAAAACAGAAGTAAAAGAAACAGGGCATCATCGGTTCACGTGGCCCATCCAACAGCAGCCAGCCTCAATCTTCTTCTTCATCTTAACACCACAATCGTTATTTTTTCTTTCAAGTATATACTCCACGGTACCAACACAAAACAATTTACTCAGGTTTAGAAAATAAACCTTTTATACCCTATGAAGCAATCCTAAACCTCTTTTAATTCTCACATTTATGTCGTTCATTGCTGACATTGTCTTCCAGCGCTATATAGAAAAGAAAGTTGTAGATCTACAAAATAAGTTACATTTCTCACAAGACTGGTGAATGTTGAACAATGAGCCTCTAAGTCCCGTTAAGGCCTGTGTGAAGGAGACACTCTTCTTTGGGACAGTCAAAGTGCAAAGGAGGGCATTTGTATTAGTGATTAAAGTCAGACTCTACGCATACAAGAAACATTAATCTTCATGTTGGGATCTGGCCTTGTTCAATAGCCTTTATGTAACATTAGTTTTATTTTTCTGCTTTTTTAGTATAAATGTATCTATACATATAAAGGCAAAGCTCTCACTAACTCATCACCAATTCTCCCACTTTCCATATCGGTGGGAAGCTGAAATTACGCGTGCTCATTCCTTGTAGTGTACTTACAAAAGTTAGGTATGTTTCATGTCCTATTGTAACACCCAAGGGGGGGAAACGAGTGTACCCCCTAAACTGTATATATAGATAGGGAAACCCCTCCTCACTATTTCTGTAACTCCCAATATATGTAGGAAGCCCAAATTTCTCATGCTCATCCTTTACACTGTACTTATAGATGTTAAGTATGTTTTATTTCGTGCCGTACCCTGTAACAAACTTTCAAAAATAACGTCTTTTTTTTGGCAGTTCTCACCATTATGCCGTAAGGAACTTTCGAAACTGACCTCTCCTTTTGGTGGTTTCATTCCTTATTTCCGTTAACAGACAAATTATTTCATGGCAGAGATGCACAAGGGCCGCCCCCGTTCCCCCTTCCTACCACATGGTTGGCTCCCTGCCCATATACATTAACAACATCCAACGCACAGGTGCCTCCTCACGCACTTCCTTACTTTCCCCAGCCGTTCGTCGTGCTCACTGCTTCTTTACTCCACTGCTTTAAGCCTGTTATTGTTCACCTTCCCTCACGTCTTCCTGCTGATGACTCCTGCCTTTTCATTTACGTTGTTTGCAAAGAGATCCTAAAAATGTGCATTTCTCATACACAACATTTACAATCATACATTAGACTCATTACAATCATCAAATTCACTCTCAATACTAAAAAAAGCCTACAACAATTACATTGACAATCATGTTACATTATTTTTAAAAAGTTTCCTTTTCTTTTTCATAAGTTCTTTTCTGCGGGTATTTTGCTAGTTTGTTATATAGCTCTTTTCACTGTGTGCAAATTCTATATAATACATGTGAACATAACTATACAAAGGCTGAAAGTCTAATATAATTTTCAAGGCTACACACCTGAATACAGTGGTCAGTAGTGCCAAAGACTGCTTAATGATGGTGGCATTTTCTTCTTCAAAAGACATAAAAATGTCATACACAGCAGAACTTTAAATGATGTGAATCAGCAATTCATAATAGCAAAATGGGTGAAAGGCCTCAAAAGAGACCCATAAACCAGCCCAACACTTTCACTGGTCTACCTAGATATAGGCCTCACTCCATGCAGCCTGGCCCCAGGCAGACTTTGGCCTGCACAGGCCTAAAATTGGAAACGGCTCATCAATTTCAAAAATAGGTTTTAAATATTCCAAATACGTAAAATGCTCTTTATGGAAGAGAATAAACCATCAAATATCTGACTTTAGAAACAAAAAGAATCTATACTAATAAAAGGCAAAGCCCTGACTGACTGACTGACTGACTCACTCACTCACTGACTCATCACTAATTCTCCAACTTACAGCTTCCTTACAAAAGTTGGGCAGGTTTCATTTCAAAATTTTACGCGTAATGGTCATAACTGGAAGCTATTTTTCTCCATATACTGTAATGGAGTTGAGCTTGAAAGCCGTGGGGGCGGAGTTTCGTGTGACATCTTCATGCCTCCCACGTAATCACGTGAACTGACTGTCAACGCAGTACGTAGAAAACCAGGAAGAGCTCCAAAAAGCACTGAAGAAAACATGCATTATATAATTGAGAAGGCAGCGAAACAATAAGAAGCGAGCGACTGACATGTACAACCATATTCATGAGTGCTGCTACTTCGGAAACAAAGCACGGTGTAAACCTAAAGTTTAAATTAAGTTCATAGACACGCTGCCGCTGCTGTTTGTCATGCCCACGGGTAATGCGGGATACAAGTTTAATGAGAGGACGCAGGATATAAACGAGAGTTTTGATCACTTTGTAACTAAGTTAAAATTGCAGGTAAAGTGCTTGTGTTTGTGGGGGATTGACAGTTAAGGCAGGTGGGGGAGTCACGTCATCATCTCCCCTCCCATTCACCTCATTTCGCTCTGAGCTGAGCTCCGAAGCTAACACAGTCTTACAGAAGTGACTTTGTGACGCTGCTACCAAATACTCACAGAAAAATCCACAAGTTAATACACACGCTGTCTGTAGAGTTTCTCCAAACTGAATCCTCCAGGCACTACTTACAAAAGGTTACATTGACAATCGTGTTACGTTATTTTTAAAATGTTTCCTTTTCTTAGCACAAGCACAGCTGAGAAGCTTCGAGGCATGTGCTCCATAACGCGTTAAAAAGTAATGCATTTAATCACACTTTCAATTCCAAGCAAAGGGGAACTTCTGTCAATGCATGATTTCCTGGTACACCGATTACATTGATCAGCGTTTCCCGATTCATTTTACCCTTGCACCACCTTAGTTTGAGAAGAAGTATGAAAAAATATGAGGTTAACAAAGAAAAACAGATCACCAATTGAAGCTTTATGAATAATCGATTCGCCATCAATAATTGTTTTGGTAAAGCCATACAGTGTAATCCTCCTTCCATTTTATAAATTTTCCGCCACTAGCCATGATTAAATGAACGTAAAAAAGTAAGAGCGAATCGAGGGTGACTTATTCAGGCAGGCAGGCGACGGCTCAATAGCTCCAATTTGGATATAAGTGGGTTCTATTTAGTCGCCAGAAATATCTTTGGTAGTAATGGAAGTTGAATTTAGTCTTTAAATTTCAATGGTAAAGAAAAAGTTATGCAATGATGACTAAATCTAACTAGACTTTATATATTCAGGTTTTGACTCAATATATTTCAGCGATGACTTTATATATTCAAGTTTTGGCTTTATATATTCCAGCGCTGACTTTATATATTCAAGTTTTGACTTTATATATTCAGAAAAAAGTTTTGACTTTATATGTACTGATGCTGACTTTATGTATTCAAGTTTTGACTTTATATATTTTCCGACAGTGACTTTATATATTCAAGTTTTGACTTTATATATTCGGAATGACTTTATATATTCTGACGCCGACTTTATATATTCAGAAAATCAATGTATTTGCCTGTTTGGCACACCATAGTATATGTGTCTGTGTATATATGTACACATGTATGTATAAGGCTTGTGCCTCCTCCAGACAGCGAGGGGGCGTCCGCCCGGGTTATGTTGGGGGCCTCAGGTAAAGGGCTTGGAAGCCCAGCCCTGTAGGGACCTGTGGCCACCGCCAGGCGTTGCCCCAGTGCCGGAATATCCCGGGAGCCCAGCACTACCGCCACACCAGGAAGTGCTGGGGGGAAGACGACGGGGGACACCCGGACGGCTTCCGGGTGCGCAGCCGGCATTTCCGCCACACTGGGGCGTGGCTTCAGAGGAATGCCGGGAAGCAGCTGGAGCCCATCCGGGTTCCCATTTAAGGGGCCGCCTCCCTCCAGTCGTCGGCAGAAGTCGGGTGGAAGAGGACGGCGCTGGAGGGAAGACTAGAGGTGGCCAGGAGAAAGGCACTGGAACTGTGTGGCCTGGACATTCGTCATACGTTATACGTTATTCGTCATACGTTAGACTTAGTGATTACTGAAGGACTTAAAGTTGATATAAAGCAGGTCATTGATATCGGTCTATCAGACTATTTCCTTCTACTATTTAATATAGAAATAAAGATAGAAAACGCTCATGAGAAGCATTTTGTTAAAAAACGCTTCTTTGACTCATCAGCAGCTTTAAAGCTTACAACTATTCTAAGCAATCAGTCCGTTTATAATGCCAACTATAATACCGAGGATAATGTAAATAGTAAAGTGGAAAACTTTAATTCTAAAGTAAGAACTGCTGTTGACATAGTTGCACCTGAAAAGACAGTGTCACACACGTGTGAATAGGAGGACGTTGTGTGGACCAAGTAATGGTAATTCCACGCCAGGCCAGGGGAGGGCGGGGTGCAATAAACCTTCTCTTGCTATCTCTGCAGACCAGCCGCAGGAAAGCCTATCTGAATCAGGAACATCACTTCCAGTTCTGGCGCCCAGAAGAACGTCACTTCCAGTTCCGGCGCCCAGGAAAACGTCACTTTGAGTTCCGGCGCCCAGAAGATTGTTACTTCCTGTCCCGACTCCCAGACTGATGTCAGAGAGACATCACTTCCGGTCAACCAACATCACTTCCTGTTAATATGTCACTTCCTGTTTGATCATTTAAAACCGCCATCTTTTCAACCCTTGAGCAGTTCTGTTTTGGACTCCGTACTGATTACATCAGTGCTGAAACTCAAAAGACTCCTTTGCAGCTAGGAATATTATATGGGTGGCTGCCCCAAACCTTTTATACGTGTGTCGAGTGGCTTCATTTTACAACAGTTAAAAAATCCACTAGTACTGTTATTCCATGGAAGACCCAAAGAGTGTCTGATTTAAAAAGAACATGTCATAGAGCTGAGCGTAAATGGAGGAAAACTAAACTAACTATCCATTATGAGATATTGAAGGCTAAAATAACAGAATACAATAACACAGTCCGCCTTGAGAGGTGCTGCTATTTCTCTAATATTATAAATAACAATGCTAGTAATCCCAGAGTCTTATTTTCAACAATTGATCGTCTGTTAAACCCAGGTAACACAAAGGAATGCCCCCAGAATACTTCCAGTGAAACCTGTGAGAACATTGCTGTATTTTTCACTCAAAAAATTAATGATATTAGAGATAACATAGTATATCTCCCCAACACTGCAGAACCTCCAAAGCCCCGGTACTCCATTATAAACAAATTAAATGCTTTCACCAGGATAGATTTACCTGAATTACATAGTATAATCTCTCAACTGAAACCCTCCACCTGCGCCCTTGATCCAATACCAACCAGGTTTTTCAAAGAAATATCAGGCGTGCTAATTGACAATATTCTGGACATAGTTAATTCGTCATTAGATACGGGGGTCTTTCCAGACTGTCTTAAGACTGCTGTAGTTAAACCCCTGCTCAAGAAAAATAATCTTGACCCCTCTGCCTTTGAAAATTTTAGACCCATTTCTAACCTGCCCTTCTTAAGTAAAATTCTAGAGAAGGCAGTCATTATGCAGTTAAATGACCACCTAAATAAACATGCTATTCTTGATAAATTTCAGTCAGGCTTCAGAACAAATCACAGTACAGAAACTGCACTCGTTAAAGTAGTAAATGACTTGCGTAAATGCAGACAGAGGCCATTTATCTGTTCTCATCCTCTTAGATCTGAGTGCTGCATTTGACACCATTGATCATAATATTCTTAGAAATCGCCTTAGTCAATGGGTGGGCCTCTCTGGCAGTGTCTTAAATTGGTTTGAATCCTACCTGGCAGGAGAAAATTCTTTGTGAGTTGTGGTAATCAAATCTCAAAGACACATGATATCCGATATGGTGTTCCACAAGGCTCTATCCTGGGTCCGCTGTTATTCTCAATCTACATGCTTCCGTTAGGTCAGATTATCTCAGGTTACAACGTGAGCTACCACAGCTATGCTGATGACACACAGCTGTACTTATCAATAGCACCTGATGACTCTGACTCTCTCGATTCACTAACACAATGTCTTACTGGTATTTCTGAATGGATGAATAGTAATTTTCTCAAACTAAATAAAGAGAAAACTGAAATTTTAGTAATTGGCAATAATGGATTCAGTGAGGTTATCAGAAATAAACTTGATGCACTAGGATTAAAAGTTAAGACGAAGTAAAAATTTAGGGTAACCGTTGACTGTAATCTGAATTTTAAATCGCATATTCATCAGACCACTAGGACAGCATTTTTTCACTTAAGAAACATAGCTAAAGTTAGACCTCTTATATCATTGAAAGATGCTGAGAAATTAATTCACGCTTTTGTTTTCAGTAGACTAGATTACTGTAACGCACTCCTCTCAGGACTACCCAAAAAAGACATAAATCATTTGCAACGAGTGCAGAATGCAGCTGCTAGAATCCTAACTGGGAAAAGAAAATCCGAACACATTTCTCCAGTTTTGATGTCACTACACTGGTTGCCTGTGTCATTCAGGATTGACTTTAAAATACTGCTTATGGTTTATAAAGCCTTAAATAATCTCGCCCATCTTATATATCGGAATGCCAGACGTTATATTCCAAATCGTAACCTTAGATCTTCAAATGAGTGTCTCCTTATAATTCCAAAAGCTAAACTTAAAAGAAGTGGTGAGGCGGCCTTCTGCTGTTATGCACCTAAAATCTGGAATAGCCTGCCAATAGGAATTCGCCAGGCTGATACAGTAGAGCACTTTAAAACACTGCTGAAAACACATTACTTTAACATGGCCTTTTATAACTTCACTTTAACTTAATACTGATACTCTGTATGTTCAATTCTTCATAATAACTATTCACAGTGGCTCCAAAATCCATACTGACCCCTACTCTCTTCTGTTTCTTTTTCCGGTTTTTTGTGGTGGCGGCCTGCGCCACCACCACCTACTCAAAGCATCATGATGCACCAACATTGATGGACTGAAAGCCAGAAGTCTACGTGACCATCATCATCAGGTCCTTCCATGAAAACCCTAAATACAAAGAGGACTGTTTGACTTATGTTAGGTAGATTGCCCAGAGGGGACTGGGCGGTCTCTTGGTCTGGAACCCCTACAGATTTTATTTTTTCTCCAGCCTTTGGAGTTTTTTGTTTTTCTGTCCACCCTGGCCATCGGACCTTACTCTTATTCTATGTTAATTAATGTTGACTTATGTTTATCTTTTATTGTGTCTTCTATTTTTCTATTCATTTTGTAAAGCACTTTGAGCTACATTTTTTTGTATTAATATGTGCTATATAAATAAATGTTGATTGATTGATTGACATTGGGGGAATCGGTGCTGGAGGCACTGGGGTTTTGTGAGTGCACTAAAACTGTAAATATATTGTTAATAAACGTGTGTTGGGTGAACTTACGATGTCCGTCTGTGTGTGTCCGGGCCAGCGTCCACAATATATATATATATATATATATATATATATATATATATATATATATATATATATGCCAGCAACACTCATGACAATGACAAAACAATTACATTAACACTCATGTTACGTTATTTTAAAAATTTTTCCTTTTCTTTTTCATAACTTCTTTTACACACTACTTCTCCGCTGCGAAGCACAGGTATTCTGCTATATATATATTTTGGAGCCAACCTGGACACAGACAGGCGGACATGTTGTTAATCACCACCACACGTATTTATTTACAACAATATTTACAAAGTTTAAAGTCACTCAGACTCAGTTTGCCCACAAATACCCCAACACACAGTCCTGGCCACACAAATGCCTTTTCTTCGGGCCGCCTCCACACTCCTCTCGTGCCTCGTCCTTCTTCCACCCGACTCCAGCCTTGAATGAAAGGAGACGGCCCCTTTTATCCTCTCCCAGACGAGCTCCAGGTGGCTCCCGGCATTCCCTCGTTGGCCACGCCCCAGCGTGGCGGAAGTGGCAGCTGTTCTCCCAGCAGCTCTCCGGGTGCCCTTCTAAATCTTCCCCCCAGCACTTCCTGGTGTGGCAGAAGTGCTGAGGGAACAGGTCCCCAAGGCATTGGGGCACCTACTGGCGATGACCAAGGGCCCCTGCAGGGTGGGGTTTCCATGCCCTTAACCCGTGGCCCCAAAGCAACCAGGAAGGTGGCTCCCACATGATCCAGGGTGGGCGCAGACCCACATCCGGTCCCTCACGGCGTCCCGGCCGGGTCGTTGCCCCTGGCATCCCTGACAATATATATATACCAGCCACACTCATGACAATGACAAAACAATTATATTGTCAATCATGTTACATTATTATTAAAATGTTTCTTTTTCTTTTTACTTCTCCGCTGCCAAGTGCAAGTATTTTGCTATGTATATATATACATACATATAGATATAGATGTATATATACACTGCTCACAAAAATTAAAGGAACACTTTAAAGAAACACATTAGATACATCAGATCTCAATATGAAGTTGGATATCTATACAAATAATGACAGGGCAATGTCTTAGGAACAAAAGGATGCTAAGTCTTTTAATGGAAATAAAAGTCTTCTGCCTACAGAGGGCTCAATTGTGTAGACACCCTAAAATCAGAGTGAAATGAAGATGTGGCAGGCTAGTCCATTTTTTCAAAAACTTAATTTCTGCTACTCAAAATGCTTTTCAGTATCTTGTGTGGCCCCCACGAGCTTGTATGCATGCTTGACATTGTCGTGCATTAGGAGGAAACCAGGACCTACTGCACCAGCGTAGGGTCTGACAATGGGTCCAAGGATTTCATCCTGATACCTAATGGCAGTCAAGATGCCGTTGTCTAGCCTGTGGAGGTCTGTGAGTCGCTCCATGGATATGCCTCCAAGATCATCACTGACCCACCACCAAACCAGTCATGCTAAACGATGTTACAGGCAGCATAATATTCTCCACGGCTTCTCCTGACCCTTTCACGTCTTTCACATATACTCAGGGTGAACCTGCTCTCATCTGTGAAAAGCACAGGGCGCCAGTGGTGGACCTGCCAATTCTGGTATTCTATGGCGAATGCCAATTGAGCTCCCCGATGCTGTGCAGTGAGCACAGGGCGCAGTAGACATTTGGGCCCTCAGGCAACCCTCATGAAGTCGGTTTCTGATTGTTTGGTCAGAGATATTCACACCAGTGGCCTGCTGGAGGTCATTTTGTAGGGCTCTGGCAGTGCTCATCCTGTTCCTCCTTGCCCAAAGGAGCAGATACTGGTCCTGCTGATGGGTTATGGACCTTCTATGGCCCTCTCCAGCTCTCCTAGAGTAACTGCTTGTCTCCTAGAATCTCCTCCATGCCCTTGAGACTGTGCAGGGAGACACAGCAAACCTTCTGGCAATGACACGTATTGATGTGCCATCCTGGAGAAGTTGGACTACCTGTGCAACCTCTGTAGGGTCCAGGTATCGCCTCATGCTACCAGTAGTGACACTGACTGTAGCCAAATGCAAAACTAGTGAAGAAACAGTCAGAAAAGATGAGGAGGGAAAAATGTCAGTGGCCTCCACCTGTTAAACCATTCCTGCTTTGGGGGTCATCTCATTGTTGCCCCTCTAGTGCATCTGTTGTTAATTTCATTAACACCACAGCAGCTGAAACTGATTAACAACCCCCTCTGCTACTTAACTGACCAGATTAATATCCCATAAGTTTCATTGACTTTATGCTATACTCTGATTAAAAATGTTTAGGTTTAGTTTATTTATATAGCACATTTGCAACAGCCACACGACTGACCAAAGTGCTGTACATTTAGAAACATCAACATAAAATAGAAATATACGATTTAGCCAAAAGAAGCACAGCAGAAACACATAAAAATAATTTGTATAAATATATCTATACATATACATATATCTACACTTACACACATCTAGGTAGGCAAAATAAAGCCTAGTAAGCCAGAGAGAACAGATGTGTTTTTAAAATAGATTTAAAACTAGTCAGACTAGGAGCCATTCGGATTTCAATAGGCAGATCATTCCAAAGACGAGAAAGCACGGTCACCTCTACGCTTGAGTCTGGAGTATGGAATTAAAAGAAGGTTCTGATCACCGGATCTCAAACTTCTCAAGGGGGTATATTGGTGAAGCAATTCAGATAAATAGATGGGTGCTTGTTGGTGTAGTGTTTTAAAAACAAATAATAAGATTTTAAAATGTATTCTAAATTGAACAGGCAACCAATGAAGGGACTTCAGAAGTGGAGTCACATGATCCATTTTTTTCTTTTTTAAAAAGTGTTCCTTTAATTCTTTTGAGCAGTATATATATATATATATATACAGTATATATATATATATATATATATATATATATATATATATATAGATAGATATGACAACAACACTCATATCAATGACAGAACAATTACATTAACAATCATGTTACGTTATTTTTTTAATTTTTCCTTTTCTTTTTCATAACTTCTTTAACACACTACTTCTCGGCTGCGAAGCGCGGGTATTCTGCTAGTTTTTTATAAAATAGAGAATTTATTTCACTAACAAGAAAAAAAAATCACAAAAATGTAGTAAAACAGGAAAAAGGACAAAAAACAAGGTCAAAAGTGTTTGCCTGAAATGGCATCCCAAGGTTAAAAAGTCTAGATCCATATTCAAAAATCAAATCCAAAGAACAAAACAAAATATCGATAAAACCAGAAAATTGAAACAGTAAGCTCTGAAAATGCTGCTAAAACTCGTGCATACAAAGAGTACTCATCACCCTGAAATCTAAAGGATGAAGTTGGTCCCTCGGCAGTGACATCAGGGTGGACTCGCCTGTTGGAGTTCCACCAACAAAACAAAAGGAACATAAGAAAACTTAGATGCACAATATCTAAATGGGTGTCACAGTGTCAGAGTGGTAACACTGCTGCCTCACGCTAAGGAAACCATTTGTTCGTATCCTGGGTTCTCCCTGCATGGCATTTGCATGTTCTCACACACATCAGCATGACTTTCCTCTGTGTGTTCTGGTTTCCCCCAACTGTCCGAAGACAAGCAGGTTAAGTGAATTGGCAACTCTGTATTTGGGGTGGTCTAATGTGTTTGTTTGCCCTTTGATTGGCTGGCACCCCCTAGGGTGAGTTCCTGCCTTGTGCTCTGTGGGATTTGCTCCAGGCCCTTGGGACCCTAATCTGTATTAAGTAGGTTGGTAAAAGACATGACAATACATAAACTCTAAATTATAACAAAATTACATAAGATACAAAACTACATGACAAATAATTATTCAAAAATAAGGATAATATACTTAAGTTAAGGGTTAATTAGCTGAGTGGAGTGTGACACCATGAGTCTACAATATTGAACTTTTTCACAATATTCTAATTTTCTGAGATACTGAATTTGGAGTTTTCATTACCTGTAGGCCATAATCAGCAAAATGAAAAGAAATAAATGCTTGAAATATATCACTCTGTGTGTAATGAATCTATAGGGTGGTCCAGATCTAATTATACAATTTTCATTACGCTATAACTTATTAAGTTTATTACATAGAAAAATCACCCGAAAAATCCTGGACCATCGAGAAGTGTGTGAACTGACAACATGAAGAATCGTCTTCGTGCCAAACTGGAATTGTCCCTGCATAAATCAAAGTCATCCAGATGATCTGGATCTGCATAATTAGATATGGAGCACCCTGTATATAATATATGAGTGTTACTTTTTGAATTGATTTACTGAAATAAATTAACTTTTCGATGATATTCTAATTTATTGAGATGCACCCGTAAACATAAATGACTTAATATTAATGAAATTATCTGTCCATGCAGCAAGATAATTTTACTTGCCAAGACATCTTAAAATAAGTTAGTTCCATTCTAGAAATAAGAAAGCTCTGATAGATGTTCAAAGGTTTGAAATAAGTAGAAAATGATGTTTTTAGAACAAATTAATTGAGATTAGACTCTCTACAGTAGAAATACACTGAATATTAGAAAATAATTTTTAATTTAGTTATTTTGCATTTTTAATTTTAGTACACTGGAAAATAAAGGCCAAGGAACAAGAGAATAAATCACTAATATGAGTGAAAAATTCTTCACACCAGTGGAGAATGATTGTCCTGTTATTTGAAACAAGTTAGCTCAACTTGAAATAGGTAGTCCAATATTTAATCTCAGAGCATACAACTTAAAACAGGAAAATTATTTTACAAAAATCACAGGACGGGAGTTGTAAATTGGGTATCACCATGATCACACAATGGGAAGGATTTTGTTACTATTACAAGAACATTGTTGTGTGTATGAATGCGTGCATAAGTGTGCAAATTCACAATGGGTCATCTTTTGTAAAGGTTGAGATGCACGTGCATTGTGTTTCTTCGTTAAAACAGAAAGACTAAATTACAGTAGAGAATTGAAGACTTGAATTACTTGGTTTTGAGTAATGAAGATTTAAGTGACTCAGAGTATTGTTTACACACTTATTAGGTTGGTTTGATTTCTAGTTTATTGCCTTCTCTGTAAAACAACCACAAGTTTGTGTAGTTTTAGACAATTTGTCTTTGCTATTCAAAAAAGTAAAATCAATGAAATCTTAAGATAAAACTGTCAAGGAGGGGAGTGCTGAGAAATTGCCTGGTCAAAGAGTTCTGTGTAATTTTAGATATATTAAGTTTAGATATTTTGCATATTAGCATCTTATTAGTATCTGAGGCTTCCAGAGAGCAGCACTCCTGTAAAACATAAGTTGTAGGTGTCCTGTATGTTCAGTTTTCTGGAAACAGAATAAGCTGTTGTGACCAGTAGGATGTGTTGCAGGACCCCAAACCCCAGACACAACCACACAGACACAAGTCTCAGGTGCAAATGAAAGGTTTATTATGCTAAATTACCTTACAAATGCTTCCTTCAAATAGTGGCACAAGCACAATACAATTAATTTTCTTTCTCTTTCTTCCTTCTCCTGCACTCCTCCCGGGTGACCTGTGTCCGTCCTACACATCAGACTCCAACTCACCTTGATGAGGATGAGCAGCTTCTTTTATCTTGGACTTGAAGTACTTCCGGTGCTAGGGCTCAGCCTGTTGAAAGCACTTCCTGGTCAAACAGAAGGCCCATAATGTAGGAATTACTAATTCTGACAGCTCCTCCTGGCAGTCCCCATGGAACCTACTAAGGCTGCAGCAGGGGGTCTACACATACCCTATGGGTGTCCATTTGAGGATACTAACCCAGAAATGCTGCTATCTAGCATTTCGGCAGAGCAAATAGTCCAAGCAGGTCCCAGATTCTACAATTATATTGGCCTCCTGGTCAGGTAAGCAACCTAAACCTGTCTTGGCAGGGATACCAACATAAACTGATGTTTGGTAGGGGACATCTTTCCCTCCTTCCTGCTTTTTCCTTCCTCTGGACTCCCTGCAAAGCAATGAACTAGAATCTATCCCAGTAGTGACTTCAGCCCATGCGTGCTGTCTATTACACTGTACTGGCTACTCTTATAGAAACCATTTTTGCAAACAAGTTACATTTTATACAGAGCACTGACTTTAGTTGAACCCCCTGGTATACTAGTCAGGATTCTGAGCTCTACAACTTTATCATATAGCCACATTCCACAGAAGAAGATTGAATTTAGGATAACAAGAATGGAAGACCACACAAGCATAGAGGGTGTGACATGAGAACACAAGATCTTAATGCAGGGGGAAGAGACACAATTCTGGCTGAAAATGTAATGGCCATATCCAAAAGATTCTCAGAAGGTTCAGCAAGACAGAGCTTGAAAAACAGTGTTTGTGGGCCAAGTCTGCTGATGTGCATGCATCTACCCTGCTGCTGCTTCCCAAGTTATTATGACATCTTGTACAGTTTTTAATGAAGAATGCCCTTCTTTTATTTTCAGCAAGCAGTTTCTACTTAGGAACATTTTTTTATTTAAATAGATAGGTATATGCATCCATCCATTATCCATCCTGCTATATCCTAACTACAGGGTCACGGTGGTCTGTTGGAGCCAATCCCAGTCAACACAGGGCGCAAGGCAGCAAACAAGCTCTGGGCAGGGTGCCAGCCCACGGCAGGGCACACACACACACACACATCCACATACCAAGTACACACCAAGGACAATTTAGGATCACCAATCCACCTAACCTGCATGTCTTTGGACTGTGGGAGGAAACCCACGCAGACATGGGGAGAAGATGCAAACTCCACGCAGGGAGGACCCGGGTCTCCGAACCCAGGCCTCCTAACTGCGAGGCAGCAACACTGTGCCATGTTTTCAGAAAAGGTTAACAAATGTATTAAAAAATTTAAATCTGAAATCTCTCCTTCATAGAAGTGTTCAGACCCTTTGTTGTGACACTCCAAATTGTGGTCACGTGCTTCCTGTTTGCTTTAATTCTCCTTGAGATGTGTCTAGAACTTGATTGGAGTACACCTTTGGTAAACTGAATTGTTTGAACCTCATTTAGAAAGGCATACACCTATGTATTAAAGCTCCCACAATTTGCACTGTAAGTCAGGACAAAAATCAAGCCACAAAGTCCAAGGAGCACTCTATAGACCTCCACAATCAAATTACATTAAAGCATAAATCAGGACAAGAGTGTAAAATTATTTATAAAGTTTTGAGTGTTCCCAGGAGCACAGTGCCCTTAATAATTGTGAAATGGAAGAAGTCTGGAATGACTAGGACTCTTCGTAAAATTAGCTGTCCAGCCAAATTTAGTAACTAGGCAAGATCCGGGAGGTGTCCAAGAACCCAATGGTCATTCTGACAGAGCTTCAGAAGTCCTCTGTTGAGGTGGGATATTCTGTCATAAGGGCAACCATCACAGCAGAACTCCATCAATCAGGTGTTTATGGTAGAGGGGCTAGGTGGAAGGATATGACAGTATTTGAGAAGAATGGTTCTCTGGTCAGATGTGACAAAAATTGATCTCTTTGGGCAGAACTCCAAGCACTATGTCTGGTGAAGACCAGGCACTGCTCATCACCTGCCTAATACCATTCCAATGGTGTAGCATGGTGGTACCAGGTTCTTCTTAGCAGCAGGCACACAGAGACTGGTCAGTACTGAGGAAAGCATGAAAGCAGACAAATATTGAGAGGTCCTTGAAGAAACTCTGCTCATAGTGCACATGACCTTAGACTGGGGTGATGGTTCACCAGCCAAGACAATGCTGAATTGACATTAGGGCATGTCTCTGACTCTCCTTGAATGACCCAGCCAAATCTCAGACTTAAACTCCCATGGAACATGTGTGGAGAGACCTGAAGACAGTAGTTTACAGATGCTTCCCAATCTAACAGAGCTTGATAGAATTTGGCAGGAAGAATCTGATAAACTGTCCAAATTAGGTCTGCAAATCTTGAAGAGACATAACCAAAAAAAAACTGTGAGTGAGGCTGTAGCTGGACAGGTTGGATGAGGTCCTGGTCTGCTTTTTGGGACATTTAGGAGTCTTCACATCCTTTTTATCATGTTTGTATCATCTTTCCATAACAGAATGAATCACTGCTCCAGTGTTGTTTCTGATTTAGTTGAACCACCTACACCAGGGCCTCTAAATTCATATTGAGAATTGTAGTAGAAACTTTCTTTAGTGAGTCAGATTGTGAATTTCCTGAATTTTGATTCTTTATTTGTATGTAAAGGCTTTACAACTGTTTGGTTTCTATTTTTGGAATTCTGATTTCTGCATAGTGTTTTGGGAATTGCTTGCTTAGGATTGCCTTGTTGTCCCTCATCCACAGGTTGGAGGTTAAGAGTCACCGTTCCTTGTGAGGGGCTTGAACTCTATTTTGTGAACTTTATTTATTTTTTAACTTTTGAAGGTAAGCACATTTTGTCACAGTGTAGGCCAAAACCAAAACTAGTGGGAGCTCAGGCTGCTTTCAGGTGCAGCTTCTTTGGGCAGGCACATAGGACTTCTGGCCTGCTTTTCTGGGTATTCTTTGAGGCCTCACACCGCTTTGGCCATTTTGGTTGAGTGGATCACTATAGTCCAGTGTTTCTCAACCTTTAAGTATTTGTGACCCGAGTTTTCATAATAGTTTTAATCGCGCCCCCCCTAACGTTTTTTTGAAATGTAGATGCATATTTTATTATACCTACTTAACTTTTATCGACATTTATCTAACTCTATATTTATTGTTCTAGTATCAGAATGTAGTTTAAGTAAATTTGTTTTGGTTTCAACAGATGTTTTTTTCATATTTTTGATTCTTGTTTTCTTTTTTTCACATCTTCGCGCCCCCCTTTTTGTTACTTCGCGACCCCCTAGGGGGGCCTGCCCCACAGGTTGAGAACCACTGCTGTAGTCCATTTCATTAATGACAATAATAGCTATCTCACCAAATATACAAATACACTGAAGTAATGCCATGACACAAAATCTGAAACTGATTATGAAGCTTTGCTAAGCTTATGTTTTTGAATTTAAATTACATTGATTGTTTTCTGCATTAACTAATGTGTTTTACTTAAGTATTTGCTTTACATGGAGCTGGTCCTCATTCCTTCTTAACTTAAGAATGAAAAAAGTTAATGTTTCATGCTATGACTCAACAGTTGCCACATTAAATTAGAGGTTATCCTATGATACCCTGGCACTTTATGCAAATTCCAAATTCCAATGAAGGGCATGAATGCATATCTCTGTAGTCATTAAAAAGTACTTTGAATACAAAACTGTATGGCTCTTTCAAAATTAAAATAATAAACTGAAAATAGAGAATTCCTTAGTACTCCATACAGTTAAAAATTGAATAGGAGATTTTGGGTGAATAAACGTTTAGTGAATTTATTTGTTCAAATTAAACACAGCATTCTTGGCACAGATATGCTGTGGAATTTGTGTCATTATTTGTTCTTTGGTCTCCAGGTGTAATTTTTAGTCTTAAGCTCCAAAAAAGATAACCATCATTCCACTTTAATCTTTTGGTATGCAAACTCTCTGTATAGGTTTATCTGCATCACAATCTTTCATGTACAGACATACAAAGTCAGAAGAGTTAAGCTTTTTTAACATCATGCTGTGGACTGTGAGAGAATAATATAGTTATTTTGGTGTAACATAGCTTGTACATAAAATGTTTTGGTGTGCATTGTACATTAAGAGAAATACAAAATAATAATAATAATAATAATAATAATGCATTTTAAACATAGCATTTGTTTTAGAAATAACACGAAGAGACTGATGAAATGGTTAAGTAAACAAACACAATATTCCAGGGATGGTTCAAGAAATTCACCGATGTTAAACTCTTTCATGCACCCAGTAAGACTTGACAGTTGTCACATACACAGAAATTTTCATAAAAGATGGGTAGGAGGTGAACTTAAGAAATATAGAGAAGAACAAGAATATAGTGGAATGAAACTTTTATTTTGGGGTATGGAAGCTGGTTATGCTCTTTGCTGAAAACATCTCTAAAATGGTCTTTTAACCATTCAGAGTAAATGTCAGGATTAATTCAGCACTGTTGTGCAAATTCAATTGTCTACAAGTATGAGCCTCTATTCTGTCCCAGGCTGCTATAATGGAGTGTATCCCTCTTCATGAAGAGAAATTAAAGATGCAACAAACAAGCTTCCTCCTGCCTGATTCTTCAGGTGGATTGATTATTGTAATACTCAAAAAGGTCCTAGTTGAGGACAACATTTCTTTATTTCTTTGCAATCTGATGTCAAATACTTTTATATGATAAGGGGTACCTTAAAACCTGCTAGTTCAAATAAAATAGAATCAATAGAGGCACTTAAATTAAAAATAAAAAATGCTGAAATCTGCTAAGACCTTGAGAATTATGCCTTTTTATGTTTTTTTAGATCAAAGTCGACACTGTTTTATTAACAACCAGTAATGGCGCACTGCACAATAACGTGCAGTGAATACACTTGACTTGAGCATTGCTAGTTTTCATACTCTTTTTTTTAGCATTCATTTGCTCAGAGGTTGATGAGCTTGCCACTTCCTGAGCAGCTCTTCTTTTCTCCACCCTAGCGGCCTGCTTCTTCCCTTCTTTCATCAACTAAAACAGTGTTTGTGTTGCAATTACTTAGTACGTTTTCCTTAATTTTTCACTTAAGTTGGCACTTAAGTCTTCAATGTGTCTCAAGAATGATTTAAGATATGAAGAGGTAGGGGAAGTGACGGCAAAGGTGGTAGGGAATGAGAATGGCACCCATACGCATGTGCCGCACGGCTGGCCTGCTGGCTGCTGCTGAGTGTTAATTATACAATAAAATAAAATAAAAATAAAAAGAGTAATAACCTTGGAGGTTAATCATCACTCCAAAAGCGGACAGTAGACGTCACGTAGTATAAGTGTACCACATTTCAGGTCAATAGGTCAAACAGTTTGCGAGATACAGGTGATTTAAAATCCTGGACAAACAAACGAACAGCCACGGTAACGTATTATATAAGAAGATAAACTGTTTCATACCAGTCTCAGCTCTTTATACAGTAGATATTTTATCTGAAAATTTTCTGCATAATCCTTCAATGAAATAATTTCCTAATGTGATTGTCCATGCCTGGATCTTTCCTGGCAGCTGGCATTGCATTTGACCCTCACCATTTGCCTTCTGGGTGGGAGGAGAAGCTGAGGAACACAAGAGTACATAAGATAGCAACTGCCTTTTCTATAAATGAAGATGAAAAGCCAGTTGTGATTTACAAAGCTAGCCAATGGCACAATATCTTTCAGTTAGCCTTGGTACATCTGATTTTTTTTTCTGGAAGGAGCTGAAAAACAAAAAAGCAAAGCAAAATAAAGCATGGCTTAATCTTCTAAGTTTGCCATGTAGCCACTGTGTTCAAGATAAGTGAAGTGAAGTGAAGCAATTAGACATTCCCACTCTCATTTATAGTGATATTTAGAACCACAGACATGCAATATATTTACCCTAACTATCTGCTTTACACCAAATAAGAATACATTTTCAATTAGAGAGGCAAATCTTTTTTCATACTAATTAATAAAAAATGATCAGGACAACAAGAGTCAGACTTAGCGTGGCTGCAATTGGTATTTACACAGATACAAACTCCAAAATCTAAAGATATAGTTGTGATTTTCTTATTGCAGACAGTTTACATGAAGAGTAATGGATAAATACAGTTATTATAAAGTCACTTTTAAAGTTATTTAAGGCAAGCTTTGTGGCATTATGGTCAAGAGATTGGTATGGAAACTACCAACTTTAATTCTCCATCATAAATTAGTTCCTAAAACAAGGAAAATGCAAATACAAAAGAAATGTGAAGCCTAAATACATGTTTAGATATTATTAAAACCATAAGAATTAAAAGATCAATCCATAGAAAACTTAGAAATAGCCAAAAAATACAAAATTGGGAATATAGGTAGCGAGTAGTAAGGTCTATACTTACATGTTCATGAATAGCAACAGTAGATTAAGAATATAAGAGTTTTTTAATTCAGCACTAGGGGGCTCTGCCCCCTGCTCACTTCGCTTGCCCACCCCCTGGTTTGGTTTACTGGATATACAATTTAAAGAGATTGTTATTTTCATGGGAATTGTTACATATGCATTATTTTCACTTTTACTTTAAAACTTTTTAAAAACAATACTTGTCCTTTATTTACGGCCCCGGGTATGGTTAAATCTCTTTCTCGCAGGACGTATAACGCTGCTTGGGTTGTGAAGGGGTGGCTGAACGCACGCTAAGGAGAAGCGGTTAGATCATCGGCCAGCTTATTGCTGCTGGCGAGCTACGTGTTCTTCTTGTCATGCTGCACGTTGATCATTTAAAAGCCTGTACAGCAGCTGTCCTTTTGCCACTTCGCGTCTCTGCCACTCACGTTGTGAAGGGGGGGTGCTGGACGCACGCTAAGGAGAAGTGGTTGGATCATCTGCTGGCTTGCTGCAGCTGGTGAGCTGCATGTTCTGCTTGTCACTTGTCGTTATTTTAAGAGCTGGGAGCACATGAAGTGTGTCTGCCAAAAGCATTCCAACAATTGCTAGGTTAGATGTCCTTGAACTTATTTTAAATGTTGTCTCACTGCCTGGTCTCACGTGACGTTAAAGTGTCTCTCGCGGGACGTCAAATTGTCTTCCTAGAAGATCACGTCTCATCTCCCTAGTCTCTCTCCCCAAATTTTTTTTTATAATAGAGAGACACTCTCAGTAATACATTTTAATAATGTAACATTGTATATCATTCTCAGACCTACTTAATACAATTCTGGGATGCAATAATAATAACAATTATTTGCATTTATATAGCGCTTTTCTCACTATTCAAAGTGCTCGGCAATTGCAGGTTAAGGGCATTGCTCAAGGGCCCAACAGAGCAGAGTCCCTTTTGGCATTTACAGGATTCGAACCGCCAACCTTCCGATTGCCAGTGTAGATTCCTAGCCTCAGAGCCAAAGCCTATCCCAGCGACACTGGGTGTAAAGCAGTAACTGGTCCAGACAGGGTGCCAGTCCATCAGAGGACCCACTCATAAAAGGCTAAATTGGAATTGGCAGTTAATCTGGCCAACACAGCTATGGAGATTAGCAAGGAAAATGCATGTGGAATGTATAAACTCCAGTCTGATAATGACTGGGTGGAGTGTATGAAGCCAGAGCACTGAATCCATGGGGCACCAACACTAGCCACTACAGAGCTAAAAAAATGGTATTTCAAAGCAGAAAATAACCATCAACAAACACTCTTTGCCACTTTGGGCACTTGACAATATACTACTGTGTAAGGCACTACATACATTGTAAGACTCATAACATTGGTCAATGAAGAGTTTGCTTCCTGAACACTTTTGGGTTTCTGTTATGGATTTTAGCTTGCTGATCATAAAAGTATCACCTTGAAATTTTCCTATAATGCACAGCTTTATTGCAATTACCTACTGTTGTGATTTCCTCTCATATGTTTACAGTACAACAACTACAGCTGGAACATCTGTGGAGATCTAAAAGTAGCTCACTTCTACTAGGAATGTAACACAGTATGCTGTACTAAAGAGTCCTGTTACAGTAAAAATAACTGGCTGTTCCATAAGTATTTGGTTCCAGGGCAGTATGGCTCACAAGCTAATTGTCAACCCCACAAAGATATTTTTGCCTCCTCTTTATGTTAAACTTGGTGAAAGAGTGAAAGATTTCAACATGTAAGACAGAGGTTTCCTTTTACATTTTCCTTTCTTTTTACGTCCAACACAATCAAGGGATTCAAATAAAAGGTTATTAAATTATACATTACCTTCACTAAACAGACTAATTGCAGTCCTAAGTTTAATCACCTCCATTAATTCAAGTTTCCTTCTTTTCCTTCCACTCCTCCAGTAGTCTTCATCCCCTCTTTCCCCTGATGGCTTCTTTTATGTTGGACTGGGAAGTACTTCCAATGTCACAGCATTGCATGATGGAAGCACTTCTGGGTAATGCGGAAGCTCCGCAAAGTAGGGAGACCTTCTTTCAGAAGGCCTTCTGGTGGCTCCCAGGGATTCCGACAGGGCTGCAATTCTGAGCTACAGGTCCCAAGAAACCCTGCAGGAGTCCAAACAGGGGCCATACAAAAGTAGCACTGCCATCTTTCATCCTGGGGGGATAAACTGATAACCAGGCTCCCTCTGTTGGCCCATTACATGATTACCTTAACTGGGATAGGAACCAAGAGCTATCCTGGCCAGGTTGCACCTCCACTTATGTAGTCCATCCACTATTGTTTCCGTTGCAGATGAGATGCCAATCCATATGTTCAAGCATTGACACTATCTGGCCAAGTTGTCAACCTATTTCTTTGAATTTTTTTTTTACATTTTATTGAATTTATTAAAATCAAACAACATTCCATACAAGTAAGTCAAATTTTACAAAATGTCAACCGCCACCCTTTAGAAAGAGAGCTAGGCCAACATAGTGAAACTTTAATAGTAGAAAAGATAAGTAAGTAAATAAATAGAGTGAAAAGGAGAAGAGAATTCGCTTCCTCCATTTAAATGCTGTGACAGATAGGGGGCAGTATCGCTCCCTTGAACCCCTGTCCAAGATGCCAGACACCAAGTAAAAGTCCAAAAGTTGACTTTATTTTTATAGCACAGTGCACAAAGCACCCTCTCCTCCACAATACTCATGAACAAACCAATACAATATTCAATAATAAACTCTCCACCACTCCCAGACGCGTTGCCCTCCTACCACCCAGCTCAGCTCGCCGTCTGGGAGCTCCCACAATCCTTTTATAGTCCCTGACCCGGAAGTGTTCTAATCCCAAGTCCATGTGATCTCCTATCACTTCCGGATCAGATCAAAATGTCCTTTTCTTCACCCCGGAAGTACGTCATTCCCCTTGTCCATGTGACTCAGACGTACTTCCGGGGCGTAGGGTAAACAAACACTGTTCCTCCCTGCAGTGTCTCCTAGTGGTCCCCATGGTATCCAGCAGGGCTGTGTACAAAAACTCCAATGTCCATGATGCACTGCTGGTCTTCGGGGGACCTCCATACTGCAGGGAGGGCTCCACCTGGCGGCTTGGGGGTATTCGCCTGGATAATGGGCCGGCCATACACCACAATGCTTATTCTAAAATATTATTAATTAGATCCTGCCAGGTTTTATAAAAGTTTTGCTCAGATCTGCTAAGTGAGTATTTACATTTTTCCAATTTCAAGTAGTATATAACATCGGTTACCCAATGACTAAAAAGAGGTGAGTTAGCATTCTTCCAGTTGATAAGTCTCCGTGCCAATAGTTTTTTTGGGATAATAATTAATGCAATCAAATAAATTATTTTTAGCCTTACCTTAGATTGGGTTTTGGCCTTTTTATGGTTTATTGTGTTACTCAATACAGTACCTTTTTCCTTTATTTATTTATTTTTTATGGCATACTATGAAAAACATTATGAGATCTAAATATTGATGTGATTTGTAGGTCACTTTGTTCAGATAAAGGTTTCAGAAAAATAAATGAGTAGCAGTAAATAAATACATTATATGTCACTATAAAAAGCAGCAAGACTCTTTATACTATAACACACAAAACTGTTTTGACATCAGTTTCAGTGAGGTGCAGGTTTTCAGTTAATTAAAAGAAAAAAAATTAAAACATAATGGGAAGAAAAGAAATGTTTGCACCCTGAGGAGCCACGAGAAGCAGTACTTGCCGGCTAACACTATTGCATTTCACTTACATAGTTATTGCAGTGCCATATACCATGTTAGCTTGATGTTGCTAAAGCTTTATAGGCAATTCTAGCCTCAGATAATGGTTTCTGTGAAGCAGCGGAGAAGTCTTTGTCATTTGTCTGTGTGAAAAGGGTTAAGACGTTTAACTGCAGACAAGGGGGCTGCAATAACAATAGAGCAACTCTATTCAGTCATTTCTGTGAGCAGCTCCGCGTGAAAGAAATCCTGGAGAGGCCAAGTTGTCTAGAAATCCCTGTCTGAACACGCCAGAGGAAGTATGATAGATTTGTTTTTTTGTTTTTGTTTTTGGGGAGTTCAACCTAAAAGAAAACATTTTAGACAACAGGCAATTTGACGAATCTTAAGTATTAGGCTGGCGGATACAGGTGTCCAAATGTACACAGATTGTATCCTCCTATGTTTTTGACCCTACGGGTTCAGTCTGCGTTCATGTTTCACTTAGTCCCTTTGGCAGCACTTTCTCACCCCTTATCAGGATGTCTGACTTCTATTGTAAAGCACTGAAAAAAGAGCAAGAAACCCACACACACACACAAATACTGTACATAACTGAAACAATGTACGGCATGCATGTTATTCTCTGTTAAATTAATAACTTACTACAAGATGAACACGGTTTGTAATGTTTACTTAATAGTTTGGTTACCTAGTGTTTGAGAGAACAGAGCCTGTCACAAATGGGTACGAGAAGTGAGTGGGACAAACAAATTAATAGAACTGGAGTGACAAGGAGGAGGAGAACGTTTATGGCAGAGAATGGAAACAGGAAAGTAAAACAAGTAAAGCTGTGCGTAGGAAAAACATGCAGTAGAATTTGATCAAATGTGCTGTACCTCAAACCAGCAGACACTCTTTCTTCTCTAATTCTTTATTCTTACATTTTAAAGGTTCATCTTTCTGTCAACTGAGTTCAAGTTTTTATTTTTAATTAAAAAGAGACATTTTCTACTTTTCCCAT
This sequence comes from Polypterus senegalus, assembly GCF_016835505.1. Taxonomy (NCBI): domain Eukaryota; kingdom Metazoa; phylum Chordata; class Cladistia; order Polypteriformes; family Polypteridae; genus Polypterus; species Polypterus senegalus. The sequence goes on from NC_053165.1 coordinate 46,184,575, forward strand.
TCTTGTTTCAGAAAGAAAACCAAACTGAAAATTCTTGGATTAGGCAGATTTGAGAATGCCATGCTATGTTATGTAGAGCTTAATTAGAGAACAAAGCTGACAAAGGCTTCGAGCATACAGCACTGGCAACCTTCTTTGTTACTGGGAAAAATGACAGTAAGTTGAACTGAACAAGTAAATACGGGGGTATGGAAAGTTAATTGCTTTAGAAGGAAGGCTATTTTAATAGGCAGTACTGTATATGAAAAGAGTAAGGGGCGCTGTTCAGATGTTACAATCCCATAAAAGACATGAAGTGAAGAAAACAACTTGAATCACTTGGTTCTGATTGCTTATGTTTTTACTTATGGTCAGATTCATGATATGTATATACATAATTCTTTCTAATAATAATAATAAGCTGTTGGCTATTAGCTTTTATATGGCTGCTCATTTATGGCTGGGAAATAATATTCTCTCTGCTTTTGATACTGAGGAATTGATGATGGGATCATGTAAACTTGTTTGCTGATTGCTCTCTGGTATTCTTGCTTCTTTCGTTCACTGAGTAATCTAAAAATGAAAGAAAAAGTATTTATACCAATTGGATTTTTTTTTTGCCCTGTAAACATAGATATATAGAAAAAATATTTGCCTATATATTGTGTCTATAAAATGTACTCACCCCTTTGAAAGTTTGCTACATTTTATTATTATACAACATTGAATCATAATGAACTTCATTTCACTTTTTTGACACTTTTCAATTGAAAAAAACGCCATAATCCATCCATTTTCCAACCCGCTGAATCCGAACACAGGGTCACGGGGGTATGCTGGAGCCAATCCCAGCCAACACAGGGCACAAGGCAGGAACCAATCCCGGGCAGGGTGCCAGCCTACCGCAGAAAACGCTATAATGTTAAATTGAAAACAGACTTCTGTAAAGTGGTCACAGAGCTGTCTTAACAGCATCATTGGTCCCTGGGCGAAGTAGTGCGCTGAGGCCCATGTTTTAATAGCAAAACAGAAGCATACAGTTAGGTCCATAAATATTTGGACAGACACACCTTTTTTCTAATTTTGGTTCTGTACATTTCCACAATGAATTTTAAATGAAACAACTCAGATGCAGTTGAAGTGCAGACTTTCAGCTTTAATTCAGTGGGGTGAACAAAAAGATTGCATAAAAATGTGAGGCAACTAAAGCATTGTTTTAACACAATCCCTTCATTTCAGGGGCTCAAAAGTAATTGGACAAATTTAATAACTGGAAATAAAATGTTCATTTCTAATACTTGGTTGAAAACCCTTTGCTGGCAATGACAGCCTGAAGTCTTGAACTCACGGACATCACCAGATGCTGGGTTTCCTCCTTTTTAATGCTCTGCCAGGCCTTTACTGCAGCGGCTTTCAGTTGCTGTTTGTTTGTGGGCCTTTCTGTCCGAAGTTTAGTCTTCAACAAGTGAAATGCACGCTCAGTTGGGTTAAGATCAGGTGACTGACTTGGCCATTCAAGAATTTTCCACTTCTTTGCTTTAATAAACTCCAGGGTTGCTTTGTCTGTATGTTTTGGGTCATTGTCCATCTGTATCATGAAACACCGCCCAGTCAATTTGACTGTATTTAGCTGGATTTGAGCAGACAGTATGTCTCTAAACACCTCAGAATTCATTCGGCTGCTTCTGTCCTGTGTCACATTATCAATAAACACTAGTGTCCCAGTGCCACTGGCAGCCATGCACGCCCAAGCCATCACACTGCCTGCCTCCACCATGTTTTACAGATGATGTGCTATGCTTTGGATAATGAGCTGTTCCACGCCTTTTCCATACTTTTTTCTTGCCATCATTCTGGTAGAGGTTGATCTTGGTTTCATTTGTCCAAAGAATGTATTTCCAGAACTGTGCTGGCTTTTTAAGATGTTCTTTAGCAAAGTCTAATCTAGCCTTTCTATTCTTGAGGCTTTTGAGTGGCTTTCACCTTGCAGTGCACCCTCTGTATTTACTTTCATGCAGTCTTCTCTTTATGGTAGACTTGGATATCAATATGCCTACCGCCTGGAGAGTGCTGCTCACTTGGTTTGCTGTTCTGAAGGGGTTTCTCTTCACCATAGAAATGATTCTGTGATCATCCACCACTGTTGTCTTCCGTGGACGTCCAGGTCTTTTTGCGTTGCTGAATTCACCAGTGCTTGCTTGCTTTCTCAGGATGTACCAAACTGTAGATCTTGCCACTCGTAATATTGTAGCAATTTCTCGGATGGGTTTTTTTTGTTTTTGCACCTTAAGGATGGCTTCTTTCACCTGCATGGAGAGCTCCTTTGACCGCATGTTGTCTGTTCACAGCAAAATCTTCCACATGCAAGCACCACACCTCAAATCAACTCCAGGCCTTTTATCTGCTTAATTGATAAGACATAACAACGGACTTGACCACACCTGCCCACGATATAGCCTTTGAGTCAATTGTCCAATTACTTTTGAGCCCCTGAAATGAAGGAATTGTGTTAAAACAATGCTTTAGTTGCCTCACATTTTTATGCAATCTTTTTATTCAACCCACTGAATTAAAGCTGAAAGTCTGCACTTCAACTGCATCTGAGTTGTTTCATTTAAAATTCATTGTGGTAATGTACAGAACCAAATTAGAAATAAGTTGTCTCTGTCCAAATATTTATGGACCTAACTGTACATAGGCATTAGAAACATCATGGTCTCCTGTGCTCCTGGGGACCTCAGTCAGTGACCATTGTGCCCATATGTTAAGACGACCTTGAAATTGCAGATATAAAACACCAAATAATTGATCACATGGGTATTCACCGCCTTTGATAAGACACCACTAAATCCTCACTGGTGCAGCCAATTGGTTTTAGATGTCACAGCATTAGTTTAAATGAAATCCCCTGATTGGGGATAGAGACCTAAACCTCTTTCTCGGGTCACTTCTGTCTAAGAATCATTTTTAGAATGAGGTGACACCCTATATACTGTACGCTCCAATAGAATTAGTTCAAACTCCCTCTACTGAACCCACGACCTCCCCGGTTGATTTTAGTCTTAATGCACCTTATCTGGAAGAATCAACATGTGGTCCAATCTACACAATAAAGACAATAAAACACTCCAAGAAAGTCACGGAATAACCTAAACTACACGTCTCTGAGAGGTGGGGTAAAAGTGGAATAGCCAAAGAAAGAAGCATACAGTGAGGAAAACGCCCTGTATGCATTATATATAATTAGTGTATGTAATAAATGGCGGAAGCACTTTTGTAGTAATTTCCAATTCGAACTCCAAAATAAAAACAATATTTTGTTTAACTAGAAGAGGTCAGTAATGAATATATTAAAGAAAACAATAGCAGAGTAAAGAAACAAACAAGTGATGACTCTCTGGACCTTCCTAACAGATGTCTTTTGTCCTAGACTCTGTATGGAATAGTTTGTCCTCTTTCTCATGTCCCTTGAAGGTATGAAGTGTGACAATTTAATTTTTGGAGCATCCATGTAGTGTTGCCCATGCGACAATGTGCTGCTGAAAGTGGCATATGGTAAGGGTGCTATGTAAAGTCAAATATGTTTGAATGGTTCAAGGAGGAGTGAGAAGATGTGAAGGACAATGCCAGAAATGGATCACCTATCGGGACAATGCTCCAAGCCATGATGTACTCGGTGTTTGTGACTTCCTGGCTAAGAAATCAATTACCAAATCAGATCATCCTACCTTATTAACACCTTGTAATTTCCGCCTTGTGCCAAAAATAAAAACTGCCCTGAATGGACAAAGATTTTCAGACAATTTTGACATCCAGCATAAAGTAGCAAAGGAAGCCAATGGTATTCCAGAAACCGAGTTCCAGGTATGTTTCCAGTAATGGCAACATGGCCTAATTAATTGCAAGACAGCAGAAGAAAATTAATCCAAAGGTGACAGTAGCCATTAGTGCACAATAGGTTCATTTCAGGAGAAAAATTGTCACATCTCAAATTTTCAGCAATAATAACACCCTTTATATTGTGCTTCCCTAACTGAGGTGGCTTTTCCTGTAATTACTGATTGCTTATCACAAAGTCTCCTCTCAAATCTACATCTGACCTTCTGATCCAAATGGAGACTTAAACCACTTCCTCGAGTCACTTTCAACTCAGCCTAAGAATCGTTTCCAGGATGAGGTGACGCCTATATACAGTACGCTCCAGGAGCCCTAGCTTAAGTCACCGCTGCTGAACCCTGGACCTCCCCTGCACCCAGGATCCTTCTCTAAGCCATTAAGAGCCAGGTGTGCATTGCAACACCCATGCTACATCTTCTCTAAGAGGAGCAACAGGATCTATATGCTTAGCAGAAGAACCAAAAAGACCAAGAAATCATGGCAATTATAGAACAGATGAAAGGTGTAATAATTACAAATGGCACTACAGCAGATAGTTTAGTAGAAGCTCCTATAGCTGCAGACAAGCAAACAAACCAAGTGGATCCTTTTACCATTTCTGCTTCTACACCAGCACCATTGCCAGCCATCCCAGAGGCAAACCTTGAAACCACCATACCCTGCACACATATTACAAAAACCGGTCTACTACATTTTAAACATTAATCACAGAGGTAAATAAATTATATAAATATTTTTATACAGTAGATATCTTTTCACATAATTCTTTCATTTTTGGCAGATAAGTCAAACTTTGGTCCAAATACCTGATATTATTAGAGTCTGATAAGTCTCTGAATCCAGCAACAGTAGAGGCAGAAGTGAAAGATGACTTCATTTGTCCATTGCCTTCTAATTCCTGAAAAAGAAAAACACAAAATATTTTCCTCAGAATTCACCCAAATTATATTATGTTAGCTTTTCTTATATTTAGCTGGCCATGTCTTAATCTTCTCATTTTTAAAACTACTGTGTGCTCCTGCACGTCTCTTTCATCACATCTCTTTATAGTGCCACACGTATCAGACATTTGAAAACCAATTTAATATTTGCGCCATTTTTCTTAAATGCTCTACATATCTTGGTCATAAGAGTTTTGATAATAGAAACAGTTATTAGTTTAATTGTGTATCTTTAGATGACATTAATTCTTGTTTTATAAATTATGCATCTGTTTACTTTTTTCAAAAGAGTGTTATAGGAAGCCAAACCTGGAAGGCATATCAACCCATCACAGGGTGCATTCATGTGAATATTTAATTAAAAGTCACTCATATGTGTGACAGGAAACCAGAAGACTCAGACAAAAACCCATATAGACTTGTGGAAAATGTCTTCCACGCAGTACATGTGTCCCATTGTACTGAAATGGGGATCGGGTTCATCCAGGTAACTATCGGCCAGTAAGCTTAATGTGCATTGCAGATAAATTAATGGAAGAAATGATTAAGGAAAAGATCGAGCAAAACATGTCTAGATGAGGACTGTTAGCAAACAGTCAGCTTGGGCTCAGACAAGGATGATTGTGTTTTACTAATATGTTGAAATTCTATGAGGAAGCAACAAAAGCGTGCGATCAGAATGGTGCATGTGATATTTTTTGTCCTGATTTTTTGAAGGATTTTGATAAAGCACTATGTAAAAGGGTAGAGAACAAACTAAAAGAAGTGGGAATCCAGTCCTCTTTTTAATATACAGTACATACTGTAAATATTCTGGACAAGAATACAATCAATAAGTGGGTTAAGTTTGCAGATGATACCAGATAATGTAAAATCAATAAAATTGTTATGGAGAGACTTGGAAAGCATATAGCCTTGGGGAGATTTGTGGCAGATGATGTTTAATGTAAGTACATGCAGAAAGTAAAAATGTTAGATTTGAATGCACGATAGGAGGTCTGAAACTTGAAGGAACACCTTATGAGAAGAACATAGGAGTTGTAGTGGACTCAACACTATCTACAGTACATCAAGATTGTACAGACGTGATCAAGAAAGTTAATAGAATGTTAGGTTATAAATCCCAATGTGTGGAGTACAAGTAAAAGGGGTTTAGGATTACATTATATAATGCATTAGTGAAACCTTCAGTTTTGGTCTCCATGTTACAAAAAAGACATAGCAGCACAATAGAAAGTTAAGAGCGACTAGACCGATTCAGAGACCCAGAGGTATGAGCAATGAAGACAGATTGAAGTATCTGAAACATTTCAGTTTAAGAAAATGGAGATTAAGAGGTGACATGATTGAAGTTTTTAAAATTATGAAGGGAATTAGTAAAATAGACCCCAGTTGTTACTTTAAAATAAACTCTGTATCAAGAACACAGACACATGGTAGGAAACTTGTTAAGGGCAGATTTCACACAAATGTATCAAAGTTTTTGTTTTTCACTCAGACACATGGAGTAAATGTTCTAGTGTGGTAGAAAGCAGAACTTTAGGACCGTTCAGCTCTCACCTTGATGCCATTGTTAGATATTTTAGGTGAAGAGGATGTTCAAGCTTGTTGACCTGAATGTCCTGTTCTCATCACAGTTCTTCTGATGTTCTAACTAATGTGCATGAACAGCATGCATTGTACTGCCTGTCTGTCTGTTAATGTTTTTATATATTGTCTACAAAAGGCATTTAATTAATGCTACCATTATGTCATACTTACAATAAATTAATGGCTTCTTTCTATCTGTCTATGAATGGTATTTCTCATTTTGATTCCTGTTATATCCACAATAATAAAATTAACTTGTCTTTATGTTTTACTACACAAAGTACTCAGCATTGCCTTTTGTATTTTGGTAGAATGGATTAAGGAAACAAAGCAAAGGTTTATGTGTTTTTCAAATGACGAGCCTGTTATCTGTCATGCATATTGCCTCTCTATCCTTATCTCTGCTCTCACGAGTTGAGAATTTGTTCTTTTTGGTTCCGAACAGATTCTATAATTTTGGTAACTCCTTTCTAGGTTGTAACCATGAATGCTGTCCTGTCTGATTCATCCTCTTAGTTCATTTTTCTATTATGAATTTTAATGCTCCAATAACCAGTAGGAATAATTCCTAAATTGTGAATTTATTTCAGACTTATTTGAAACAACAGGTGTTACATAAAGTCACTCCTACAAGTCCTGAGTTGACTTAATGCCCCGGAGCTTTCCTGCACCAACCCACCAGGTTCCTTGTTGTCTGGTCTGCCTGTTTAACTGACTGATCAATAATCCCTTAAACTGATTTTACCATCTCAGTAATACTGAACTGAAGACAAAAAAAATATTAATAATAATAATTAACAAGAACAATATCAATGATAATAATAATAATATTAATAGTCATCATTTATCCACTTATTGTGCTCTATTTAGTGTACTGGCTTTTCTAACCCCCTGTAGAGATAAAATTAATCCTGTTCATGTTCCAAAGTAATCTTTCAAATAAGCTGGCGTTTTTCTCAGTCGAACAGGATTTCTTTGGAATGCTGGAACTGTGTCTGCCCTGTCTGTGTCCTCCAACTGTGGGCCACTGGACCCTTCTACAGGTTCTGGCATAGGGAGGGGTTTAATTACTGGGTTGTCTTTTGCCTTTTTTGTTTTCTGACCATCATCTGCTAAAGGAACCAAGAAGTCATCTTGTTGCGCTGCCTATAGTGCACTGGGGTTGGTCATAGCCAGGACGGATATGGTCTTGGGAACATTCCTGAACCAACCCACCAGGTCCTGTGCTGCCTGGTCTGCCTGTTTAACTGCCTGATCAATAATGCAACATGAATAAAAGCCAACAAAGCAGGAGTTAAACAACAACTCTTTGATCTGCAAGTTAAACAACAACCCTTTGTGTTGTGCTGCACTTTCATTCTTGATTAAGCCTCACCTAACAACCTCCAGCCAAAGCGCACAATACTCCTTTTTATTTTACAGTATGTAGAAGAAGCACATGGTTCTGAAAGATAAACATGTTAAGCTCTAGCCATTTTGTCAGCTAGTCTGGCTTCAGTCTGTTAAAAATTTAAAAAAAGTACAACCCTGGGAGCTGTAGGGTCACAATTTTGGGTTTGAATGTAGTCTGTCTTCTCTATAAATAGGTAGTCCTAGAGAGTAACTATGACAAATATGGTCCAGATGGTCATACTTATGTCTTTAAAATATTGTAATCACAGTTGCAAATGTAAATTTGATTAATGAAAAGGAAATTAGCAGATTATTACATAATTAAGAAGGAATTGTGAGAAATACATAGAATAATTAATAATTTAAGATGACTGACCTACGTGATACACCAACACTGTGGGGCATGGTTAGCAGTGCTGTCTCATGATTTAAGCATACTGGGGTCAACCCTGTGCCCTGTTATTGCCTGTGTGAAGCTTTAATGTTCTCAAGTGTCTGTGTGGGGTGTCACTCCTGCTGCCCACCCACATTCTCAATGGCTGGCATTTTATGTAAAATGGTTATTACAATTTATGCATCCATACTGGTGACTGGTGCCAAGTTCAGGGTATGGAATTTTTAGTTAATATATAATAAAAGTTTATAATCTATTACAAGTATATACAGTATATACATATAAGGCTAAAACAGATTGAATTATTAAACATTAGATTGAGTATAACTCAGGGATTAATTAAATGTAACTTAAAGCTGAAAGCACTATAGGTCTCTCCCTGGTCTTTGAGAAGCTACCAATGTAACTTTCCAAGATCAGAATGAGGTAAATGAGTAACAAACACCCCGTTAGAAAGCAGAGATAAACTGATGGGATGTCCCAAACACCCCTCCTGTGAAGTGGTGCTAAAATCATTATCACAATCTGCAAAACACCCCTCTTAATGAAGCGGTGTGCAGAATAATGGCTGAATCAACATGAGTCAGAAATTACAGGTGGCGTTAGTTAATTGGAGGAGGTAATAAAGTTCTGCATATTAAGAGTCAGATGACGCAATGTATTAGATGAGGTGATGGGAATTAGAAAGAGTATAAAAGCAGTTGAATTGTTTAATTGATTGCTCACTGCATGGACTGAGGCATTTGTGCATAACTCTGAAAGTTCTGCATTCTCATCTGGGCTCTGTGAATGCCGTCTTTGAAAATGGAGAAAGTTTTTTCCATGACAAGGGCTGCTCGCTGCCATATGTCCAGTGCTGCTGCCATTGGTTTAGTCTTTAACCCCTCTATAGCCCTGACGCCTATTAAGCAGCTTTTTATACTAAGCAGGTTTGAATATGTTATGTGATGCTAATTTTTAATACATTTTCATTGTATAATCTTCCATGGTGTCTTAATTTCAACAATAACACAATACTAATTGCTATTTTTTCACAGGTTTACAACTGCATTTGTATGAAATTCTATTCATTTTATTTTTATACAGCACTTTTCACTGAATGTGGACTGAGAGTGATACCACAGGCATAGAAATATGACAAGTGTAAAGTAAATCAAAAGAAAACTTTTACATGTATCAACACACATATATCAGTAAATATATAATAAAGCAGAAATAAATGTATTTGTTTAAAATGTAATCATATTCATACTAACACGCTAAATCCTATGTATTTAGGCAACTAGTGACAATCTGCATGCAGCAGTTTAAGAAGATCTTACATGATCTATTCCTTGAGTCGTATTCCAGTCGTCTCTTTCCAGTCGTGCTCTCTGCAGCTGGTGTTGTCGTGTTGCTCCTTGGATGTGCTGATCATTTAGATTTGGAAAATGTTTCTTGGAGAGAAGGAGGCTGGTCTGATCCTGGTTCATCTGGGATGCTGTATACATCATGCTGACATTTTTGAAATGCTGTTTGTGCCTCATGGTGGGACCATTATAGGATGATTTCACTGCTTCTGAAGCAGGCTTTCTCATCCAGACAGTATCACCACCCTTTGAAATAAGGAATTTTTTAAAAAAAATCTGAAATGTAAATAAAATATGCTGAACATCCTGAATGTTCTTTAATTTTCTGAACCAGTCTGTCTATTACAGGATAATAGAAAGCTGGGGTGTGTCTGTGAATGACAGGATTTAATGATGGACAGGACACTGAATTATATTATGAAGAGCCAACACATAATCATTTAGATAAATCACACAACCTCACACTCATAGGTTTGCCTTGTCAGTTTACTGCTGCTACTATCAGGGGGTACAACTAGCTGTTTTTGTTATGCAAGATTTGTTTTTTCGGCCCCTATTCTACATGCGTTTTAAAAAGCAAAATATTCATACAAGTCAAAACTGTACCTAAGAAGACGGAGGCTGACTTGTCATAAACATGGGAGGGGTAAGAAATTATAGGCTACAACATAGACTATGATCCAATGATAAAACTGATGTAACATTATATGACTTCTAGTTTTGTGGTATGTCAAGCTTGCAGACCACTTATTTGCTGATTTTGTTGCTAGACCACATCAATTAAAATGACTTACAATCACTGGTCATGTCAAATTTCTCAACTGCATGTCGACTTTCCAGCACAGTCTTGTTCTCCCTTCTTACCGAGAGTGAATAGTGTGCGGCCTAATGCTGAATGAAGGGTTAACAGGTATAGCAAGTTCAGCTGCAGTCTCAGTCCTGGAGGCATCAGAAAGATGAGCTTCTTTTCACTACATTATATGTACTGTACTTCTGGATAAGCACTCATTGATTGTCAGCTCTCATGTACACAAGTCTACCCCTACAACTAAAGATGACTTCGGACCTGTTTGAGTTTGAATCGTGGAGTCTCTGGGTATGTAAGACTTGACTAGCATCCTTCATGGGAACATGTGGCCAACAGTCTCTGACTGGCTATGAGTACGCAATTCTTTATTTTTCCTCACAATGGTTTTTTTTTTTTTTGTGGGTGGGAGCTTTCTTGTCTTCTTAGGGAGTCAAGGCTTGTGAGGAGGTGGAAAAACAGTGCCTGTTAAAGCCCATTGAGGCCTTCCTCGTGTGATCTTGTGCTATGCAAGAAATAAATTGTTGTTGTTGTGGAATTAAATAAAGGGTATAACTGAAAATCCATGGAAATGTTGCCTAATGTGACATGGCTGTAACAACACAACAATAATAATTATGAAACAATTGTAGCATTGGAGGCACAAGCATGGTTAAAATAAAATTAAATGGTCAATAGGACTTCAATTACAGATTTGCTAAAGGCTAATTTAATTTAAAGTATATGCATCTCTTAAATAGACATACTTGCCAGTTAGAAAAATTGCATCAAAACTTCACAAATAAATGTTGTTCACCACCCTTATGACTTGATAGATTTCACTTTTCACATTTTCACACAGAACACTAAAACATTATCCACAGTCTCTGGCTAAAAATAAATAAATACATAAATAATTCAATAAATAACTGTTTCATGTTGTGCACTGATTGGGTGGTGATAGTGCATTATTTGCATATAGTGATGAGTACACAGTAAATAGGATCATGAGTAAATGTTTAAACATAATTATTATATTTCAATTTAGTTGAATTTTGTGATTATATTACGAATAACCATGTGCGCCCAACTACGTTGCACGTGTTAAAGTTGTCTGTGAAGGGCTCCCTGTTAAAACGCAGCTGCCAGTCGTGAACTGGGCCCTTTGTCACACAGCATTATGATTTTTTATAAGTGAAACAAAATTACAAAAGAAAACCCTTGGACATTGATTTGATAGGAACGGCCTACTCGGAATCACTGTTTGAATAGTAATTATGTGGTGGTGTAGGAGCATTTCTGCTTCTGTCCGTTCACAGTCCGTCTCGTTTTCACGACGCTGTCGTTTCCTCTCACGATCTTTTCTCAACCTTTCTCCAATCTTGCAGGTTGCTTTGTGGCAATCCAAAGAGTAAGGCAATATACACTGAGCAATGGTTATAAAAGGGGGGCACATAGGTATCCAGGCTGTTTAAAGCATAAATAGGGATCACTTCACTGACATGTGAGCAAGCCACGGTACAACTGTGAGACGTGCAGCACTCGCCGGCTATAACGTAACAATAATAATTTCCGGAACGTGCTGTTATGTTGTCATTCATTTTACCCACTGTCTTTCTTTCATTCATATGTTACGTAGGCACGTACCTTTTATCTTCGGCAATCTCATTTTCTAACCAGGCCTCAGGAGCTAACCAGCGTAACACTGTGCACCACCCCTTTTGTTATTTCGGCACATTGTTGACAAGTAACAACAACGTACTAAACTGGAAGGTGGTCTACGCATGCGTGGAATTCGCGGACAAACAAAGATCAAGATCTAAATGAAGATTATATATAAAGATTAGTTAATAGTTAACTTAAAGCACAAAAATTTGTTTAGTTTGAATGTCTGTGTTTTGAGGTGTGACTGGCGTACTACAGTCTTCAGTAGTATAAGCCTGGAGGAGATTCTTAATGCAATGCCTATGTTTTAGCTGTCTCTCTACTGCCATCTAGTGCTTCTTCGTCTAATTCATTCACGGACAAACAAAGATCAAGATCCAAATGAAGATTATATATAGAGATAGTTTATTTTAGAGACCTTAATCCAGTTTATATCTTTATCACTTATGGGGGTTTTATGATAAGATTGTGGTTATGCAGTCAACATTACCATTGTCTGTGTTTTTTGTGCATGGGTTAAACAGAGAGCTCCTGACACTCTGATCCATTTGTATAGCTTTTTAAAGATCATTTTTCTTTTCATTGATGTAACAAAGATTCCACTCTTTTAGAGGAATATCAAATGCAAAAAAAGAAGAAAAAGGCCTGTCCATATAGTCCAATTGTTATGTATTTTCTGAAATATTGTGTCTCAACTGTACAGTATATGTTTCCGTGTGAGTCTTGCAGTCAGGTGTTGCCGTAATCAAACGTCCCCTTCAAAATTATGATATTGTTGCATTTATCCCATCCAAATCTTGTTCCCACCAATAACAGCTCATATCATATGTCTTCAGTTTTGCATGTACAGACTTAACAATGATGATTCCACTCAAAGCATTTTTGAGCACTTGTTAGTTGACTAATTCACAGAGATCTGGTATTGTGAATAATTTTATGTCAGCAGTCAGCATGTCATTGGTACTCTTGGTGGTCTGTTGAATTCATTTTTATTAATTTTGGATTCAAAATATATATCAATACACAGTCATAATAGATTTGAATTGCTTGCCAGTGGTACTGTATAGACTCAAAGGCAGCCCATATGGATTTTCATCTAATGTTTTTATCATCATGGCTTTTCTCCAGTATTGCTCCCGAATTGAGTGGGCATTTCACCTTTGCTTTTCATAGACATGCGTATTCAAGTAAACATTCTTAGGGCCTCCCAGTGGTCAAGGGTCACCTATGCAGTGCATACTGTGCTTACCCTCTATGTGCCCCCTTGACTACTGCTGCTGATGCTGCTATTACTACCACTACAACTACTGTAGATTTTCTCAGGGATTTCCACAAGGTCTCATTAAAGGGGGGAATAACTCAGTGAGGGGTAAGGAGTACATCAGATAAGCAGATTTTTGTTGTCTATTACACAGAAGAGAGTTAAATATTTTTATACATTCCTATTTACGTTGCCAGCTGAGAGCAGTGATGCGCTGCATGCTAGATGGACCTACAAACAAAAATGTCTCTGTACTCTGTGTAAAAAATACTACTACTCTTACTACTTCTGTCCTTTGTAGTTTATTAAGAACCAATATACTGTATACAATTTACATAAAAAAGAAAGTAGAAATAAGTGTGGGTTTAATATTTTCAATATTATAAATATCCAATATTCCCATTGTTTAATTGAATGACCCAATTAGATCTTTCTTAAGTATTTATCCAGAAACTCATGAAATGAAAAAAAAAAATTGTGGTAAAAATAAGGAGGTGTTCTAATTCAGTTTAAGCTAACTTTAGCTGCGAACAAGTGCTACATTTTTTTGCAATATGAAACTCGAATAAGTATTGTGTTCTTGCACACATCCATTGACTACTACAGCAACCTTCTTACCGCCCGGTCTCACCTAAATACCACTTGGAAATAGCGAAGTGGTTCATTGCTCATTAAACTGACTGACTTTACTGTAAGACAAAATGTAATTATAAGACATATACATATGTATTGTCACACACGTGGTCATGGGAGTCAGGGGTTGACGCAGTGCACTAATGCCTTTTCTCCTTCCAAAAGGCAAGACGAACTAAACCCTAGCCAGCTTCCTCATTCCTATCCATACCACACACTCATATTGACCTCGATTCCACCGCTTCCCTCTTCCTTCCCACCAACTAATCAAAGCCCAACCACTCCCTACATTGATGGACTAAAGGCCAGAAGTCCACATGACTGTCATCATCAAATTCTTCCATGAGAGCCCTAAATACAATGAGGACTGATTGAGGTCATTTATGTTAGGTAGAATGCCTAGAAGGGGCTGAGTAATCTCGTGGCCTTGGAACCCCTGCAGATTTTATTTTTTTCTCCAGCCGTCTGGAGTTTTTTTTTGTTTGTTTGTTTTTTCTGTCCTCCCTGGCCATCGGACCTTACTTTTATTCTATGTTAATTAGTGTTCCTTAATTTTAATTCTTATTTATTTTGTCTTTTTTCTCTTTCTTCATCATATAAAGCACTTTGAGCTAAATTGTTTGTATGAAAATGTGCTATAGAAATAAATGTTGCTGTTGTTGTTATCCTTTTCCTTCAGTCCCATTTTTTTCACTGTCCTTTGTGACTACTCGTTTTCTACAATATACGAGGTGGATCCCCAAACCGTCTCTGTCTTTTGTCTCTTGTATTTACAGTATATAAAGCCTGTACTATACACTGAATTCTTTGTTACCTCACTCAGACACAGAGACCCAGAGATTTAGTAATTGAAACCTCTTGAAGTAACTTTGGCACCATTCAGAATGACATTCATTTAAATAAACAGCCATTTTAGCAAACTATGTGACCACTATGCATGCTGTTGACTAAATGATCTTAATTTGGGTGAACACATCTGACCACCAACATAGTAATTTAATTAAATTTTATGTGACAGCCTTCTTTTCCATGATGTCATTGCATTTTTGAAACATATTTAACTGAACACTTATCGAACGTGACTTATGACCTTAAATCCATTTTATCCTGTAAGTACTTATTTAGCTGATGCTTTTATTTAAGTTCATAATGCAATTTTATCAAAACAGCTACACTTGGCACTCCAGTTTGCATTCATACAGTTAAGGCAATTCAACTTGCATGCTTTTGATTTACATAACAGTCTGGTAACCACAAGGCCATAAGGTTTGCCTCATATGTTTGTGGAGTATGAAATGTTTGGTGAACTAAGGCATTTCAGGGATTTTGAACTGGAATGAAAGTAAAACATAACAGCATTGTATTGTATTTAAAGACACAGGCTCAACATCAGGTAACCGGGAATGTCTGAAATTTGTGCTAAGAATGGGAATGCCATTAAAACAGTGCCAATTGAATGGCTGAAGGTCATGTAGCATCAGCCCCAAGGATGGCCTCCATGCATTATGCCCCCCTTTCTAATGGTGGAGGTCATGCAGAAGAACCTATTATAAGATCAGAAATTCATCTTTGATTTTTCATACTTCAGTTTCCTTCCTGCAGATTTGTGTCTATTCACAACCATCAAGGTGACTGAAAATAGGCATCCAAGCACTCCATCCTGCCATCATCAGTGAATCAGGGCACAGCCTCTAAGCACAAATCTCTGCAAATTCAGTCATATTGAAAGGGCAGGATTGGTCTTACAGTAAAAATGATATTCTACACACAGCTTAGTGTAAAATCATAGATTGTCTTGCAGTGTATGTGGGAGTAGAAGTAGGAGTTCAGGGTGTTGTGTGTAGATGGCTGACAAATTGGCTCAGACGCAGGAAGCAGAGGGTTGTGGTGCAAGGAACTTTTATCAGATTTGGCAGTCATTAAACTGCAAAGGCTCTGCCCTTTTAATCTTTCCTCATACTGTAATTCCCCTATAGTCCTGGAATGAGCCTAGTCACTATCTGGACTGTTTCTAGTGCTGCTATGTCCTTTTTGTAGTTGGGAGACCAAAACTGCACACCGAACTCCAGATGAGACCTCGCCCATGAGTAATAAAGCTTGGGCGCTATATAACCTCACATTCTGTGAGCCTTCTTAATGGCTTCTAAATCCTTCTCATAAGGTATACATTTGATTTGCAGACCACCCACTGTGTATTCAAACCTAACAATTTTACTTCCTATGTGTAATACTTTGCATTAACTTACATTAAATTTCATCTGCCACAAATCTGCCCCAGCCTGTATGCTGTCCAAGTCCCTTTGTATTAATGGTTTCAAATTATTTACCAATCCAAATAGCTTCGGACCTAACACTTGTGGAACACACTCTTAAGCAAAAGAGCTTTAGGAGACATGAGTGGAGTGTTTAACATTATAAAGGGAATTAGTTCATTGGATTGAGACTGTTACTTTAAAATGCAAGCTACAATAAAGTATTTCTCAGTCATATCCAGAGCATCATGCAAGCCTATCTCTTAAATGCTGAAATAAAGTGCATTGCCTTTTTTTGCTTTCTATTATCGGACAGATTCCATGGTTTCACAGTATGCAATTGGCATTAAAAAATATTTGGCAAGCCCCTCACATGCAGAAAACATGGAGATTCTAGAATCAAATATTACAGAGTCATCAGCTAGCTCCAAAGCATTACAGAGGACAGGGAACACGGACCCAAGCTGTTATTTTGGAAAAATAATTGCTTCTCCCAGAATTTATTGTTTTGGAGTGATTACTACTGACCACAGTTTCTGACAGCTGCCAAGTTAACTTACTAAAAAGTTTGATACTGACAATCCCCTTAAACTGATATTCACTATTTACATGTATAATGCATTTGCTCGTACAGAGCTCGTTCTACTTTAATATAAGATGCAACATGAATAACACACACCAAGCAGTAGTAAGTTAACACTTAGAATGTTTGTAGTATCTGATTGACATGAAGGTACTGGACATACTTACTTACCTACCTGGTAAAACTTTCCTTAAAACCCCTTATCATTCGGGGTAATTTTTGCTAAATCGCCTGTAATTTGACCTCTCCAAATTAGAATCATTGCTGTTATTGAACTATCTGAAGTATAAACACATGTTTGGTCTCTTTGTAAAGGTAACATTCTCTAGTTTCACCCTTAGTAGTCAGAATCACTGTAGGTGTGACTGATCAAAAGTTATGCGCATTAGAACTCACAGAAAAAATGCATTTTTTTGTTCTTGCCTAAGATTTTTTGTGAAAATAAAGGAAAATAAAGCTGCAGTAGGTAGGTGGGGACAGAAACACACTATGTACCAACAGAATAACCTGTTGACTACTCACATTTCAAATTTGAAAAGAATACCTGTAAAAATGACATTTTTACACCAGTTTTTATATGGGCATGTCCAGGTGCTTTTTAGAGGGACCTATGGTTTTTCCATTATCCACATTTTGGAATGTATGGAAAAAGTGTAATAACTTTTGAATGCTTCAACCCACATATATCAATGAGGGTTCTACTGAAAGCTTACACCTAAAGGAATCTATATCTACACACAGTGTCACTCTATTAGTTATGGAAATTCATATTCCATAATAAAAAAAATAAAAAATACACATTTCAATATAAAAATAGTCAAAACAAGTCTTATGGGCTAAAAATATATATATATATATATAATTTTTTACTTTTTTAATAAAATGCACACAAACTACAGTATATACATTTTGTTACAAACTGTTACAATACAGCTCAGCGTTTTTCCACGTGCCACTGATTGTAGCAATCGTTAGCAGGCAGAAAGCACAAGGGCGTGTCACATGTCGCTCTCTGCCATTAGACGTCACCTGGTCCGATTGATCACTTTTACGCGTACATGCATCTATTATTTAATCGAGAGTGTATTTACGTTTATCTGTACTATTTCCATATTTAAAATGCGAAAAAAACTAAGTGAAATCACAATAAACAACCACGCACCAAGTCTGCAGAGCTTCGCGCAGCTCCGATCGGTTTTGTTTACAAGTTAGCATGGCAAGTTACATATCGACGTGCTCAGCTGCTCATTGGCTGTAAGTTTGGAGTGACACTCACAGCGTCCAATCAAACTGGTAGATTCTACTAGGGTTTGGAGTTGTGCGTCATCGTTCAGCTGTCTGTGACACTCGTTGGCTATACGAGGTGCCAGTCACCCCCCAGACCCATCGTAATTGGCCAACTTAGGTGTCAATCAGAAGCTAACACTTCCGTGTAACATGCTTTAGCATGGTTATTGCCGACAGAAACAAATTACGTCTGATATGATCAATAGAAATGAAAAAAAATGTCGGAGCTAGTCTCGAGTTAAAAAACGTTTTCTGGAGTTCTTGTCCCTTTGAGGATCTATCGTGTGTTTTGAACCTAATCGTTTTACTGGATTATATTCCCTGGAGCCTTACGGACAGAATGAGATCAATATTGCTCGGAAATATTGATGTTTGACTTGCAGAGAGCCTTCAAAGGTAGTCAAAGGTAGGAAAAGTCAGCTCTTAAAAAGTATTTACTTCTCTGTAAAAAAGGATTTAGTGTCAGTGCTGTGGTTGTTGTGTGTCAAAATGGTTTATATCATCGGAAAGACGAGACTCTGAATTTTCATTTGATGTGTAGTGTGTCGAGGTGCATGACAGAGGGGCATGCACACATGGCTGTGATATGATTGTGACGTCGTAAAATCGTCGTTATGTACCGGGACCGGTACGTGTCCATGTTAAGAGGATGAAATAGATTTTCTTGTTACTCATTTTTGCAACATTGGCAACATTTCGTATACCCTCCAGAGACCACAAGTGCCATATGTGGTGCTGGATATACTTACATAACAAGAGGAAATATTGTGTAAATGAATAGATATTTATATTCCAGTTATTTTTTCCTGATGTTCGTGGTGTTATTGTATATTTTGTGGAATAAAAAAATGGATAGCAGGGAAAAAGTAAAATAGCTGATTCAAAGTCCCAGAACAGAGCACACTAAATCTGAGTGCAGAATCTTATCCTCCAGCATTGAAACTGCTATCTATATAGTTGGTGGAAAAGCTGGTGGACATTAGCCAGTGAGAAAAGACACAAGCTGTCTGGAAAACTTTTAAGGGAATGGATTCACAATTAGTGTCTTGATGTCCTGTTTTGCCATCTGGGGTGTAGAAAAGAGAAGACATTCTCTAATAGGGAAAGTGAAGTACAGTAGTAATCAATCCTGGGTGCAGCTTGAGAAATTTTAGGCTTTCTAACTTTTAATTCATATCAAGCCATACTACTGTTTTTATAGTAAAATAGTTTATTAAAAAGCATTAGGCGTACATAATATTGTAACACCTTGAAAAAATCTAATATTGAGGTGGGATTACTTTTGTTAGCATGAGGTCAGCACTCATCAATGGTGGTACTACACACTATTTACATTCCTAGAGGTGGTACACCATAAAGGAGGGTGAGAACCCCTGTTCTAAATAATAGGTAGTCATAGGGTCAGAGTTGTTTAACACCATGCTTCTTTTAGTATAGTGTAAGGGATGGCAGGGAGACCATCCTGGCCAGGACATCCAAGGAATGCAAAGATGGGGGAAGGCAGCTTCTTTAGGGCACTGCCTCCCCAGAATGCTAGAAGGAAGCCCCCTTGGGTTACAGTGGTCCCTCAGATTCAAAAAATGGCTCCATGGGAATTGGAGTTTGGAGCAGCCCCTTAGGGTTCCGTGGGTGCCACCAGGGGGAACTGCAGGAAAGGACGAGCCCTTTGGTGCAGCACTTCAGCCACACCCAGAAGTGCTGCCTGAAGAACATCACCAGACACCTGAAGCACTTCCAGGTGGCCTATAAAAGGAGCCAGCTGCCACTACTCCAGGAAATCAGAGTTGGGAGGAAGATGTACAAAGATTGACCGCAGTGGAATGGTGGTGGAAAGAAGAGAAAAATAGTGCTGTGTGTTGTTGACTGTGCTGCTGAGCTTCCCCTTGAAAATACACGTATGTGTTGCTGAACTTGTGGGCTCTGTGTCTGTTGTGTCCAGGGTTTGGGGAGCTGTATGCCCCCTGGTGTCCACAATTGGGTACAAAACACACAAGAATGCTTGGTTAATAATGAATAAATGAATGTTGCTGCAGAATGTAAAACCTGGAAATAAAGAATTGAGTTATTAAAAGATCATTTTAAAATACCCACCCAATTAAAATTAAGAATTGATAGGGTGTCCAGGTTAGTTCAACAAATCTTCCTTTAGGCCAACAAAACGTATTAACAAAATATTACCTGTGGATATAAGCTCATAAGTTGGAGTTTGGACTTCTCTCTCAAGATTCTCCACAGTTCTTCAGCACTCACATTTTCTGGAAAAATACGAAAATCAGATCTGAGATCTTGGATTGAAAATTAATCATTAATATTATTTTGACTGGGTACAATAATGACAGGTCTCACAAAAGTAAAGGTTGGGACACCATCCAGGTCGTCCCATTTAAAGAACAAAAAAGATCCAATAAAGGAAATGTCTCTTGCTGTCACATTTTAGCCATTAGGCAAAATATAAGCAAAAAAGGTTTGGCTCTCAGATGAAGAATTAGGGGTCGTTCACAGGAGCTCCATCTGATGGGTTGCTCTAGTCATTAATGACGCTGTGGTATAGCGGGTCCACAGCTCCCATCAAAAAGGCCAGTTGTAAATAAATAACTGCCGCACTCGCGGCTTAGTGAGGGGACGTGGTTGTGTGGCTGAAGTGGG
Source organism: Polypterus senegalus (assembly GCF_016835505.1). Lineage (NCBI taxonomy): Eukaryota > Metazoa > Chordata > Cladistia > Polypteriformes > Polypteridae > Polypterus > Polypterus senegalus. The sequence goes on from NC_053165.1 coordinate 46,205,228, forward strand.
TCCTGGGAAATTTGTGATGTGTCACCCAAGTGCACAGGTGAGAGGCGGTCCACATCCGTAATTTTGTTCCCGGGAGTCACTGATTGCCACAGGAGAATCACTTCCCCGTTATAAAGAGTAGCGCAAGGCGGCTAGGGTGGGGGAAGAAGAGTAAAAGAAAAAGAGAGCTGGAGGTTGCAGGAAGCAGGAGGAAAAAGCCACTGCATGCAAGTTGAACCCTAGCAGGGGTGTTTGGCCAACACCTAGGGCAGTTGGAAGTGGTCGCTCCCAGCAGAAGGATAGCTGGCCGCGTAAGGCCGAGAAGGCAGAAGGAGTCGGAAGGCTTGGAAGCAGAAGCCCCAACGTGAGCGTCCTGGCCGTTGGGTGAAAAGCCAAGTCTCAGTCTGGAGAGCACAACCGAAGCCAGGGATCGGGAAGCCTCCAGACCAGTTGGGTAGTGAGAAGACCAGCTGCAGGAAGGGCGATTCCCCTGTTGAGAAGCCTGATGGGAGAAGCAGGGGAGCTGCCAGGTAAAAGACACCGGGCTTTGGATTTTTAAAGGGACTGCTTCCAGCGTTATTTTAACCTTGTTGTTTAAAAGGATTTTGTTTTTCTATTTATTGAATTTTTAACCTCCACTTCACAATTGTTTTAATGGATTATTTATTTATTGAATATTTATTTAAAGCATTGCACTCTATTAAATTTGGACACCGTTTTGTTGTTTTTAATAGAAGCACTTGACACTTTTTGCACCATCCCCTTGCTCCATTGTTGTGCCTCACTGCCGAGCTCATTGGTAACATTACCAATGGTGACAGGTTCAAGGGATCCCAGAAGCCAGACGGGAGCGAGAAGTGAACCCACATCATCACAGACACCTCCTACTGGGCAGAATTTTTTTTTATAGTGGATAAACCAGTCTGGGTGGGGCTAAGTGCCCTCACTTTCTTAGTGCTGCATGAAGAGAAAGAGAAGAAAATGTTAGCAACAGGGCCTCCTTTCGCTCCGGTGGGTTATTACATACCTCAATGGAACCCTTGAGAAGATTCTCCAACTCGTATGCATGACAATTCTCTACAGAATAGAGAACCTACTGCGCTCCTTTAATGTACTAAGAATACCTTATCAGAATCATCAGGACTTGCGTTGTGTTTTCAGTGCAGCTCTGCTAAGATTAAATGAGGACATAACTTAGATGAGCACAACAAGAAAAGATGCCCCGTCTTGGGTTAGTGTCATAATTCGAGTTTTAAAAGCCTGAAAATGTTATATTGGTATTTTTGGTTTATGAACATTTGAACAGTGATATTATTAAGGACATTTGTCATGGAGACAAGTTCCTTACAGTAGGATTTTAGGTTCTAGTCATAAAATCCCCTTCCATACTGAATCCCTTCTTGTGCTCTATTTGTTAAAAAGGTGGTCTTGAAATTAAAAGGGCATAATTTATGTCTCCCTACTAAGTCGAACTGCGACCCACTGTGATGAATTTAATATGCCTGCAGTCTAAGTAAGTACACCCCATGAAATGTTTTTTTCTTTTTGAACATACAGTATGTAGATATACAGTGGAACCTTGGTTCACGAACGTCTCGGAACACGGAATTCCTTTTTGATCCTTTGAACACACGCTTATAGAAACGATAGTTTCTCCAAGATCCTCTCTAATAATGTTCTAATCATTTGCACTTGATCTGGGTGAATGCAATTCTACTTTTAGGTATTTGAAGCACCTAATCTGGGTGGACTTCCTTTTTCCAGATCTCAATATTCAAATTATACAATGAACTACAAAATATAAATGTGACCTGATGGTTGCGATATTACAGGTATATTAAATTTACCTTGAGATACTTCTTAGATGACAAAAAAATCTTGATATGTCCACATATGTTAATAAAGAAAAAAACATTTCATAGGACATACTTATATTTTCACTTGACCGTATATAACCAATTAAAAGGGTTTTAGGTTATTTATTTGAAAATAGATATATTCATCCTTTGATGGTATTCATTCTGTAAAGTATTTATAATTTAATTTTTAATAAAACACCTTCCTCTTTTTTAGGGGGAAGTGGTTGGGTAAGAAGGTCTAAAATAAATTGATGCACAAATAGTGATTATTGAAAACCAAACGTAAAAAGCCTTCTTAGTGTGGAAACCATGGATGTACTAAAGTACACATAAGTAGTGAATGTCTTAGACAGGTTATTAGAAGATGATGATAGAGACTCGTAGAAGGAGGAAAAAATGTAGTCTAACGTCAAAATAGCAAAGAGAAGGAAACAGTAAGTGAAATTGTACAGTTTGAGTGGTCATAATTAGGTCACTTAATTCTCTTAAATAGACTTATTTTAGAAAGCCATTGTCTCAGTTCATATTGTTTAATTTATTTTAAGTAAATGTAAAGTATTACATGTAGGAAATAAAAATGTTAGGTTTGAATACACAATGAGAGGTCTGAAACTTGAAAATACCCCCTATGAGAAGGACTTAAGCGTCGTTGTGGACTCCTCAACTGTCATGCAGTGTTCAGAAGCCATTAAGAAGACTAACAGAATGTTAGGTTATATAGCACGGTGTGTGAAGTACAAGTCCAAGGAGGTTCTGCTCCAACTTTATAACACACTGGTGAGGCCTCATCTGGTGTACTAAAAGGACATAGCAGAGCTAGAAAGGGTCCAGAGAAGAACGAATCGGCTGATTCCAGGGCTACAGTGGATGAATTGCAATGAAAGATTAAAAGAGCTGGCACAGTGGTTTGCTTCCCGGGTCCTCCCTGCGTGGAGTTTGCATGTTCTCCCCGTGCCTGCGTGGGTTTCCTCTGGGTACTCCGGTTTCCTCCCACAGTCCAAAGACATGCAGGTTAGGTGCATTGGCGATCCTAAATTGTCCCTAGTGTGTACTTGGTGTGTGTGTGTGTGTGTGTGTGTGTGTGTGTGTGTGTGTGTGTGTGTGTGCGTGTGTGCGTGCCCTGCAGTGGGCTGGCGCCCTGCCCAGGGTTTGTTTCCTGCCTTGCACCCTGGGATTGGCTCCAGCAGACCCCTGTGACCCTGTAGTTAGGATATAGCGGGTTGGATAATGGATGGATTAAAAGAGCTGAGCCTTTTCAATTTAAGCAAAAGAAGACTAACAGGAGACATGACTGAAGCATTTAAAATTAAGAAGAGAATGAGTCCAGTGGATCGAGACTGTTATTTTAAAATGAGTTCATCAACAACATGGGGACACAGCTGGAAACTTGTTAAGGGTAAATTTCACACAAACATTAGGAAGTTTTTCTTCACATAGAGTGTCATAGACACATGGAATAAAGTTCATACTAAGGTGACAGACAGCAGAACTTTAGGGACTTTTACAACTCAACTTAATATTATTTTGGGAGAATTAAGTCAATAGTACTGATGAACTTTGTAAGGCTGTTCTCATGGACAAGAAGAAGATGCAGAATTCAAAACTAGGATTATGGTTCAGCCCCAGCACCTTATTCTTGCTATGAAAATGAGGACCACTGTTTTTTATTGTTTGTTTTAATTATGCTTTTCCTAGTCAAGACAATGCAGCACAAGCAGGACTAGATTAAGACCTTTTGAGGCCCTAAGCACTTAAAAGGTTTTGGTGCCCCTATATATAGTTTATCTAATTCAAAATCTAAGCAAAAAGAAACCATAAAATATTTCTTTGTTTTTCAAAATGAAACAAAATGTACAGTAAAATGTTTATTTTTGTATACTTTCCCTTTATTTGCACCATTTTCAGTTTTACACCATAATGGTCCATGGTAAATATGGCAATGGGAAAATTCTCTGGTGCCCCCTTTCCTCTTGATGCTCAAAGCTTGTGTTTAATTTTTTTAACAGTTAATCCAACCTGGAGCACAAGCCAATGAAGTCCAAAGTCCATTATCATTTGCTCCCTTGAAGGTAGTCACAGTAATTTAACAAAAAGGAAAGGAATGCTTTAATCAGAAGCTATTACACTGATGAGGCTGAGCATCATTTTGATCTTATTCTAGTTCTGAGGAGAAATGCCTGACAGCACTAAATCTGAAAAAGCCTCCAATGACATCTTACATGTGCTGTATCCACTTTGTGAAAAAGGAGCCTGCTGGATGATGGCCCTGTTTCAAAGAAGCAAAGAGACCTGGTACAGAATGACTAGAGAAGGATTCAGATCACACAGCATAATACTGCACGTTGCTGCACCCACCACACGACGAACCACCTCAGCACCCCACTAGTTTGAAAGGTACAGGTTTTTTAGAGTGGCTGGAGTGCCAATCCTGTCACCAAGCCCCCAGATTTTCCCTTTGCAAGGAGGACTGGCTTGCAGGGCTGGATGCAGGTTAACATCATAACCAGGATGGAGCCACTGCAGTTTTAAGGGCCTTTGCTCAAAGGAGTGGAATCACTTCTGGCATTTACAGGATTCAAAGCGACAAACTTCTAATTGCTGGCACAGATTCCTAGTCTCAGAACCACCACTTCACCTACAGAATGAATAAGTGTTTAGATAATTATTATTCAGTTGTTTGCTGGCCTTGCCCTATCCAGAAATCACCCAGCCACTCGGTGGTTAGCACCGTTACTGTGCAGCCCCAACTTCAGCCGCAGACTCTTGCAGTGTGTGTTGTCTGCATGTTCTTTCAGTGTTACTCAAAGCCACTCGATTTTAAATTTGAGGTGTTGCTGTTTCAAATTAAGCAGTTCTCAGCCAATATATTTTCCTAGGCATTGGGTCGCTGTGAGACTTTCTCTATATTTAGCCAGTTGAAATAGACCAGGCAGCAGCAGTCCATTGTTTGACTGATTTTTTGTGATTGAACTGTGTGTGAACTTGCATGGCTCAGTATTCATCAGCAAATGAAAGACAGACATTATTAGTTAGGTATGTTACTGTTAGAGAGGTCTACATACTGCACATAAAGGAAAGTTCTGGTATGGTTCCTCCAGAATCTTTATGCTTAAATGCCTGAAAATGCACAAAGGCATTTTACTTATTTAGTACTTTCTGTCTGTTGTGTTTAACAATATGTACATACTGAAATAATTAATCTGAATTAGGCAGGTTCCATAAAGAATGTGTGTGCCTTTGCTAACCAATTATAGATTACTTAATTAGTTAATTTTAATTAGAAGTTACTGCCATTATTAAATCAAAACAATTGTTTCGGTTTGTGTTTCTTAGTGCTATATGGGATGTGAGTATGTTTCTGTTAGTCACGCCGAACTAGAAGTAAAACACATACAACTGGACACAATCATGACTATGTTTGGCTTAAAAGTGGGTGGGAACAATTAGATGATTAGATTTCTAAACCAATCCAACACCTCCTGAAGGCGTGGCTCAGAGTAAGGGCGGGGATTTAAACAGAAACGTGTAACAGTACACTTGTTAACCTGGTCTGACTAACAGCAAGCTAATGGTCATGATAGATAAACGTTCTATGGCTGAAAAAAATCTCTTAAAAAGTCCTCTTTTAAACATATATTGTAAATATGTGTCATGTGTGCGGAGAACACTTGACATGTGTTAAAAATAGACATAACCCATTGCAAAGGAAAAACCTTTCTGCAAAATGAGGTATCACTGAATGATAACATCACATTAATGAATGATGCACTGCTGCCTGTGATATGTGACACGAGTGCTCTTTCACCTTTATCCTTTGTTTTCTTGTCTTTGGATGAATAAAAGGGACAACCCTGTTGGCACCCTAAAATTTCTTTCTGAGCTGTCATTCCCATACCCGACCACAACATATATCAAATATACTGTATATTCCCTAATATATATTCTCAAAGATATACAGTACACATGAATCATTAAGCTTAAGATACTGGCGGTGGCTTTGAGTCTAGGGATCTGTGCCAGCAATCGGAAAGTTGCCAGTACGAATCCTGTAAACGGCCAGAAGTGATTCCCCTCTGTTGGGCCCTTGAGTAAAGGTCCTTAACCTGCAATTTCTCCATCCTGGGTATGATGCTAATCTGCACCCAGCCCTGCAAACAGATCCTCCAACTTGCAAGGAGAATTTGGTGATCCAACCACTGCAAAAAACCTCACACTGTTCCAGTTTGGTACCGAGGTGTCACCCGTTGCATGGCTGCAGTAGGGTCTCAATCCGGTAGTGGGTGCAGCAATGCCCTGTAATGCCCTGTAAATTCAGAGCACGCTCCCAACCTCTTTTAGTGTTAAGTCTTTTGTTCTGTTTCTTTTGTTCTCTCCCTGTCTTTCCATAGTTCATCTACAATACATAAGTACAGATGGGACACTGCAAGCTAGGATGTATGGAGTGTATGGATTAGAGGGAACAGGGGACAGGTTTGTAGGAAGAAACTCTGTGGGTGGAGCCTTTTCGGCATCGGATTTCACTGCTATTCACTACAAACTTTTTCACAAGTTGTCTCCAGATGAGTGTGCCCATTTGAGAATCACGTCTGGCCCTGTGCTCTAGTTTATACTGTCTATATTATGACCACTTACCCAGCTGGCAGTAGTTTGCCAAGGAAAGTAAGGGGATTACGATAGCAGGGGAAATTAAAAAAAAGGGCCAATCAGAAATTACTTAAAAAAGAGAAGCTCTCATTGATGACTGGTGAATGTTCTTCAGCACATCAATCTGGGTACACATATAATGGTGTAAATGAAAACAGTTAAGTAAGGAATTTTAAAGAATTGCCTGAAGGTTAGATTCTACTAAGCCAATATATGAACACAAAGGACCCCAAAAAGAGATACCTGTTCTCCTACTACTTACTATTGTGGTGAGCACACCCAAAATTAATAATAATTAACCGGTAACTGTGCATATAAATAAAAGACAAGCATAAGAGTGCATAGGAGAGGCTCTCAAGTTCAGTCCTGTGGCCACAGGGTCCTATCATGCCCCCAGTGGATGAAGAGTTTTGTTTCAACCAGTTTCACAGTCAATAAACTTAGATTTTACTCAGAATGGCATGAAAGGCAAAAAAACACCCAGTGAGTGCTAGTTCAGTTCTGAAGACAGAAATGGCTTGTTGATGACAGAGGTGAGAGGAGAATGGCAAGACCTATTCGAGTTACAGTAACAGAGGTAACCTCTCGCTACAAGTATGGTGAGCAGAAAAGCTTTTGACAATCCACATGTTGAACCTTGAAACAAATGGGCTACAACAGCAGAAGACACTGTCAGGTTCCACTCCTGTCAGCCAAGAACAGAAAGCCGAGGCTGCAGTGGATACCAGCTCACCAGAAATGGACAGTTGAAGACTGAGAAAAGAGGTAGTCTGGTCTGATGAATCTCGATTTCACACATTTCACTTGAGGCACACAGATGGTAGGGTCTAAATTTGGCACCAACATAATGAATCCATGCACTCAACCTGCTTTGTGTCAACAGTCCAAACTGATGGGGCTTATTTTATTGCCGTTCATTGGGTCCATTGTTATCAATCAATCATTACTTAAATAAGTGGGATAGTTAAAGGAGAATTTTGAGAAAATTCCTCCCGCCCCGTCCCATGATCTCAGGCATCCAGCCTTTGCTCTTCATGAATCTTCGCTCTTCATTCCGACATGTGTGTATAATTCTTGCTAACTCCAACCTCCCACTTTAGCTAGTGATAAATCCCATGGGCAACCGCCTCCTCCTGTAGGACTAGTGGCATATTCAGGGGATTAAGTCCCTAATAGGTGCTAAAGCTAACAACTCACCTGGCTTGAATACCATTGCTCATTTCAGTGTTTTTGCTGACCATGTACATCCCATCATGGCCACAATTTATCCATCTTCTAATGGCTGACTCCAGCAGGAAAGTGCACCATGTCGCAAAGCCAAAGTCATCTCAAACTGGTTTTATGAACATAACGATGAGTTCAGTGTTCTTCAGTGGCCTTTTCAGTCACCAAATCTGAATCCAAGAGACCACCTTTAGGATGTGGTAAAATGGAAGATTCACAGCATGAGTGTGCAGCTGACAAATCTGCAGAAATTGTGTGTCACTGTCATGTCATCATGGAGCAGCATCTCAAGGAAATGTTTCCAACATCTTGTGGAATCGATGCCATGAAGAACTGAGATTATTTTGAGAGCAAAGGGGTCCCAACCCAGTATTAGTATAGTGGTCCTGAGGTTTTGCACATTGAGTGTATAAAAAATTTTTAAAAATTCTATTTGGGCAAATACTTATTTGACTTTAATATTAACTTTTTAGGGTTGGCTCTGACAAAATGACACTTTATTTTATAACTAGTTTATTTATTAGCTTACAGCTTCCAAGAATATTGAAATGTTTCCATTAATGGCTAACTCGATTTATTCTCTGCTGCTTCAGGTTTTTAAACAAGTAGGCCAGTTTCAATGTGGAATTTACGGTATGGTGCTCAGAGTATTAAACTTTGACAAGTCTGGAATTTCTAGTTTAAATATTACTTGAGACTCATCCAGGGTTAACCTCTGCCTTGCACCCGTTGCTACCTTTTCCCCACAGTCCTGGGCCCGGAGACAGCAGGCTGAGAAATTGAACGGGATGGCATTCTTCTGCAGACAGTTCTGCACAATAATTGATGCATAGCACCATCTAGTGGTGACTCGAGAGATGAATGCCCCAGCTCGCACTTCACTGCTATGCAGTGGCTTATTTAGAGCAAATCGACAGGAATACTCAATGTTCTTTCTGGATACTTCGAGATGAGCTTCTGTAGGTTCAGACTAACTGAACAATTACTGTTCATTGATGATTAAAAAATGAAATAATGATATGATGAAGTTTAGCTTTTAAACTTTTTCACGTGATGGTAAAATGTTTTAGGATAATTTCTATAGTACTAGGGTGTTGTACTGTGTTAGCCTTTATGGATGTAATGAGAAGTCAAGCAAAATGTCCCCTTTTATTGGCTAAGTAAAAAGATTACAATATGCAAGCTTTTGAGGCCACTCAGGCCCCTTCTTCATCTTGCCTGGATAATTGTTATGAAAAGTAATATCTAATAAAAAAAATAATATTGTTTCTTTGTATCAGTATACTGCTGCTGGATTACGTGAATTTCCCCTTGGGATTAATAAAGTATCTATCTATCTATCTATCTATCTATCTATCTATCTATCTATCTATCTATCTATCTATCTATCTATCTATCTATCTATCTATCTATCTATCTATACTAAAATAAATAAATATCTATCTATCTATCTATCTATCTATCTATCTATCTATCTATCTATCTATCTATCTATCTAAAATGAAAGGTTTGCTTACAAACTGCGGTTTCATTGAGAAGGCACACTTTAACACCTGAACAAAGAGCAAATTTTACTGAAAACCTGCACAACTGGGATACTTTGAAATCTACATAGAATTCATTTTTCCTAAAATGGTCAGGCAGAGAAAGAGAAGGAACACGATTTGACAGAACTGGGGACGTGGTGAGGAGCCTGCAGACAGTACAGGGACACCCAGTTGCTCTGGTGTTTGGTTTCAGTTTCTCAATTTAACTTACCAAACTTAGAAATGGTGGTCATATAATCATAGTATTTCCTGTTGGTGGGTGACTTTAATAGTAATAGACATTTAAGGGCACATTGGGCAGCTCACATATCTGCCAATGATGAAGCACTGAATCTGAAGCATACACAAAACAGCCAGCTTAATCATTAAGCTCAAACAGGCCATTTGCATATTTTTTGTTCATTTTGACCGAAAGTCAAACTAATGAACAATAATCTTACCACCAAGATCTTCTAGGACTCTCTTGATCCAGGGGTTTCTTGTAACAGCCTTTGGCTTGGGCTTCAGGAAGTACTCAGCAGTAGTTTTACCAAAACATCTGTAGAGGTAAAGTACAGGAAGAAAATATCATCAATTAAAAAAATAAATAAATAATGTTTTTACAATGTTGCTATCACTGCATGAGTGCAATATTCTGCAAAATGCTTCTGCAGTCACCTAAAAGTGCCAAAAGGAAACAAGGTCATTGGGCCACCACCAGTCGCCACAAACTATTCAGTGAGTCACAGGAACTGCAGTGGAGGATACAACATCATTCTTCCATGAGAAGAGTCGTCATGTGGAGATGTGATGAGTGATGCGGAAAATGAATGCTTCAGAATCGGCTCCAAATGTACAATGAGGTTAAGATCTTAGTGAATCAGATGGTTTACACCATAGTCATTGTCTTCAAACCGTCTAACAGTCACTGACATTTTTTCAAAGGAAGTGTGGTCTTCCTGGTAGACTGACTCATGTACCAAAGTACAAGTCTTGTGTTGTCTTTTCCTGTTTTTCTTTATATTTCTAAGGGATAACTTAAAAGTACTTTTTGATTGTAAAGTAATGTATAATGACAAGAAATGTAATTGGAATAAGCAAATGCAGAGAGTATAGAGTGGAACCTCGGTTTGCGAGCATGATTCGTTCCGGAAACGTGTTTGTAAATCCAAAGCACTCATATATCAAAGCGAATTTCCCCATAAGAAATAATGGAAACTCAGATAATTCGTTTCACAATCCACAAATATTTATATAAAAATGATTCATACAAAATATAAAGTAAAAATACGTAAAACAAATTAACCTGCACTTTACCTTTGGAAAGAATCTTGGCTGGTGTGAGTGAGACAAGAGAGAAGAGGGTTATTGTGTAGGATGACTTTCACTCTAAGTAACCTAATTCCTGCTATTTGTTGGCTCACTGGAATCTTTTTCTTTTTTTGCGACTTTAATAAGGAGCCTATCCAATGACAGTTGCTTTTGCGTGAAGAGTCACTACACTTGGACACAAAATTTAAAAAATGCTTCACGCACTGTAAGAATTCTAAACTCTATTGGAATTCCCCCCCCAACGGGACAACAAGCGTCCCGAAGCAACCGCAGGCTCCCAGCGTTGTAGCAGTTCGTCGTTAAAGTGAATCAGAAAAGATTGCGGTCAAGCTATAAGTGCCTGCCATCGATGGGTGATGCAAGGAACATTATGAATGCAAGAGCACAGTATTACTTGGCCACTAACCTGGTCACGACGCTGCCTGATTGCTGTGTCTCTGTATAGGAGAGTGGTAGATCCCGCTACAATAAATACTTGTGCTGTTCCTGTTTCACGCTGAATAAAGCTGGTTTTGCTAAAGTACTGAGACTCAGCCTTGTGTTTTAGGGCGCCTCAGACAGTGACTCACACGTTACAGTACACACACACATGGTCACCATGCTATAGTAAACAGTACACGGTTGTACAGATGTTGACTTTATGAGTAAGGCACACTGACTGAGAACGAGCATGGGAGACGATTACCCACAATCCCCATGTGACGCTCGGCAGACAAAGCATATACATACTACTCGTATTTCAAGACCTTGCTCGTTTATCAAGATAAAATTTATTAAAAATTTTAGCTCATCTTGCAAAACAATCGCAGACCAAGTTACTCGCAATCCAAGGTTTTACTGTATACAATATTATTCTGTGTGTGATATAAAAATCAGTCAGCAGGACCTTCCTCAAAGATATCTTTTAGTGAAGTAGAACACACCTTACCTCCACCTAGCTACGTGAGCCCACCTTTTAGAAGGTCACAGGCGTGTCCAGCACTGGTCATTGTGGGTATTTTGTTATTGGTAGCTACTGCATTGTCATGGTATTAGAACTGGAAGTGTGCAACATGCAACTTAATGGATGTGACTTCTTAAATGTGAGCATTGGGCACTTCCTAGTTGTCCAAGATTACGGATCTAATCAAATCAACTTGTGCATGTGTTTCTGAAATTTTCGGTGTTCAAATTCAGGTATTGTTCTTTTGACTGTAATGTTTTAATATCATTTTGGGTTTTGGTGCTAGGTTTCATTATTTTTATGGTAAACAGTTTGGCTTGGTGTTCAGCAGACATCTATCTCCTTGTCCTTTTCTAGTTTGCTCTTGTGGGCTGCCATTTTTCCATCTGCTGGTAGAACAATATGTGTATTCTGTAGAGAAAACCAGAAGCCTCCATTACCTTATTACTTTCTCATATATATGGTATAGAGATGGTATAGGAATTGTGAAACAATTTGACCTCGAGATTTTGATGAGTCTGAAAACACCATTTTTGAAATGATGTCTGTCTGTGTGTAAACACGATAACTCGAAAATGCTTTGACCTTAGGTTACTGGGATTTTGTACAGCTGCTTTATATCAAAAATAAGGAATCCTTACAACAGAAGTGGTACTTTAACTTAATACTTTTGCAAATCTTCAAGTAAACTATGCTTATAATTACAGATAAATGACTCAAATTTTGTATAGATATTTATAATGATAAAAAGCAAACAGATATGAAATTTGAGAAAAATTACTCAAACAAAAGTAGCATTTTATTTAAACAACCATCCAAATTTTTTGTATTATGAAAATATAATGTGTACACGATATTAAAAACCGTATTCAATATAATGCACATTCTTTCATCCATCCATCCATTTCCAACCCGCTGAATCCGAATACAGGGTCACGGGGGTCTGCTGGAGCCAATCCCAGCCAAAACAGGGCACAAGGCAGGAACCAATCCTGGGCAGGGTGCCAACCCACCGCAGGACACACACAAACACACCCACACACCAAGCACACACTAGGGCCAATTGAGAATCGCCAATCCACCTAACCTGCATGTCTTTTGGATTGTGGGAGGAAACCCACGCAGACACGGGGAGAACATGCAAACTCCACGCAGGGAGGACCCGGGAAGTGAACCCGGGTCTCCTAACTGCGAGGCAGCAGCGCTACCACTGCGCCACCGTGCCGCCCTACATTCTTTCAATAACTATTATTAAATTTTTTAAAATTTATACATCATCAGTTTAACAATAACGTGTAAGCATTGAACATGCCGTGTAAATATAAAGATGTAATGGGAACAATAAGTTGCTACGAACCCATCGTATTCCTGGTAATACATTAATTTTATGATTTCCGCCATCATTATCATAATTAGCTAAATGCAGTTTTACCAATAGCAATTTATTGCAACAAATATTATATAATACTAACACTTTTTCTATGTTTTTAGGTGACTATAACTCTTTTTACTTTGAACGTAATCTAGGTAATGCATATGTAATCATGAAAAGATTCCACCACCGTTTTCGACCTCCCCAAGTGCGAAAATATCATTTTAATATAAAGTTTGATTATAAATAGAGAAAAATGATCATGTATCGGTATTATCAATTTGTTATGATGAGAAACAAAGAGATATTTGAAAATATTGCATAACTAGAAGTGGTTCGGATTAGCTTTTTCTCTATCTCAGTATACGAGAAAGTCAAGGTGGGGAAAACACACCCGATTCTTAAAACATTACAGCCTTATAGGTTATAAAAGTCAGACTGGTCTTTTTTTCTAAAAATTTTGATCTGTGAAATTTGACATGAAAGGGAAATTTCAGACATGTAGATCTGTTGAGATGGGGCTTCTCCGCTGCTGCACATGCAGGCTCTTCTTCTTCTTAGTTTTTATTGCACGCTCCTGTAGGGTCTGTGGTTGAGTAGGACTTTTGACACTCGTTTCGATAAAGGAATCTTCAGGGGCAACATCAACTTGTCGCATATCTTACTTGATTCTATCGAGTCAGTACTTTTTTGGTTTTCCACACGGCCACAATCATAAAGCCATCTTGGCTACTGAGTTGTCATCACTGTGGATGACATGGCCATACTATTGAAACCGTGCGATGTGCATCTTCTCATCAAGCGGCACCACGGCCATTACCTTCTGAATGTCTTCATTCACGATATGGTCCAATCTAACTAGGCCAGGAACCCACTTCAGCATTCATATCTCCATGATGTGCTCATGTTTGGTGACCAACATTCGGCCCCACACATGGTAACTGGGTGGACAGCTGCTTTGTACTGTAGATTTTTGCCCTTGAAGTAGCCCTTGCTGCAATGGCCCCGCTGCTTACTCCGCTACATTGGGCAACACTCGACTCGTTACTTTTTTCCATTTATACATTAAACGATATTTTTGCAAGAAAGAAGTTGCCAGTGGATCTGCTGCTTGACTGTTTCACCAATCAGACGTAGCCTTCCAGTCACATGACCACACAAACTTCCTGCGTCTTGCAGCCTGTGAGAGACATTTTAGTCATGCGGGGCTCCTGTTCACTGCTAAACGGTCACAGCTTCACTGCAAGAACCAGATCGTCGTTCCCAAGCCTGCCTTTCATGTCTTTTAACCTCATGTCTTTTCTATTTTTCTTTGATTCCCCCTTCTTTTTTGTACTGACCCGTGTATATACACTCCCATCTCTGTGGACCTTAATCACATGCCGCAGGAAGCCAATAAAACAATTGAGAACGATTGGACCCGCACGTGCAGGTGTGACTCGCTCCAACTACCTCATTAACTCCCCATGGTCGTGCAATTCCACCCATGGAGAGTGACACGGCTTTATGGATTTGAAACTGGCCTGCTACACCACAAAGTGCATATGCAGTATTATACTGTCAGTGTACAGGATATCTCATCACTGTAAGTAGTTTGCACTGTTCAAACATATGTTACCTACTGAAGGTATCGGCTTCAAAAGCTTTGTTGTGAAAAACTGAGATTTGGAACTTTGTGTTATTTGTGCATCCTTATTTTGTAAAGATGTGATTTATTTTTACTTATTTTTTTATTTTAGTATTTGGAAATAGCGGAATTTACACATTATTTTATATTTTTGTCTGTCTTGTTACAACATTTCTTAAAAATAAATCATTTATTATGTTCAAACAGTTACTCAGTATTTGAGTTGTCTTTTCACCAAGTACTTTTTTACTCTTACTTGAGTAATTTTTTGTATGACTACTTTTTACTTCTACTTGAGTAATATTATTTTGAAGTAAAACTACTCTTACTTGAGTACAATTTTTGGCTGCTCTACCCACCTGTGGGTGTTTGTTCCAACCCAGTTTTTTAATGAGGAGTTTTGCTTGTTAAGGATCGCCACCCATAATTGATTATTTTAGTCTTAAACAGCTGCTATCACTGCTTTTAATTGCTCTAAAATAGCAATAAGATGTAAATGACAAAGGAACCAGCAGTTCTCCATCTCGCTTGTTTCTGTTCATACCTGTGTGTACTCACTGTAAAGTATCTGGTTTAATAAAATATTTTGGAAGGAAACTGAAGACAAAAAAAGTGAATGGCTGAGTACTACGTGGGTTTCAAATCATTTAGATGATAATACTGGAAAGAAAATAAATCTATGATATAAGAACCTGACATTGCAGCGTTAAAACACTAACAAGCCATGAAATTAAATAGGGTCTGTGATTGGCAAGGATTGTTTTCTACTTGAGCAACTGGGTTGGAACAAAACTCTGCAGCCACTGCGGCGCCCCCAGGACAGGTGATGCTCACCCCTGTTCTATAGGATGAGGCACTGAGATACTTGCAGGATTCTAATTCTGGTCATAAAAGAGTTAATACAATGGGGCAATACCCATTCAGATTAGTCTAAAATGGTAACTTATTCAGGTTAACTGAAATCAAAGGTTCAAAATCATATTGTAACATGGGCTGCCAATGCCAAATTTACTTAACGTTTACTTAATGGAAAGAAAAAGGAAACCTGATTGGTTTGATAGTGTTTGGGGATTAGCTACTTAACAAACATATGCCATGTATAGATGGACTGTAAAGTGTAGTTGCCAGTTTATCCCCCAAAACATATGTTATGTCACTGTGCATCCCTACAGGATTGACTTATCCTGCCACTTTCCTGTCTGGCAGAAACATACTGTAAACAGACATTTTATTACATACAGTAAAATCCTGGTAAATGCCTTCAGAAAGAGCTGACCACACAGAAAGACAAATGTATCAGAGTAATTTTGTTGGTACAGTGGAAAAAGCTATGCGGTAACAGACACCAAGATATTTATAGTGTACAGCAGTGGTTCTCAATCTGTGGGGTGGGCCTCCCTAGGGGGGTGCGAAGATGTGAAAAAAAGAAAACAAGTACCGAGAATATGAAAAATACATCTATTGAAACCAAAACAAATTAATTTAAACTACATTCTGATACTAGAAAAATAAATATAGAGATAGATAAATGTCGATAAAAGTTAACTAGGTATAATAAAATATTCATCTATGATATATCATTAACTAAAAAAGAACAAACTGGTATTAGTGGGCTCCTTTCAAAAAACCCTTAGGGGGGCGCGATTAAAACTGTTATGAAAACTCGGGTTGCAAATACTTAAAGGCTGAGAAACACTGGTGTACAGAGTGTTGTTTGGGATCCTTTACGATGGGTAAATGTTGTTACCTGTACAAGTGCTGATGAAAGTCTGGCTTTTCTTCTAGCGATGGTTCTTCTTTCAGGGTTTCAAGCTGCCTGTGCCCACTCTTTAGTGTCCTCGCATTTAGCCCCTTTCTCTCAGGTAAGCTGGTCACAACCTCACTGACTTGCCAAGGCATAGTTCAAAATTAGGTGCAGATGAATCACTAAAAAAGATAAGCCAAAAATGGTTACCTCCAAACCAGCCATAATGGGTTATTAAAAAAAATCAGACCTGTGGGATAGTATCGGGTGTGTTTTTGCCTGATATTTACAATCCCAATTGAGAATCCAATCCATGAGAATTGTCTGCATCTTATCATCAGCAAAACCAAGATACTGATCATTGACTTTTGCCACATCAAAGAGCCTCTGTGTCCATTATCACGAAGTAGATGCAGAGGTGGTGCACTCCTATAAGTACTTGGAGGTCCACATCAGTGACAGGTTGGACTGGTCAAGTAATGCAGAGGAGCTTTACTTTCTTGTATATAAAGTATAAGGAAAGTATTGTAATCGTCCAAAGATTCAATGTTGAGATTTTGATGAATCTCAACGTTTTAGACCTCCGTGAGTTCGAAAATTCCGTTTTTGGAATTATGTCTGTGTGTGTGCATGTGTGTACGCTTGAGTACGCTTTCACTTAGGTCAAACAAATTTTGCATACAAATATTAGGTAAAAAACAGATTTCTATCAACTTTTGAGCTCTTTCCGTTAACTGGAAGTGGTACTTCTTATTCATGAAACTGCAGAGTCCGATTTATTCAACTTTACTTTTATAATAATTGATCAGTATATTATTAATTTGATTTGATTTGTTGTTGATGGTACTTTAATGTACATAATAAAAAAAATAATCATTGTCTTGCACTTTACTCCTCAAACATGCATCCCCATATCTGAGTATATGAGACAGTCTAGGGGAGACCACTCCCAATTTTTCTTAGGAGCCTACGCTCCTTTAATATGGGAAGTGACATCTTTCACATCTTCTGTAACTCAGTGTTGGCCAGTGCAATTTTCTATGCTGTGGTGGGCTAGGATGGTAGCATCACTTCTAGAGAGGCCAAACTGAATCAACAAGCTAATTAAAAAAAGGACAGGCTAAGGTATGGGAAACACTCTGTACCCCCTAGGGGCCGTAGCAAAGGAGAGAATTAAAAGAAAACTGAGTGCCATTATGAACAACACTGCACATCCTCTATCTAACAAACTAACACTGAGGACTTTCAGCCAACGAATTATTCAGCAGAAGTGTGTCAAGAAACACTAAGGGGGCTCCTTAATACCAACAGTAATACACCTGCATAATACCTCACTAGGACTGTGACAGCCAAGTCAGAGGTTTTCTTTCTTTTATATTATCTTTCTTTTTAGTCATTCTGGTCTGTGTTCAGACCATAAAGTGTGTGTGTGTGTGTGTGTGTATATATATATATATATTTACTTATCTATCTATTTATGTATTTTATTTAAAGAGCTTCCGTAAAAAGAACACATTTCCCAATGGGGACAAATAAAGTTCTATCCAATCTAATCTAATTTAAATGTTACAATACAGCTGCCAGTACAAAATGCACATGGGCCTAGTATACTTACATGGGAATTTATATGTATACAGTAGTTTTGTGTTGGGTGGCTTACTACAGCATGTCACATCCACAATCTGGCAAACTGTGACTTAAAGCACCTTTGGGATATCCAAAAAAATGGAACAGAATGCCAAAGAAAATGCCCTTTGGTGCTGTGCTACTGTATGGCAATTCTCATGTTGCTGCTTATACTCTTAAAAACCTTCTATGAGATTTCAGAAAACAGGCAAAAAGGCTGCAGTCTAGCACTGATATTTAATCCTGGTTAATACTTTGGTGGTTGCACTCCCATTTGTCTTTAAGCTCTTTTGACTTGTAAATCACTTTGGATGAAAGCATGTGTTAAACAAAATAAATGTAAATCTATTGTTGTTTCTCAATCCATTGCCTCCTTTACCAGGTTGTGGAGAGCTGCAGCCTATCCTGACCAGTCCAAAACTGGATACCAGCCCACCTATTCACATAACTAAATACCAGAACAAGATACTAATTAATCTAACCTGCAGGTCACTGGGATACTGGAGAAAGCCAAAGTGCCAAGCCAAAAATACTGAAACACGGGAAGAATAAGCAATACATGGGTGAACATACTGCTGCACACACATAAACACACACATACGCATACAAACACGCTGGAAACATGAGAAAAAGAAATACAAAGAAGTGGTAAAAAAGATACGAGGTGCATTCAAATATAAACAAGAATGTATGAGCTATGATTTATTTATTGAATACAATGAAACGAGTTACACATTGCTTTTCAATGTAGTCTCCTGCCACAGCAATCCACTTGTTCCAGTGCTCAGGAAGCTTCTTACTTCTAGAAGAGTAGAAGTCTTTTGACTGCATGGTGGCCCATTCTTGCACAGCGTCAATAACCTCCTCATTTGACTTGAATTTTATCCATCTTAAAAATTCCTTAAGTAGACTGAAGAGATGATAGTCCCTCTCTGAATGACTTGCACCAATCATACACTCTAGACTGAGAGTGACACTCATCCCCAAACTGATTTTTAAGTCTGGAATAAATCTGAGATGGAATGACTCCTTTATTTGTCAAAAGTCTAATATACTGCTGTGTACCTCCTGCTCTGACATGTTGATTACATCTGACAGGAAGGGGGGAAGAGCAGCTAGCACTACTAATGACCAGTTCATATATGTGTGTGTTTGTCCAATGAGTCAGGTCTACATTGCACTCTTTATATGAACAGGGCATGAAAATTCCTGTTTATAATTGAACACCCCTCGTATATATATACCATGTGTATATACAGCATATATATATATATATATATATATATATATATATTGTGAACGCTGGCCCTGGCACAGACAGACGGACATCATATTGTCACCACACACCATTTATTATGTACACTATTATTTACAAAGTTTTCTCACGTGCACCCCCAGTGCCTTCTTGCACCGATCTCCCCAAATCCAGGCCACACAGTCCTTTTGCCTTCCTGGCCGCCTCCCGTCCTCTCTCGCCAGTTCCGTCTACTTCCTCCCGACTTCCACCAATGACTGGAGGGAGGCGACCCCTTATATAATGCTCCCGGATGAGCCCCAGGTGTTCCCAGTATCCGCTCCTTGGCCACGCCCCAGCGTGGCGGAAGTGTCGGCTGTCCTCCTGGCAGCTCTCCGGGCGCCACATAAAGTCTTCCCCCCGGCACTTCCGCCACACCAGGGATAATTAGGCACTGGGGCGCCGCCTGGCGGTGGCCACGGGTCCCTACAGGGCTGGGCTTCCAAGCCCTGTACCCGAGGCCCCCTGCATAACCAGGACGGACGCCCCCACTCGGTCTGGAGGAGGCAAACGCCCTCCTCCGGTCCTCCAAGGCGTCCCAGCCGGGCTCCAGCCCCAGCCGAGGACCGTACAGGATAAACCGGCATCGGGGTGCCGCCTGGCGGTGACCACGGGCCCCTACAGGGTAGGGGGCACAATCCCTCCTCACGTCCTCCCAGGCGTCCCGGCCGGCGACCACACGGGATAAACCGGCATCGGGGCGCTGCCTGGCGGTGGCCACAGGCCCCTGCAGGGCTGGGCTTCCAAGCCCTCCACCCGTGGTCCCCAACAGAACCAGGACGGACGCCCCCTTGTGGTCTGGAGGAGGCACAAGCCCTCCTCTCGTCCTCCTGGGCGTCCCGGCCGGGGACCACTATATATATATATATATATATAGTCTTACATGCATTAATAAGTTACATAAAATACTATACAAGTCTGTAAAAAAAGGTTTATACAATGTGATATAAAAACAAGGCTCAAATAAGCTCATGTGGTGGCTGAAAGCTACAGTTTTACAGCTGAATCACAGCTTTCACAGACACTGGATTCTAAGTCAAGTGATATAAAAATTGCATTTTTTGTTCTATTGTTACTTGTTGGTTGTGAATAGTTTATTGTGAATTGTAGTTCTGTCGTGGCAAAAAATTCATCATCAAAAGGCATTTTACCTAAAAATAAAGGCTATTAGGACTCGGGATAGGCAGACAGAGTTTTAAAGCTTTATTGCAATAAAACAGCACAAAAAATAACAAGGACTCAACCCAATGCGGCCAAATTGAGCTGAGCCCTGAATATTACAGCAATCAGTTTTTATAACAATTTCTTATCATTTTGACCTCGTTCGATTAGCTCATTCTGCACCTGGTTTTACTGTCCATTATTCCTCTTGGTGTCTGTTTGGCTTATTTTGATTGGTCTAAGACTTGGTGGATGGCTTCCTCTTACCATCTTTGGGCTTTTCTTATGTCATTTCCTATCTTTAACAACCTCGGCTAAAATGAGCTCTTTTGCTCATTCTCCTCTGACTCCCTTCTACTCCTGTCTGGCCGAACCTTGAGTTCCCATGGGAACCCTTATTATCTCCTTACTTTCCTATCACTGGCCCCCTCGTGGTATTTTTACTTTTCTATGCTGTTCCTATTTTCTCTAACTGGCCAAGGCTTCAATTTCATATATGGGTTCCCTCTCATCATTTCCTTTCTTAAACCTTCCAAACTTTTTTATAATGGTGGCCTGAAGCTTAAGCTTTAATTAAAAAGAAATATAGTATGTGCTTTCATTTAATCATTGCTTGGCATGCTTGATTTGTCTTAATTTCTACACTAAAGTTAATTTCTAATATATTTTTCTAATATTAAGATAAGATATTTCTCTTCATGCATTATGTCAGTCTGACCTCGCTTACAGCAAAAGCCTTTTGTTTTCTTTCTGCTGCTTTTCCAATCCAGCTGACTTCATCACGTGCCTTTCAGAGCCATCTTCTCTGTGTTATCGTTTCCTTAGCTTCCTAGCCTTAAACACATGCGTTCTCAAACTCTTATCCTGCTCTAAGTTGGAATTTGTACGTCAATTTCTGTTCTTTCCTCACTCTGGAAATTTTGCTGTAAGCTTACAAATAATGCAATATAACTAATTTTTTAGTTAACTATTTGCTTGACCTATCTTATTTGCTTAACATTCTAATTTATGCTTAATCTAATATTTTAGAAGCTTTTGATTACTTTTTATGGCTCTTTATGTTAATTTGCTATTCTCTATGCTAATAAAAAATGTTCCTTCTACAGTTCATACTTCATAAACATAAAGGCTTTGTTAAAAGTACCCAAACGGAGAGATAAACTCTGTGTTAAACTCTCCAGCTAAAATTGTTGACTGCTCCAGATAAGAAGAGAGATAGCAGGTCATTGTGGAACTTTGTAAGTAAATTATAGTGTGAGGGAAATAGTGAATTATTATGTGTGAGGTTGTTTTCAGTGTAACATAAATGCTGAATATGTGTTTATTCACTCCATGTTTGCGTAATCCCTTTGCTCTGACATGTTTTTCTGGGTAAGTGGCTTTTTGCTTTTATTTACTTTTACAGTTAAGTTACCCCAAACAGCAGGAGAAGTGAACTGGTATGTCCCCGCTGTGACCACGTCTCTCCCAGCATTTCACTAATGTGTATTTGCTCTTTGCTATCAGGAGTGGATGCCAGATGAATAAAAGAAGAAAATACAAAGAATAAACAACTTGAAATAACCTTTTTGAAGTTGAAACAGTACAACAACAACAACATTTATTTATATAGCACATTTTCATACAAAAAAAATGTAGCTCAAAGTGCTTTACATAATGAAGAATAGAAAAATAAGAGACACATTAAGAAAATTAAAAAAGTCAACATTAATTAACATAGAATAAGAGTAAGGTCCAATGGCCAGGGGGGACAGAAAAAACAAAAAAAAAACTCCAGACGGCCGGAGAAAAAAAAAACAAAATCTGCAGGGATTCCAGGCCATGAGACTGCCCAGTCCCCTCTGGGCAATCTACCTAACATAAATGAAACAGTCCTCTTTGTATTTATGGTTTTCACAGAAGGATTTGATGATGATGATGATGATGATCACGTGGACTTCTGGCTTTTAGTCCATCAATGCTGGGGCATCATGGTGCTTTGAGTAGGTTGGTGGTGGCGCAGTTGTGGTGGTGCAGTGGTTGGCAGTAAACTAATCCGGAACTAAAGTTGCACAGAAGATTGAAGGTTTCAAAAATTGGCCAATGCTTTTCAATGGAAGTTTTCAAAATTTAAAAAACATGTATAGTGCACAGCATTAGAAACATCTGAACTTTCCCAACTCGTTTCCTTAAAGAATATGTCCACCAAATTTCAGTAAATTTGGTACACTGTGAAGCCGACAGATAGACAGACATGACGATGACAGTAGGTATTTTTCACATTATAACAACATGCAAATGCACCAGAAAGGTCCTAACTGGACAGAGTTGGTTCAGGGTGATCTCATGGTTCTTGTATGGCGATTTCAAGATTCTTGTTCTGTCTCTACAGCTCTCTTAAATCACTGTGTCTGTCAGAAGGCACTACAACTGATGCTTTCACAGGGACCGAGTTGTTGGTCATTTTATAACCAGGGGTTACTAAAACTCATGTTGGGATGGATATCACAATGTAACATTGCTGGAAACAGTGTTGGCGCAAAGTCTTTCATGTCGGTCAGGAAAGATCTAAGAAGCCAAAAGCAACAACACCACAGCACGACTAGTAAATCAGATGACAGGTCACCAAAATGCTCCACATTAGCAGTTGCCATCATCTGCAATGACGAGGCACAGTCCATGTGGACAAACAATTTGCAAAGTTGCCTAAGGCATCCATTTATGATGTTCATAACAATGTCTACAGTTGACCTGTCCGCACTGGTCTTCACTGGTGTCAGGTTTCGGCTGACTGGACAGCTACACATTGATGTTGAGCCATTAAAACTCCAGTAGTTCACTTGGGGTTGATAAACATTTGTTTCACTTATGGGGCTAAGGAGGGTATTCTCAAACAGCACACCACCAGGGGATGCTAAAGTGTGGGACACCATTACCTCCAACAGCCATTTGCTTCTGTTGCCTGCTAGTGGCAGTTTGACTGCAAAAAATACATTAACAGGACCCGATGACTCATCATGCAATCCTTCATGCCACTTCTGAATAATACCTGATGGCTGCCATCACCTGGGGTGTCTATAAAACATTCATTCCAAGTCGGCTCTATTCTCAGACCTGTATATAACAAGCCAAAGGTGAGATCTGGGGGCACAAAATCCCATCCATTCCAACATAAATATGCCACAGGGTACAATTCAAAGTAAGGTTGGCTTCGTTACCATGATGCATAGCTGCTTGTAAGGCCATTTAAGTGAGTTTTACCTGGTCCTAATGTCATCCACAATACTACAATCATGCAGGTCATTTGCAAGGGTAAACCACTACTTCTATCCATCCATTTTCAAACCTGCTGAATCCGAATACAGGGTCACGGGGGTCTGCTGGAGCCAATCCCAGCCAACACAGGGCAAAAGGCAGGAACCAATCCGGTTTCAACCCACCGCAGGACACACACAAACACACCCAGCACACACTAGGGCCAATTTAGAATCGCCAATCCGCCTAACCTGCATGACTTTGGATTGAGGGAGGAAACCCACGCAGACACGGGGAGAACATGCAAACTCCTCGCAGAGAGGACCCGGGAAGCGAACCCGGGCCTCCTAACTGCGAGGCAGCAGCACTACCACTGCGCCACCGTGCCGCCCCATCACTACTTCTATGCTCTATTATATTTTTCATCAGTGAATGCACAGTATATTGGTTATCTATTAAAACGACAAACATCACAGTCTTGCTAGGAACCATTCCGATTGTATATTAAAGGCTTACCTTTTAATATGAAATGAGAATTGAAGAAAATAGATCCCCTCTGCAGTTTTTTCTTTCTGGCTAAACTTGTCCCTGGGTCACTGTGTCCTATAGTGATTTTTTGGCCTCCCATTTAATGTTTGCAGGGGGCACAGTACAGTTTACACCAAAGGGTTGCCCAGCTGCCGAGTATGGAATCTCCTCCCTTCTTGTGCTTTTCTAATAATTCTGGAGGTGGGAGATGTGTAGTTTGTTGCATTGTGTGCTTAATGATTGACCCCAAGAATGAATGAGCGCTCATCTTGTAAATTCCAAGCAGTCAGGCAAAGAGCATTAAGATGGTTGAGTTCATAATTATTAACAGAGTGACATGGCAGTCTTAAACCGTAAAGGACTAGAAAAGGGAACCTACCACAGAAAAATCAGCTCAAAAAACAACATTAGAATGCAGATCATCAGGAAAAGCTTGATTCATCTTTTAATTATGGAATGCATTTAATCCTGTTTAGGTTCAAAGGGGTGGGGCAGCAGGAGCTTACCCTGGCAACACTGGTTACAAGGAAGGAGCCAACTCCTGATCACACCAGTCCATTGAAAAACTCAGTCACTCTTTTGAGGCTAAATTAGATCTGCTAAACTAACATACAAGACTTCAAGACATGGGTGGAAAATTGAAGCTTCCAGAGAGAAATCCACACAGATACAGGGAGAACCTTCAAACTCTACACAGACAGAATTCAGAGATGTGAGGTAGCACCACTAACCACAGCACCATTACCCTGTCTCAGACGACTTTGTGTTACCACTTTTTTTCATTCAGTGGCAATACAAGGTAAACTGGCATTGATGGAGGTTTATCAAACATGCCATTTCTGAAATGATAGCTCCTGTTTTTTTTAACTCTTTTGCATGAGCCTGCATACTGTATAATTTAACATATTATTATTTCACATACTGTACATGTTACAAAGCAAAGTCCTGCAAAGTATGATAACGCTCAAAGCAGCCAATTGCATGCATCGCCACATTGCACTGCAGCGCAAATGCGCTCAGCTGCCAGCTGAGCAGCTGCGGCAGCATCGGCTGGTCTCCGATCGGCTGATGCCGGCTCCTCAATCTCTTCCTCGATCTCCTGATCATTATCAAAGAAATCTGACTCTGACAAATCAGAGTCTGACTCCGAGATAATGCGCAAAATGTCTTCTGGCGAGTATTTTCTTTTTTGCACTCGCTTCGCTCCCGCATGAGATGTTGATGCCATCTTGCCTTTGTTTCTATTTGTTTACATATCGCAACTCACGCACACGCAAGGATTAGTTGCTGAGTCAACGAGTCTAACATTCCTCCAAGCAAAAGTGAATGCCTGTGACGTGACAATGAGTTTTGTTGCCATTAACAGCCGATTGTCGCCCTCTATCCCTGAATGTCAACATTTGTCGACATTCGCCCTCAGCCCCTCCCGTCGATAAAAGTCGACATCCGCTCTAAAAGAGTTAACAAGCCCTCAAAGTAAAGACATTTCTTTGCAATTTGATTCCTAACTACTAATAAGAAGAAACCTGTTGTGGGCAGGTACAAGGGGCACAGTAACCCAGAAAAGTGCTAATGGTGTCAGCAGGGTTACCCCTTTTCATTTGTGACAAAAATAACAAAGCAGATTGTGGTATAGCAGGTCCGCGGCTTCCAATAAAAAAAGCCGGGGATTTAAATCCGTATAGCGGTGCCGTTCTCCGTGGGCACGATTGCACGACCGTGGGGAGTTAATGAGGTGGTTGGAGCGTGTCGCACCTGCACGTGTGGGTGCGGTCGTTCTCGATTACCTCTTTGGCTTTCCCGCGGTGTGTGATTAAGGTGTTGCGCCCACAGAAGTACACAAGGGGTGTATATATGCGGGTCGAAACCAAAGAAAAGGGGAAGCGATAGAAATCGAAGGAAAGGAGAGGAGAGAGAGAGAGAGATTGAGAGAGAGAGCGGAAGTGGAAGCTGTTGCACTCTGGGGGCTATTTCGCCCCCACTGAATATTTGGGTAAGTGGGGTTAGCAAAGCAGGTGTCCTCCCGAGAGATCCAAGGAGCGACTACGGGTGCGCGAAGGATGAAGGGAGGAGAGCCAACCTCGGACGGTCTGGCAGTGACGTCGGCAAGGAGGCCAAGATGGAGGTTGGCTATAAGTACTTGTGGCTGTAGAGATCTCCACCGGCTGCGGAAGGGGTGAGCCGGGGAGAAAGGAGGGTGTGCCGAGATTGGGATGATAGAGGCTGCATTTTAACCTCGTATTTTAAAAGGATTTATTTATTGATAATTTTTATCCCCACTGGACACTTGGTTTGATGGAATACTTATTGAAACTGATGCACTGCACTTTTTTGTTTTGATTATTGTTATAATAAAAGCACTTTGGCACTTTATGGATATCCCCTGGGTTCATTTGAGAATTGTCCTCATTTGTCAGCTCATCTCGGTGACATTACCAATGGTGCTGGGTTCAGGGCCCCCATAAGGACGTTGGGAGCCTGAAGAGAACCCATAGCGTCACACAGGTGCTTGTGAGTGCAAAACTGAACATAAATCAAAGTAACTGTTCTTTTAAGGATCACGGACCCCCATACTATAGGTTCATCTGGGCCCAAATGAGCCACCCCCCTTCTGCAGCATTAGGCTTTTACATCTATCCATGGTGAAAGGGTGGGATTAGTTGCCCTCTAGAGATATTAGCAATAGCTCCACCACTCACCCCGGAGGGTATTACATACCATTGTCGAACTCTGATAGTGTCCATCAGTCAACACTGTATTTTTAAAATTTAAGAAATAAGTTACATTTTTAGAGTGTTATAAATTTAGTTGAGAGTCTTGGGATTTATTCTACATTTCCAAAACCCTTTGCACACAAAAGTGCTTTGAGGCTTCTGCCTTAAATGCACTTGCCTTAATAACTCACTGGTGTCATCAAATATGTGATTTTATGTTTAATTGAAATAATTCACAATAATAATGTCTCTCTGGCAAGATGATCATCTTTCTCTGCTGTCAGAGGAGCTGCGTAAACTCTGCATTTCAATGGCGGCACTCTCTGAGGTGTGCAGACCAGGGACTGGCCAGATCTCTGTAGGTGGATACACCTTTTATTGGTCTGGTCGGTCTGATGGCTGTCATACTCGGGGAGTAGCTGTTGCTGTAGCAGACTGGCTTCTTCCGATGGTATCCAATGTCACTCCTTTCAACGAGCGTATTATGGGACTCGCATTACGGTACTCCCTGGGTGCCTTGTCTGTTGTCTCAGTGTATGCTTCGACCACGGTGAGTGATGTCTCGGCGAGGGAGACATTTTATTCACAGCTTCGCTCGGTGGTTGATGGGTGCCCACAAGGTGTCACTCCTCTTGTCATGGGTGACTTCAATGCAACCACTGGCAATGACAGGGCTGGCTATGAGGATTGTCTCGATCCCATGGGTCTGGTGACCGTAGTGAAAGTGGCTCCATGTTCCTTGACTATGAAAAAGGTCAGGGGCTGTGAATCGCTGGATTCTGGTTCCAGCGCCCTGAACCGCATCGTTGGACTTGGTACTTCAATACTGGTGGTGCGGTGAAGGAGATCGATCACATCCTCGTGGGCAGACGCTGGAGGCTCTTACAAAAATGCAGGGTCTACAGAAGTGCCCAGTTTGTGAATTCTGACGACAGACTTTTTGTTGTTACTCTTAGGATCCAGCTTAGGTCCAGTAGGTTACCAACTACTAGGAAAATGAGCCTGGACTTGGGCAGACTCCAAGACCAGGCTGTTTCTAATGAGTTTGCACGCAGTTTATGTGAGGAACTTTTAGATTTGGATACGACTGCCGATCCTAATGTGATGTGGGAGACCTTCTGTGACAAGACCCTGAAGGTTGCTGAGGGTTGTGTTGGTGTTACCAGTGTTCCCAGAAGGAGGTGTTTCATCTCACAGGGCAACCTGGATACTGTACTGTACTGTACTGGGAACTGAGAAGGACGGCTCTGATGGCAGATAAAGAGGCGTTTGTTAGAGGAATCTGTGAGCAAGTGACACACCATCTGTGGTCTATCAACCCACGTCCTGCTTGCAGAGGAACTGAGGCATTACGCACATCTGAATCTGTTCCTTGGAGAGTTGCGTTCAGGTCGGTTGATGGAATGGTCCTTACGGATGACCTTGCAGTTGTGACCCGCTGGGCTGGCTACTTTGAGCAGTTGTTCAAAGCTGATCCTCCAGCTAGGACGTGGATATCTCTGGATCCACAGATCTTGAGGCTGATCCTCCGATTAGCTGTGAACCACCCATTCTCCCTGAGATTGCACAGGTGGTGAACCAGCTAAGGGGGGGAAAGGCTGCAGGGATCTGTGGTATCCGGGGTGAACTTCTCCGGGCTGGTGGTAAGGCTGTTCTCCTGGCATTGCAAGCAATCTTTACTTCCATTTGGGAAACTGGCATCAGCCTAACTGACTGGAAAACAGGACTTGTCGTCCCAATCTGGAAAGGGAAGGGTGATTGCCTGGATTGCAGCAACTACAGGGTTATAACACTGCTCTCAGTGCCAGGTAAGGTCCTTGCTAAGGTCATCCTCAATAGGATCCGTGATCACTTGCTCACCTACCAGCGACTGGAAGAGTATGGTTTTACACATGAGAAGTCTACCATCGACAGCATCCTGGCACTGAGGGTTCTTATGGAGCGCAAATGCGAATATCGGCAGAGTTTCTTTGCAGGCTTTGTCGATTTTCACAAAGCATTCGACTCAGCTGATCGAGCTGCCCTGTGGGACATCCTGAGGGTTCATGGGATCCCCTCGAGGTTGCTGGATATCATGGTACACTGGTACTGTGAGTGCTGTGCAGAGTGGAGGAAGGACCTCTGCATTTTTCACAGTTGATGGTGGGGTTCATCAGGATTGTGTTCTTGCTCCTAATCTGTTCAATGTTTGTATGGACTGGGTGTTGGGCAAGGTCGTGGGGTCCAGCAGCTGTGGGGCATCTATTGGTGAAGAAAGATTCCTGGATCTTGACTTTGCTGACGATGCTGTGATCTTCGTGGAGTTAATGGAGGCTCTGATCGGGGTGCTCGAGAGACTGAGCGAGGAGTCTGAGTGTCTTGGCTTGTGAGTGTCCTGGATGAAAACCAAGATCCAGGCCTTTAATGACCTCTTGGGCACAGCCATCAGCAGTATGTCTGTCTGCGGTGAGAGTGCCGGCCTTGTCGAGAGGTTTACTTACCTTGGCAGTGACATTCATGTCTCTGGTGACTCTCCCTGTGAAGTCAGTAGATCGATTGGGAGAGCATGGGGGGTCATGAGGTCGCTGGAAAGGGGTGTGTGGCACTCCCGATATCTATAAAAAAGGATGAAGGTCCAAATCTTTAGAGTCCTGGTGCTTCCTGTCTTGCTATATAGTTGCGAGACATGGACGCTATCCAGTGACCTGAGACGAAGACTGGACTCGTTTGGTATTGTGTCTCTCTGGAAAATCCTTGGGTACCGTCGGTTTGACTTTGTGTCGAATAAGCGGTTGCTCATGGAGAACCCAAATGAGGCACATTACCTGCATTGTGAGGGAGCGTCAGTTACGGCGCTACGGCCATGTGGCGTGTTTCCCCGAGGGTGATCTGGCTCGTAAGATCCTCATTGTTGGGGACCTGAGTGGCAATAGACCTATTGCTCAATTGAAAGAATCCTAACTCACTTCTTAAGTCAATGGGCAACTGATGTTTTATACTGTTTGAAATTAGAAAAAAAATCTAATTCTTACTTAGGGGATCTGTATAAAACTTTTCCAAATCCTGGCAGGATCTAATCAATAACATTATAGAATAAGCATTTAAATTGAGGAAGTGGATTCTTTCCCCTCTTTTACTCCATTTATACTCATTTATTAATTTATCTATTTACTTATTTACTATTATTATTACTCAGGGGTGGGGGTTGATTTGTTTCAAACCTATTTTGAGTGGCGTTTAAGTGTAACATATCCATCATTATTTCTGTGTTGAGCCAGCAAGCAAACAACAAAGAGTAAAATTGCACTCTTAATGCGCAGTGACTTTTATTTAATTAAAATGAATCAGTTGCCATGATGCCAAAAACAGTAAAAGGCTGTCAATGTTTGTTTCCCCTCACTGTCTTCCTGTTGTCATGTCTGTATTCTCTATGGACAGCACTTATTTTTATTGGAATGTTCTCAGCAATGTAAATAAAAATGCTGTTTTATTTAAAATCACTAATAAATAGAAAAGTTTTTCCTACACAAGACTTCCAGCTTGTAAGTTTAGCAGGTTTACCTTAAATGGTAAAAAGTAAAGAAGCAATGAGTGTAGGTGGCATCTAATTACCTGAAAAATCAGCCCTTCTGCAAGTCACAGTTGTAAAGCCATTCATAAAACTACAGTTCACACAGAATCTGGGGGTTTGCTTTTTCATTTCATTTTTTTCATATGTTATCACAAAAAGAAGTTCACAGGGAATTAATATGCAGTGTATACCGTAAACTTAATATACTGAATTAATAATATGAAAGTATTCACCCCCTTGGAAGTCATGTCATTTTCTAATCTGCTTCAGTCCAGATCAGAAGCTATCCTAGCTAGGTGCAAGGCAGAAACAAACTCTGGGTGGGGTGCCAGTCCATTGCAAGGTGAACACACACACCTAAAATAAATTAGAGCCAATTTACCTAACATGCATGTCTTTGGACAGTGGAAGGAAACCCACACAGGTACAGGGAGAACACTGAACAGCCACACAGGGAGGACCCAGGACGTGAACCTGGGTCTCCTTACTGTGAGGCAGCAATGCTACCACCACGCCACCTCCCTTTGGAATTGTCACATTTCATTATACTGAATCATAGTGCATTTAATTTGAGTTTTTTGACCTTCAGCAACAGAAAAGGCTTTTTTTAACGTCAGCGAGAGCACAAATCTCTGCAAAGTGGTTGAAATGAATTGATTACGCGACTCATGTTCCATAATCCACACACTAATTCGTCCATTTGTATACTCAAAACTTCCCAAACGTGTGTATTTTTGCTAAATCTATCTAAAGTGTCTGGAAAATAAACGTTCTTGTGAATGAAAATGGAACATGCAAGCAAGCTTTCGAAATGAAGACTCACCTCATGCTGTTATATTTCTATTCATAGCAACAACTGGGGTACCTTAGAATTATTTAGCTACAATATGTGAAACTGCACAAGTCAACTGACCTTCTGATTGTTGAAGGGCCTTAGAAATGTGCAAGTACGAAGCACATTCCCTTCCTGGTAATGCCTTCATACACTTTTCTTTATTTTTTATTTTACACCTCTCTTGGTGCATGCTTTTGTTGACATCACTTTAAAGTGCAACGTTAGCCAATGAATAAGCTGTTACTGGGCGGAACTCCTGACCAATGAATGAGACAGGGAGGCGTGTCTTCAATTCAAACACTTGCTGTCATCTGAGTGCATGTTATTTTAGCTTACGAGAACAAAATGGTTTATTTATCAATATTTTAGTAAAAACACGTGTGTTTGGGAAATTGTGAGCATAAGACTGGATGACCTTACATGAGGATTATGTGACACAAGTAACCTGAGATTTACTGCACAGACTTTGTGATACTGTTTACTGTTGCCCAGCATTGGTCACCATTAGGGCCCGCGATTTACCGCGGCAAGAAATGGTAAATTCTGTGGCATGTTTTTAAATTCCGCGGCGTACTGCGGCGTGGCAAATGCAGTACCAGAACTCCATAAGACTAATTCGTAACCCAAGCAAAATAAATGTAATTTTTCTTATTCTTAATCCTTAATAAGAATCAATCACAATTCGTAATACTGATCAAATAGGTACAGTGATCCCTCGCTATATTGCGCTTCAACTTTCGTGGCTTCACTCCATCGCGGATTTTAAATGTAAGCATATCTAAATATATATCACGGATTTTTGGCTGGTTCGCGGATTTCAGCGGACCGTGGGTCTTTTGATTTATGGTACATGCTTCCTCAGTTGGTTTGCCCAGTTGATTTCATACAAGACACCATTGACGGATGGCTGAGAAGCTACCCAATCAGAGCACGTATTACATATTAAATAAAACTCCTCAATGATATACGATATGCTTCCCGCACGGTGCTTCGCACACTTCAAGCTCTAACAGCCCGTATTGATTTTTGATTGTTTGCTTTTCTCTGCCTCTCGCACTCTCTCTGACATTCTCTGCTCCTGACGGAGGGGGTGTGAGCAGAGGGGCTGTTTGCACAGTGGCTGTTTGCTTAGAAGATACGAACGCTAATCTAAAAAATGCTGAAAGATTACCTTCACATTGATCCCTTCACTGCGGCCGCTTTATCGCGGTGCTTCGCATACATTAAAGCCCAACAGCCCTATTGATTTTTGCTTGTTTACTTTACTCTCTCTCACTGACATTCTCTGCTCCTGACACGTGCACTCCTTTGAAGAGAAGATATATTTGCATTCTCTTAATTGTGAGAAAGAACTGTCATCTCTGTCTTGTCATGGAGCACGGTTTAAACTTTTGACTAAAGGGTGTTATTTCATGTCTAGAGGGCTCTAATAATGTTAAAAAACGTATTTAGAAGGTCATAAACAGGTTTTCTATGCTCTAACTGCGAAAATATTAGATTTATAAATAAAGAATCCTACTTCGTGGAAATTCATTTATGTCTGGAGCGGATTAACCGCAATAAACGAGGGTTTACTGTAGAAATGTGCGGAGAATATTTATAAACAGTGTGGGAGAGTTTCTAAGGGCTTAAAATATATAAAAATAACCATACAAACATATGGTTTCTACTTTGCGGATTTTCACCTATCGCGGGGGGTTCTGGAACGCAACCCCCGCAATCGAGGAGGGATTACTGTATATCAAAGCATTCACATCCGCACATTTTAATCCACAGATTTGCTTTAGGCAAACGATGCTGGAACATATGTAGGCATAATATTATTCTCAACAAACTATCGAATAATGTTTCTAAAGTTGTTTATTTATTGTTGAAGAAAACGGCACTGTAAACTCGTAGGTTTTCTTGTGAAAGAGAATATCGCAATGGTGACAACACCGATTCATATTTTGAGAACGAATGTTCCACATCAACAGAAGAGATCAGCAACGCAATGTAAACTTTAGTAAGAGCTGTTAAGCGAGGCAGTCTGTCCTCTAAGGCATGCCAAAAAGCAGTGATATCAGCTGGAATTACTTCACGAGATGCTATGTCCAGATAAGCTTGCCATTCATCTGCTGCAGCCATTATTGTTGGCACTGATGGTGCATGATCAGCAAAATTCTTCAATAAGAGTGGTAGCTGTCGTGGATCAAATATTCTGACAGATCTGAATAGGTCTATTGCCGGCTGTTTGGTTCGCACAAAATATTCTTCAAGTTTAGCAGCAGCATTGTGCTTTGCATCTTCACAGCTGCTGGTTGTAATTGGAAATCCAGATGATTTCAGGCAAGACGGCAAGTCAGACACTTTGTTGTAGACATCGATAGCCATGAATGACTGTGCCTCAAAAGAAGTCTGAGTGTTCATAATTTGCTGGCAGTGCACAGATACAAATTCAAGTTCAGCTCTCAGCTCGTTAAGTTTATCAGTACTTTGCAGCAACGGTGACAGCTTCTTTAACTGGACTGTAGCTCCACTGTGTTCGATTTTAGTAGCAACGAACAAGATATTAATGAGATGATGCAATAGGCTAAAGAAAGAACTTAAAGAAGTAATCAAAACTAATCATACTAATATCAATATGCCTCAAATGGTGAGATTTCATTCAGATTTGGTATTTTCTGCGGCAGTTATTTAAATTCCGAGGCGTGGCGTTAAATTCCGCGGGCCGTGGTAAATCGTGGGCCCTAGTCACCATAGTCATCTATTATATCAGAAATTTTGTTATCTCTGTTCTGCAGGAAAACATGAGATTAATGTTTTTCTCAGCCATTGCTACAAGCTACATGGGGAAAGAATGATATAAAAATATAATTTTGAGTGTACTGTTTCTTGAATGAACCACAGAATGATAGCCAACTCCATGGGGTAAGTATTATACAAAACGATATCATTTTAGGGTGGGGTATTCCTTTAATGAGCCTGGTGATTTGCTACATTACACACATTTCTCTTCTCTTTCCTTGATCTCTGGTATAAATATACACATAGAAATATTGTCCATTTAATAATGGAAACAACTGCAAGAGGAAAGTATAGGCACACATACTGTAGCGACCTTAGTCAGCATTTCACAGGACACAATATGTGATCCTGATGTCAATCATGAAGTCACACAAGTAAGTTCACTTCAGGCTTGGCACCTGTGTCTTCAGACACAGCAAAATCACCCGTGCTAAGTTAACACCTGATATGTTTAGACAGAAAACAGTCTTTCTGTACATACACTTTAAGGATTACTTTAACACTATAAGAGTCCATTTGACTTCAAAATGTTACATAGTATATTGCATAGTGGCTTTCTTGGTCATCATGCTTGTTTGATGCCAATGAGCATGTGGATCCACCAGTTGGCCTGCACGGTCCAGCCCTGGTTTTCACAAATGCTGATCTGATGAAGAAAGTGCTGCCGGGCAGATTCCTCCTCCTTCCCAACCTGCAGTGCCTCTTTCAAGTATTGGATGTCATCTCCACAGCTGAGCTCGGGAATTCCAGTTAATCTCATGAGAGAAAAAAGTGTGATCAAGAGGTTGGAGTGGGCACGAAGGTTAAGGTAGGCTTGGATACAGATATCCTGTTGGGTGGAAAGGTGTAGAACTGAATAGCTCATTGAGAGACATTGGACGTTTCCTTTGTTATGACATTAAATTATTTTATACAGGGGTGGGCAAAAGTAGGTTTACAGCTGTTTATATGGAAAAAGACGTAGATTATTCTTGTAGTTTACTTCGTAATAGCAATAATAATAAGAAGAAAAAGAAGACAGATAAAACAAATAAATAATACATTAATTAATAAATAAATAATAATTGCTGAATAAACTTTATGTTTCGATTACTGAAAACTGTAAATCTACTTTTGCCCACCCCTGTATACAAAGAACATGAGGAGATCATTCAAAATCTTTACAGTGCAGAAGCAACAACAACAACAACTACATTTATTTATATAGCACATTTTCATGCAAGCAGTAGCTCAAAGTGCTTTACATATTAAAGAATAGAAAAATGAAAGACACAATTATAAAACAAAATAAATCAACATTAATTAACATCAAATAAGAGTAAGGTTCAATGGCCAGGGGGGACAGAAAAAACAAAAAAACTCCAGATGGCTGGAGAAAAAATAAAATCTGTAGGGATTCCAGACCATGAGACCGCCCAGTCCCCTCAAGCCCCCTTGAACCAGACTCCATTCATATTTGCAATCTATTTAACCCTAAAAATGATGCAAATTAACACAATCTCACCTTGAATCTTTGGAAGTAAAGACTGGATTTCTTGTTGACTCTTCCCATCATGTAAAGAAAGTCTGGTGTGAGGACAAAGGGTACCCTCTCTCTCTTCACTCCCAGGAACCGTTTGGTGTTTCCCAGAATGTGCCCAAAATCGATGTGAAACAGGTTTCCTGGAATAAAGATTATTCAGTTCAGCTTTGGCAATAAGATCGAAATAGCACCATTAATCAATAAATCACACTGGGGGTCTTAGAGATGGATTAACTGTCTTCTGTTAATGGGATCAAAAAGAGAAATGATTCTTACTCACTGGCAGCAGAAAGTGAAATGTCTCTTCACATACCTAATTAGTAAACTCCATCTCCTGGTGCTAGACAATGACTTTCATGTCACCCTCAGTTCATGACTCTCTTATTTTTCATCACTCAGTAATTATAATACTTCAGCTGCCTAGCTCTTTGGGCCCATTGCTCAGTTTTTTTGAGACACCAAGTTTGTGTACGTTTACTTTTTATGTGTTTACTATCATTAAGTACTTTTCACTTTTACTTTTCTAAGGTACCAGAAGATAAAGTAGTGGTTAGAATGTCTGGCTCTCAGCTCTATTGTCCTGAATGTCTGTATGTCTGCTTTGCTTTTTCTCAAGGTGGTTCAGTTTTCCTCCCGTATCCTAAAGCAGTGTGGATCAGGCTAATTGTCCATCTTTGAATGTGTGGGATGATGTGTGTGAGAGTAACTTATAATGGACTAGATTCCCATTTATGACAGATTACCCCATGCTCCCAATGCAGCTGGAATAAGCTTTTGTGATCTTGATCTTGATTAAACAAGCTTAACGATGGACTTTGACTTGAAGAGCTGGCTATTCAAAATTGCATTTGTTGCTTTTATTCATCGTTTCATGGTTCTGTGAGGCAGCAGCTAACAATAATAACGTGATGACATTATACCATCTGTGTTAATTTCAATCAATACTTCTAATCGATGCCCTTCATCTTCCTCTAATGGCTTAAACAATTACCCAGTCACAGACAGGAAACTCGTCAAGCTACGACCTAATTAAATGCAACCAACCACAACGATCTCTCCTTGCTTTTCCTTACACGTGTATGGAATTGTCCAGTAGGATATTTAAAATCTGCTGAGTTGCATTTTCATTCTTCCTATATTAAAAGACTTTGTAAACATTACATTACTGATAAAAAAGAAAGTCTGGAATGAGAGCAGCACTCTAAATACCCAGGCTCAAGTATCACATTACAAAGGTCTTTTGTTTTCACGGCTTACGTGTAGTTCCACACGGCACCACAAGGTGGTTCCAGAGAGTATCAGCAAATGGTTAACCATTCACAGCTGTCACATCAATAATGTAAAACCATTGCTGCCAAAATGATTTAATTATTGTAATTGTTATTGCTGAAATGTTATAAATATACTCATAACGAGTTTTAAATTAAATTGTTAACTTAATGTTGGAGATTATCCATCTGTTCCTTTTTCAGTACTTCAGAAATTATAGTAATGTCAGTAATAAACCATAGTATTTACTTAACTGTCCAATATATAAAAATATAAAGTATGTTTTAATTTTGCAGCTATGTGGAAGAAGGAATGGCTGCCTGTGGTGTTTCACCCGCACTGTCAAAGCCGAGTTCAAATTATAAATTAACAGTCAGTGATGAAAGCCTGTAGACAACAAAGACATTCAAGAGCAGCCGTAAAGAAAGTCATGGCTAAAAGACACCTTAGGTTTGGGTTTGCACAAACAAGCTTCCACAAGACAAGCCACTTACCTTGCTCTGTGATCATAATGTTGTCATTATGGCGATCTCCGATGCCCAGCACATACGTGGCCACGCAGTATCCAGCACAGGAGGTCACAAATCGTTCCATCGCTTCATAGTACTGTAAAGTAACTGAAAAGATGAGTGCTGCAAAGACTAAATAGGCTTTTCACTGCTGTTTACAAGCTTGCTTATTTCCATGAAAGCAACTTCAAAAGGCACTCCAATATGTACAAACACTACAAATGAGCAAAAGTGGGACCGTCTGGACTGACTTTTTCCTCAGTAGCAACTCATTATTACAAACATATAAATTAATGGTTAGCAACTGTTTATCTGGTGGTGTTCTGACGAGCAAAAATACAGTGTGTTCAGAAGATACTCAGACCCCTTCACCTTTTACACATTTTATTGTGTTGCATCTTGTGCTAAAATCATTTAAATTCATTTTTTTACCTCATCAAGCAATACTCAGTACCCCAGACTGATTTTAGAAATGTTTGCAATTTTTTTTACAAATAAAGAACTGAAATCTGACATTGATTCAAGTATTCAGATCCTCTCCTCAGTCCTTCATTAAAGCACCTTTGACAGTGATTGTGGCCTGGAGGTGACACACTTGGATTTCGGGATTCTGCAGGTCCTCTCGAGCTTTGTCAGGTTAGATGGAGACTGCTGGTGGACAACGATTGTCAGGTCTCTACAGAAATGCCCGATTGGGTTGAATTCTCGGGACTGGCTGGGCCTCTCAACAACATTTACAGTCTTTGCTTTTTGCCTCTTCTGTCTTATGGCCATTGCCATGTTGGAAGGTGATCCTTCTACCCAGTCTGAGCAGGTTTTCATTATGGTTATCTGTATGCTATGCTCTGTTGAGCTTTTCCCCAACCCTGACCAGTGTACCAGTCCATGCCTCAGAAAAAAAACCCAACAACATGATGCTGCCACCATCATACATTATCATTGGAATAGTATTGCTCAGGTGATGAGTGGTGCCTGGTTTCCTCCTTTACACATTACACTTCAAATTCATGCCAAACAGTTCACACATGGTTTCATAATACCAGAGAATCTTGTTTCTTATAGTCTGTGGTCCTTTAGTTGCTCCTTTTGCAAACTCCAATTTGGCTTTCATGTGTCATCTGGCCACTCTGCCATAATGTCCTTACTGCAGCTCTGCCAGAGTGACCATCAGGTTCTTGGTCACCTCTCTTAAAAAAGCCCTTCTCCTCCGATTGTTCAGTTCATTCCAAACTAATTCCATTTAAGAATTATGGAGGCCACTGTACTTTTGGGAACCTTCAATGCTGCAGGCATGTTTTGTAGCCCTCCCCAGATCTGTGCCTTGACACAATCCTGTCTCTAAGCTCTGTAGGCAATTCCTTCAGCCTTATGGCTTGGTTATTGCTCTGATACATATTTCCAACTGCTGGACCTTCTATAGACACGTGTGTTCCTGGTCATGTCCACTCAGAATTTGGAAAAGGTGTAGAAACGATAATGAATATAATGGGGTGCTGCTGAGTAATTTTTCAAGTGTCATAGAAAAAGTGTTGGAATACGTTTGTCAAAATGATGACACTTTTTAATACTCCTGATGTGGGGAAAATTTAACTTAAACAATTTTTATATACGGCTGTAATGTGACAAAATGGGTTAAAAGTGAAGTGGACCGAATACCATCTGAAGGCACTTAATGTGCAGTAAATTATTAATAAATGTTAATAATTTACAAATTGGCCACAGAGGAAAATTAAAAGGGCAGAGTATAAAATCAGAATCTATCTATCTATCTATCTATCTATCTATCTATCTATCTATCTATCTATCTATCTATCTATCTATCTATCTAGCATATAGTGCCTTTCATATCTATCTATCTATCTATCTATCTATCTATCTATCTATCTATCTATCTATCTATCTATCATCATCTATCTATCGTTACAGATATTACAGTAAATGACAGCTCTGATCACTCTTGAAATGGTTCCAATGGATATTCTTTTATTTAACTGATCTAATAGATCACTGACATATAAACAGCCTGAGTTCACAGTGACAATTCCTGTTAATTGGAAGAACTGACCTTATATAGACTGTGATAATTTGTATAAAAAAGTTGTGTAACCACATTAACATCATAAACATGGAAAGGAAACTTACTGAAACAGTTATGGTAATTTAAGAGTCAATCTTCTTATCATTAGATAGAAACATACTTTGCGTGGATAATGCAGTTAAGCAAAGAGTTAAATTTTATTTAAAAAAATCATGTGATCTCAATGTCACCATCCTGAAAAGTCTTAGCTATATAAGAATAATAAAGAATAATTCATGAGGCTAAAACACAGAAAAATTTCCTTACACTATATATTTCTTATGGAAAATACCCTCAGTACACAAAAAATCATTAGAGTGATGAGCAAGACAGTGCAAAGTTTATTATGTGGAGTCCAAGAAGTTGTATTACAGAAATGAATACTGAGAACAGTTTACAAACCTTGCAATTTATGAAAAACACTATAAATCAAAAGCTGATAAGCTTAAAAGGGGCTATAAATATACAAGAGATAGGACAGCAGAATGGGAAAAAGCTTATAAAACTCGTAATTTGATAGATAGATAGATAGATAGATAGATAGATAGATAGATAGATAGATAGATAGATAGATAGATAGATAGATAGATAGATAGATAGATAGATAGATAGAAAATGAAACCAGGTTCTCTTCCCTCATGCAGCGTTCTATTCACAGGTCTTCCTCTAGGCTGCCAGAATATAAAATTGATTCTGCACTCCACACAGAGTGCCAAAAGCAACTAAGTTATCCAGTCGAGCCCAATAAAAACTTTATTGGCTCAAGGGATTAATTAAGCTTGTCATTGTAAGAATGTCTTTTCTTTCTCAGTTGCCTTGTTCAATTCTGAGCTCTGTTATACATAGTCGTAGATAGATATGTCTATATGTATGTATATATAGATAGATAGAGAGATAGATCACAGTATGTGGCAGTTAAAAGTTCCATAAGATGAATCTTCCATTTGGCTGAACAGCAATGTTCGGGTAAACAGAGTAGAGTGACTGCAGAGGCAGGCCCAATTTATCTCGAACACTTAAGGCAATTATTGCTTACACTTAAAAGAGTTTTAATCAGCAGGTACTGTGTTCATCTAGGTTTACTCGCTTTGACAAAGTTGAGTGGAGGCCAGGCTAATATCCATCTCCCATCTCCGGTAGCACATGTCAGTGTAAACCTCTAGGCTGGCCAGGGCTTTGGTGGCTCTTGTGATTGTGTTGCACTTTTTAAACACAGAGAGCTATCAGTAGTTGCATTGGAGGAAGAGAAGAGCGAAAGCCAAGCAGAAGACGACTGACTGCTGTTTTCAGACTTACTTACCTTTTCTTCTAATTCACACTTACTCTTTATCCACTCAAAAAGAGCATCATTTTTAAATGCCCCAGTGTTTCCTCCTTGATTCCTCTGCACTGCTGCAATCGTCACAGCATCCTGAGCAATTTCAATTACTCCTGCAGGACAAAAATGCAAAAGTCAACTCTTAGCTTCTAACTGCTGTATACAGGAGTTTCAAACATGTCAAACAAGAGGGGGTAGATTGGAATTCAATGTCTGCCACAACAGCAAAAACTAACTGAGTGTACATGGCCACTGTCACTGAAATATGTGCCCTGGCCATACTGTCTCAACCTCCAAAACAACTTGAAAAACATCACATTCTTGTGCTTGTTTGTTGTATTCATTTGTCCTTTCATACTCACCTCACAAGCTCATCTGCCATTCCCTGCTCTCCTGCCTCCCTTTTTTGTATTTGTGTCTTTGCTAGTCAGTCTTTTTGGTTTGACTGTTTCACAGGTTGGAGTTATGGGGAATATTAACTGCATTTTCACGCCATATAAAGCTGTCTGTGATTTGTTCACGCATCGATTGATCATAGGTTACGACTACTACAGAACTAAAACAAACTTGCCTAATTTTACTACTAGTCGTGTGGCTATCTATCTCAAGTTGGGTTGCAATCCATAGTTTAAGTAACACTGATTTAGATGAAAAATCCCGGTTTTATGATTTGAGGGTTTTGTACTCATTGACCACATCTTATTCCATTTTCCAAATTCTTATTGTCTTTTCTTATTTATTCTCTCACTGCCATTTTGTTTTTTATGGGCATCATCATTTTGGCTTATTCCTCAGTTCAGCAGCCATTGTGTTTATAACAACAGAGCTCTGTTGCTACCACAACAGAAGGTATTTAAATTCATTACACGTTGTCTCTTATGGTTGAAATTTTGAATTCTGAAGTAAAATCCTTTTTGCAGTGTTAGCCACCACAAAAATCTTTCAGGGTATGAGGATTGCACATGTTATTTGACACCGAGTTTGAGCAGCATATTGGCCTCAGTGTTTTGGTTGGTTTTGATCCTCTGGCTTCAACTTCTAGATATTATTTTGACATACGATACTCCTTTTCATCTCCTGGTCTCTTACGTTTCTTTTTCTTTTACCTCTTCATAGTTGCAGTACATTAATGTTATGATAGTTTTCATCAACTAACTCTATAAAGTAGACTTTCATATAGCATTTTTATGAATACCAAGTTGTTCCCAATAGATATTTAAATTAAATTGTAATTGCATCTTTTTCCATTTGCGTTCTGCCTTTCTACCTTTTCCCTTAAGATGCACAATAGTCTCATTTTTCCAAGGTGTTTCTGCTTGCTTGAAGCCATTTTAGGTTTAAGTGGTATAAGAGCTGATACTCTATAATTTCCCTCATTTCAAGGTTAAGATTTCCTACCAAATTGTCACAAGAAGAAGGGAGAATCCTATGAGAAATCAAGATTAATAAAATTCATAAATTTAATAGCAACTTCAGAGTTAAGATGATGCTTTTTCATCTTACACTCTGGATAGCAGAGGGGTAATTCTGTTAAGGCAGAAAAAAACAGACACCAACATGTCAGAGAAGACCGCATTAATTACTGTTAAACCTCAAAAGATAATTACGCCAAGATTATGACTATATCGATAAGTAGGCTCATTGATGTGCTGAAGAAAATTCAAAGAACTAAGCTGTGATAAAAATGATAGGGTCCTTGGAGTCAGTAACAACATCAGTATGGAGATTGAAATCACCAGCAATGAGAAGCTTATCATGTTTTATATTAATGAAAGACAACAAATTGGAAAACTCCTTGACAAAATATACCAAACACGGCCTAGGAGGCTTGTAAAGAATTAAGAGGAGACCTGGGCTTGGACAATTACATATACTCGTAACTCCTGCACACCCTTCCAGTTATATAAGGGCTGGGACCTGAGTGTCTCCATTTGCCTTTCTCATCCTCATATAGTTCATGGTATTCAACCTTTTGTTACTAAACATATTAACAATTTACCCAAAGTTTAAGTACAAAAAACATATCTTTACTTGAATGGTCAAAATGTTTGGAATAGATATCCAAATGCTACAAAAATGTAATTATACACAGAAGTTAATAAAACCCATGAGAAACAAAATATTTACAATAATATACAACAAACCAGTCAAATACCACCAGTGAGCTCACCGCTCAACTATTACAGAGTTCAGTACTGCTTACACTCTGGGGGTCCCAAACTGTAACTTGAGAGCATGGTGGCCAAAAAACCTAAAACAGAACAGACCCTTTCACTTGAGGTTTTACCTCAAACCAAATAATAAAACAAAGAAAAGAAAATAACAGACTGAACATATTTTGAATGAACTTCTTATGTGTAGGCCTTCCTCCAATTCGGTTTAATCATCTCTCATTTCATGACTTGTAGCTCCCCTAAACTCTGTGCCTCACACAGTCAGAAAACACCTCAAAACTGTGTCTTCAAGTCTCCTGTGTCTCCGACCTTCTGAAACCCTCGTTTCATCCTCCAGTGTATCGCTTTATTCTTCTCTTTGTTCTCTTTGCAGTCTCAACAGAATAATTCTCTTCCATTTTGCTCTCATCAAGGCAGATCAAACTGCTGGTTATCAATCCCTTTT
The DNA here is from genome assembly GCF_016835505.1 of Polypterus senegalus. Taxonomy (NCBI): domain Eukaryota; kingdom Metazoa; phylum Chordata; class Cladistia; order Polypteriformes; family Polypteridae; genus Polypterus; species Polypterus senegalus. The sequence goes on from NC_053165.1 coordinate 46,248,521, forward strand.
TTGTTTAAACACTCACTTTCTGAAAATTAACTTTTGTGTGGCCACTGTTAACTGAATTGTTTTTTATCTTTCTCTTTGGCATTTTGATATAGCTTTCTTTTTCTTTTCTTTTTTCTCTTTGTTCCCTTTTCATCCTCAATGGAACACTTATTATTCTTGTTGAGCTCACCCAGACAGTCAAACTATTGTTTGTTTTTCCCTTTCTTTCGTTTTAGTCACTTCCTTTACCAAAATGTACTTTTGTGCAACCAACGCATACTAAATAATTTTTTTCCTTTGCACTTTCTTTCTTTTCTCTCCCCTGTCTTTCTCTTCATTTCTCTTCTCTTTCCTTTCTCTTTTTTCTTTATTGTCTTTTATTTGCTTCCTCCAGAGATCACTTTTTTCCTTTGTCATGCTCACCTAGACTTTCAAACTACTGGTTATCGTTCACTTTCTTTCATTTTAGACCTTTTTCTTCTCAAAATGTACTTTTGTTTGACCAGCAAATGTACTTGAGTTTTGCTCATACTTTCTCTTTTTTTCCTTTTTCATATCAGTGTTTTGCTGGAACTTTCTGATACTTCACGTGCCTATTTTACCAATTCCCATTTTTTGAAATTTTGTGAGTAGGAGTAACTTTGATCCATCATATCTCATTAAGGGGTGAACCCCTTAGGTCAGTTGATGTGTTATGAACAGCTTCAAGTCCTTCTGGTCATTTTGCTGAAGAAAGCCATAAGTTTGCTCTTTACCATAAAGGGTATAATTTCCTGCATAAAATAGGTCCAATTATATCCTAAAAATTAGGAGTGTTTGGGTTGAGAGAGACAAAAATAGGGAGAAACCCTAAAAACCTTGATGTCTTACATAACAAGACATCAAGATGAGTCGAATAGTATATCATATGTTGGGGCCTTCTCATACTAGTGAATTAGTATTTGCCAGACAAAAATAAATCTGAGGTAATTTCAAAGTGTTCTGAAGTAATTCTCTACTGATATGGACTGGGTAATGTGTTAGGAATGAAAGGATGCCACATCGTTTGATGGAAATGAAAATGATCAACCTACTGAGGGCTGAATTCAAAGACATCCTGAAAATCAAAGTGAAAAATGATGCGGCAGGCTAGTCCATTTTGATAAAATTTTGTTGCAGCAACTCCAAACTTACTCAGTAGTTTGTATGGCCACCACGTACTTGTTTGCAACATCGGAGAGGGGGAGGGGGTCCTGGTGATGCTCCTAATGAGATGACAGATGGTGTCTTGAGGGATCTCCACTGAGCTCCTGTACAGTCTGAGGTGCAACCTGGTGGCTTCAGATGGAACGAAACATAATGTCCCAGAGGTATTCCATTGGATTTAGGTCAGGCGAGCAGAGCATGGGGACCAGTCAATGGTATCAATTCCTTCATCCTTCAGGAACTGCCTGCATACTCTTGCCACATGAGGCCGGGCATTGTTGTGCACCAGGAGGAACCCAGGACCCACTGCACTAGCATAGGGTCTGACAATGGATCCAAGGATTTCATCCCGATACCTATTGGCAGTCAAGGTGCCGTTGTCTAGCCTGTAGAGCTCTCTGCGTCCCTCCATGGATATCCCTCCCCAGACCATCACTTACCCACTACCAAACTAGTCATGCTGAAAGATGTTACAGGCAGCATAACAATCTCCATGGCTTCTCAAGACCCTTTCACGAAAGCACAGGGTGCCAGTGGTGGACCTGACAATTCTGGTATTCTATGGCAAATGCCAATCGAGCTCAACAGGGCCGAGCAGTAAGCACAGGGCCCACTAGAGGACGTTGGGCCTTCAGACCACCCTCATGAAGTCTGTTTTATGATTGTTTGGTCAGAGACATTCAAACCAGTGGCCTACCTGCTGGAGGTCATTTTGTAGGGATCTAGAAGTGCTCATCCTGTTCCTCCTTGCCGAAAGGAGCAGATACCGGTCCTGCTGATGGGTTAAGGGCCTTCTTACGGCCCTGTCCAGCTCTCCTAGAGCAACTGCCTATCTCCTGGAATCTCCTCCAGGTGTAATAACACCTGAATTTACCTTTGGGGATTAATAAAGGGATATCTCTTATCTTATCTTATGGAAAACCACAAAACAAGGAACTGTGAAGAATTTCATTGAATAGAATTCATCTTTCTGAAATTCCCTTTCAGTTCCAATCCATTTCCTTGGTTGAACTGCAAATGATGAGTTCATTAACAAATTTATCCCAGCTCCGTTAAACACATGGGCACACATTTATGCAGACAAACATGCACTCTAAGTCACTATTGTGCTCAGATGCTCGTCTTTCGGTTGCACCATAGAATAAAATCTGCAGAACAAAGCCTTTCAAGCCATGGAAAGGTCCAGCTGAGCCAGTTAGGTGTAAAAAGGTGTTGTTAATAAAATGTATCTAGTGGACTCCAGTAGGCAATTCTATATCCCATTATTCCAAAATGCCCAAAGTGGTGACTTTGGCATTATACACAGTAACTTCTTGTCTCCTACTAATACTAAGCAGAATGACAGAAAATTCCCCTAAACCAGACTGAGGTCAACAACATCTGCTAATAACTTTCAGAAAAAATGAAACAGCAAAGAGCACTTTCTCGTGTATTTTCTTTTTCTTTAAGGCTGGAATTGTACTTCAGAGCCTCACTATGTCAAAAACTGATCACTGATACATCTCCGAGACTCTGTTATTCCATTATAGTGTTACAGAGAACGGAAGCCTATCCTGGCAGCATCAGGTACAAGGCAGGGTGGAACATTGATTGGTATCTTAGTCCAATGGATGACTCCCATCAACTCATTTGTGTCTGGCAAATATTCCTAACGTGTATGTGTTTGGGACATGGTGGGAAAACGTAGGTTCTCAGGGACCACACAGATATACAACCTCAATCCCAATGAAGTTGGGACGTTGTGTAAAACGTAAATAAAAACAGAATACAATGATTTGCAAATCCTTTTCAACCTATATTCAATTGAATACACTGCAAAGACAAGATATTGAATGTTCAAACTGATAAACTTTATTGTTGTTTTGCAAATCTTCACTCATTTTGAATTTGATGCCTGCAACACGTTCCAAAAAAGCTGGGACAGGGGCATGTTGACCACTGTGTTATATCACCTTTCCTTTTAACAACACTCAATAAGCGTTTGGGAACCGAGGACCCTAATTGTTGAAGCTATGTAGGTGGAGTTCTTTCCCATTCTTGCTTGATGCATAACTTCAGTTGCTCAACAGTTCGGGGTCTCCGTTGTTGTATTTTGCACTTCATAATACGCCACACATTTTCAATGGGAGACAGGTCTGGACAGCAGGCAGGACAGTCTAGTACCCGCACTCTTTTACTACGAAGCTATGCTGTTGTAACACATGCAGAATGTGGCTTTGCATTGTCCTGCTGAAATAAGCAGGGACGTCCCTGAAAAAGACGTCGCTTGGATGACAGCATATGTTGCTCCAAAACCTGTATGTACCTTTCAGCATTAATGGTGCCTTCACAGATGTAAGAGTGACCCATGCCATAGGCACTAACACACCCCCATACCATCACAGATGCTGGCTTTTGAAGTTTACGCTGATAACAATCCGGATGGTACTTTTCCTCTTTGGCCCGGAAGACACGACGTCCATGATTTCCAAAAACAATTTGAAATGTGGACTCGTCAGACCACAGCACACTTTTCCACTTTGTGTCAGTCCATCTCAGATGAGCATAGGGCCCAGAGAAGCCATTGGCGTTTCTGGGTGTTGTTGATATATGTCTTTCGCTTTGCATGGTAGAGTTTTAACTTACACTTGTAGATGTAGCGACGAACTGTGTTAACTGACAATGATTTTCTGAAGTATTCCTGAGCCCACGTGGTGATATCCTTTACAGAATGATGTCGGTTTTTAATGCAGTGCCGCCTGAGGGATCGAAGGTCACGGGCATCCAGTGTTGGTATTCAGCCTTGCCGCTTACGTGCAGAGATTTCTCCAGATTCTCTGAATCTTTTGATGATATTATGGACAGTAGATGATGAAATCCCTAGATTCCTTGCAATTGTATGGTGAGAAACGTTCTTCTTAAACTACTGGACTATTTGCCCACGCAGTTGTTCACAAAATGGTGAACCTCGCCCCATCCTTGCTTGTGAACGACTGAGCTTTTTGGGGATGCTCCTTTTATACCCAATCATGACAAACACCTGTTTCCAATTAACCTGTTCACCTGTGGAATGTTCAAAACAGGTGTTTTTTGAACATTCCTCAACTTTCCCAGTCTTTTGCTGCCCCTGTCCCAGCTTTTTTGGAACGTGTTGCAGGCATTAAATTCAAAATGAGTCAAGATTTGCAAAACAACAATAAAGTTTATCAGGTTGAACATTAGATATCTTGTCTTCGCATTGTATTCAATAGGTTGAAAAGGATTTGCAAATCATTGTATTCTGTTTTTATTTATGTTTTACACAACGTCCCAACTTCATTGGAATTGGGGTTGTAGAAACAATGTGTGTTTTACACATGCTGAAGTAGGCTGAGATTTGATCCCTTTTCTCTGGATGGACATGAGCATCAACCACTGTGCCACTGTCTTGCAGAATACCTGATAATGTAGAAATAATGGCTTGAACAATTCTTACTTTACATAAATCAGTCACTGCTGGCTATAGAAAGGTATTAATGAAGAGGCCTTCAAACTCTGCTTTGACAAATTCATATTTGACATTGTAGGCTAAGGAGTACACCCAGGATGATGAGTTGTTTTGATGAGTCAATCAAGGAGAAACACAAAAGACAGCAATCTTTCCCAGCATTTTGGGTATTGTCAAAGTTGTCAAGCATCTAAATGCTTCAGCCGTCACTCAGTGACAGCAGAACATTTCTTCTAAATGAACCACTTAATTATGAGCTTGAATGAAATATACAAAAGAAAAAAAAAGAAAGGTCATGAAATACCTATGTTATATCCTGTTGAAATGCAGCCATAGGGGATTAAATTGAGGTCGAGAGAATTCTCTTGCCAAATGGAGTCCATTATTATCAGAGTCTAAAAAACAGACCATAAGGATCCAATAATTAGAAAATGCGTGAAAAGAGGAGTATAAATACAGCACAGGCCTCTGGTGGACAACACACAGTTGCTGCTGTCTTTCAAAAGGCACAAATAAGAATATAGGAAATCTAACACATGGAATGAGACCATCACCCTTATGTGGACAACAAAATTAAATACACATATCCATTTTCTGTGATCTTATTTGCCTGTTTCTAACCCTAACCCTAACTCTGTTCCAGTTGGGAGTCAGAACAGCAATGGCTACAAGCTAGAAAGATGAGCATAATTGAACACTAGCCTCATTGAAGAAAATGAAATGTTTGCATTTCTAATTTTAACTGGAAAATACATCACAGCTTCACTTGTTTATTTTATTTTTTGTTAGAGGAATGTGACCTCACTTAATCTTCCTGTCTTCACCCTCCTTTGGTGTTCCCAGTTACAGTAAAAAGGAAGGAAAAGTTCAGGAAAATGGAAGGCTTACAGAATGTCAAAACAGAGTTGAAATCTGCTGGTGATGTCACTTATAGATGAATTCTAACATGTGTGCTGTAAAACTAGACAATGCAGTCTAAATGGTGAGCAATCATTGGAGCAAGCAAACTCAAAAATACAAGTGAAAGTCAGTGCCTAGTAACCCCTTTGGAAGTTTCCACATTTTATTGTTATACAACATTGAATCATAGTGGATATAATTTGGCTTCCGTTGGCACTGATCAACTGAAAAAGACTTTTTAATGTTAAAGTGGTCTAGTAAATTGGTCTAATTACTGTATATACTCATGTATAAGTCGGGTCTTGAAAACCAAAAAATCGATCATAAAATCAGACCCCGACTTATATGCCAGTTCAAAAATGCAACACTTCATTTTTTGTTTTTTACGTCTTCTTGCCTCCTCCAATCTCGCATCAGCTTCTCAGACGCCTCGAACTTTATTGCAGCAGCGCAGTTACCAATTTCTTTTGGCACTTCAACAACGTTTAATTCAAAACCAGCTTCATATTTTCTTCTGATTGAACACTCCATCATAGATAAGGGATGTTCTTACAATAAAGGTGTATGAGGGTGTGAGATACAAAAAACACAAATCAGTGCAAACGTTGCTTTGGAATAGTTCGGGTATTACCGTGTGGTCATGTAGGCATAATAGAGAAAGGGAGAGGTTAGGAACACACACTGGTACAGCGCATTGCTGCACCCACATACACAAAAAGGCTGTGTGCTCCATGGTTACTCTCTCAGGTGGGCATTAGTATATCATAATCTCTTGGACCAATAGCGTGAGTTTTCCACATTCGGCTTATATGACCGACATTATAAAATACCAGAAATTATACAGTAAAATCAAGTCCCGAGCTATCCGCGGGAAAACTTATCTGTGAGTATATTCGGTAATTGCAAATATAAAAAACCAAATAATTGGTCACGTAAGCATTCACCTCCTTCAAGTCAGTATTTAATAGATGTAGCCAGGACAGTCTTGAGCATGTGCGGACTGGTCTCTTGTTCTCTGTCAGCTTTGCACAACTGGATGCTACAATTTTCCTCCTTTGTTCTTTGCAGAACTGTTCATTCTCTACCAGGCTGCATGGAGGTTGTGAGGGAACAGATTTTCCATGGCCAGCCATATTTTACATTCTCAGTTGGATTGACATCTGGGCTCTGACTCGGTCTCTCCAGGACATTAACATTGTTGTTATTATGCCATTCCTGTGTAGTTTTCTTTTTGTTCTTGTCATTGTTGTGCTGCTGGAACACACATTTTCTCTCCAGGGACAGGTTTCTTGCAGCGTCCATCAGGTTTTCTCCCAAGATTTCCCTGTATGTTCCTGCATTAATTTTCCCCTCCACCCTTATTCTGCAGAAAAGCATACTCACAGTATAATAATGTCACCATCACGCTTCACGGTGGGATTTGGTGTGTTTTTGATAACATACAATGTTCAAACAATTTGTTTAAACTGATGGACAGAAAGCTCAGTTTTGGTCTCATCAGACCCCTGAACCTCCTACCAGCTAATTTAAGGGTCTCCCATGTGTCTTCTATCAACTCTAGCCAAGATGTCATGTATGCTCTTTTAATGGTGGCTCTGTAACCAAGCAGCACTCTTGGCTGACTAGCCATGCATGTCCAATAGGAAAAAGTTACACCTCTTTAGCATTTCAGTGTGGATGATAAACACTTTAAAGATGATCTGAAAACGCTAAAGTGGGTGATTTTTTTTTAAAAATGAGAACAGATCTATTTTTTATTTGTTTTAGACTATGAAATGTCATTTTTCAACCACCAAAAATGTATTCTTCTTCGAAAACACTCTAAATTTGAAAACACTGGGTCTTGTCTACACAAGAAGTGGATGGGAAATTTGACTTTTTTTAAATAAGACATCATGGCTGGTTTTGCGTAAACTTGTAGAGAGAGTGAGAGGTAGATAACGCTTGTTGTGCCATACAATTTTTATGTAAAGAGTAGACATCTCAGTTTTTAGAACAAGTGCAATCTCACCTGTAAAACAAGCATGTCCTGTCTTAAATCGTCTCCATGTTTAAAAATAATCCCCACATGAGGTGCTGGGGGGCCATCCAGGTCTCCACAGGTAAACTCTAGCCAAAGAGGTTTCTTTTTGGATGCCATCACCTTGCATCGCTCCACCTGCACAAAAGTGATTTCAAGTCTGAGTGGTCATTATGGTGTACTAAAGATACAGAGCTGACTTAGACCTCTGGGTGAATTCCATGACCTCTTTAGTGTTTACTTTTGACATCAAAACTGAAATTAAATGTATACAAAAGCTAAGTGCAACGTTTAGAAGATGCAAGAAGGTTAGAAGAGCTCTGGAATCATTGATCTAATTATGGCAGGGTGATCAGATGCTCTATCTTGTAAAATAAAGTTCTAACAGTCAGTACAATTGATCAAATTTATTAAAGATGGTTTGACTTTTTATTCAGCAGGATTTAGTGCTCTAAGCTGTACAAAGGAAGAAAAACCATCCCAAATCCACAATGATCCATCATAAATACCTTAGAAACCTATTGTCTACCTGGGGTGGTGGGCTGATCACATTACCTGCTGAACCCAACATACATTTTTAATTATCGGCAGATTTCTGGGAAACTCTGAGCCATAGCTCTTGTCTGATTACAGTTCTGGAGTTGTATTACCTTCTTTCTTTATCAGCAACATGACATCAAATGGCAAATTTCAGTTTCATGAATTACTGTACCTCTTCTAATACCGTGGGCTCTGATTTATCTTATGACCTTTCTGTGGACCTGGAAAGTCTCTTGCTGTTCTGCATTGTAACGGGGCTGCATAATAGTAGGTATTTTTTAATGTCTGTGCTGAGTTGCATTTTGTTTTCATCGTGCCGTTTACTATTATGTATGGGTCTATAAGTAAATGTTGACCCCACAAGTCAAACGGGGGAAGGACGATGAAGGAAGACCCCAACCCCGAGATGGGAATTTCCTGTTTAACATTCAGTTTTAAACGAGAGGAGCAGAAAAGAAGAGAGAGGAGAGGAGAGAGAAAGATAAAGGTGAGGAGAGAGAAGGGGATCAACAGAAGAAAGGAGTCGCTTTACGCATTAATTTTCCAACTCATCACTTCCGTTCTTTGTGCAATTCCACTGCTTGCTTTTTCAGTATCCGTATCATCATCACGACAACCAGTGCAGAGAAACCCCAGGGTTTGGATTCCTATCAGCCATTGCAAAGGACATACACAGTGAGGTCATTTTGTATTTCGGGATGAAGCAAGATATCACTTCAGCCAATATTCAATTACCGCGGACTTTATTAGCTGGACTCACTTACTACATACATTTCAACTGCTGTTTATCATTTTTCTGTGTTTGTGTTCCGTGTTTATTGATTTATTGTTTAGGGGTAAGGGAGGGTTTTTGTAAATATTATTATTGTATACGTGTGTTTGTATAAATAATATATACAGTATCTCACAAAAGTGAGTACACCCCTCACATTTTTATAAATATTTTATTATATCTTTTCATGGGACAACACTGAAGATATGACACTTTGATATAATGTAAAGTAGTCCGTGTACAGCTTGTATAACTGTGTCAATTTGCAGTCCCCTCAAAATAACTCAACACACAGCCATTAATATCTAAACTGCTGGCAACAAAAGTGGGTACACCCCAAAGTGAAAAATGTCCAAATTGTGGCCAAAGTGGCAATATTTTTATGTGGCCGCCATTATTTTCCAGCATTGCCTTAACTCTCTTGGGCATGGAGTTCACTAGAGCTTCACAGGTTGCCACTGGAATCCTCTTCCACTCCTCCAGTGACAACATCAAGAAGCTGGTGGATGTTAGAGACCTTGCGTTCCTCCACCTTCCATTTGAGGATGCCCCGCAGATGCTCAATTAGGTTTAGGTCTGGAGCCATGCTTAGCCAGTCCAGCACCTTTACCCTCAGTTTCTTTAGCAAGGCAGTGGTTGTCTTGGAGGTGTGTTTGGGGTCGTTATCATGTTGGAATACTGCCCTGCGACCCAGTTTCCAAAGGAAAGGGATCATGCTTTGCTTCAGTATGTCACAGTACATGTTGGCATTCATGGTTCCCTCAATGAACTGTAGCTCCCCACTGCTGGCAGCACTTATGCAGCCCCAAACCGTGACACTCCCACCACCATGCTTGACTGTAGGCAAGACACACTTGTCTTTGTACTCCTCACACACACTTGACACCATCTGAACCAAATAAGTTTATCTTGGTCCCCTCAGACCACAGGACATGGTTCCAGTAATCCATGTCCTTAGTCTGCTTGTCTTCAGCAAACTGTTTGTGGGCTTTCTTGTGCATCATCTTTAGAAGAGGCTTCCTTCTGGGATGACAGCCATGCAGACCAATTTTATGCAGTGTGCGGTGTACGGTCTGAGCACTGACAGGCTGAACTCCCACCCCGAAAGGGCCAGCACTCATACGTCTATTTTGAAAAAGACAACCTCTGGATGTGATGCTGAGCACGTGCACTCAACTTCTTTGGTCGACCATGGCGAGGTCTGTTCTGAGTGAAACCTGTCCTGTTAAACTGCTGTATGGTCTTGGCCACCGTGCTGCAGCTCAGGTTCAGGGTGTTGAAATTCTTCTTATAGCCTCGGCCATCTTTATGTAGAGCAAAAATTATTTTTTTTAGATCCTTAGAGAGTTCTTTTCCATGAGGTGCCATGTTGAACTTCCAGTGACCAGTATGAGAGAGTGTGAGAGCGATAACACCAAATTTAACACACCTGCTCCCCATTCACCCCTGAGACCTTGTAACACTAACGAGTCACATGACACCAGGGAAGGAAAATGGGTAATTGGGCACAATTTGGACATTTTTCACTTATGGGTGTACTCACTTTTGTTGCCAGTGGTTTAGACATTAATGGCTGTGTGTTAAGTTATTTTGAGGGGACAGCAAATTGATACTGTTATACAAGCTGTACACTGACTACTTTACATTGCATCAAAGTGTCCTATCTTCAGTGTTGTCCCATGAAAAGATATAATAAAATATTTACAAAAATGTGAGGGGTATACTCACTTTTGTGAGATACTGTATATAATTATACACTGGTGTCTTTGGGATAGTGGTGAATTGTGTGCACGTATATAGTATTGAGTATTTGTCTGCCCTTGTGTGTATATATTTATCCACTGTCAATATATCTGCACTTGATTTTACATCGCTGACCTCTAGTACCTGTTATTTTGTTGTTTGGGAGAAAAAAGGACAATTTGTAAGGAGTACGACTATGTTATTAGCTTGAGAATCCTCAGGTTAGCCAAGGCAATAGTCTTGGTAATGTAGATGCCAGTCTGAGTAAAGGGGTCGGCCGTTACAGTGTCTCACATTTGCTCAAATGAAGTACCTCATCTGCATGCTTAAGTTTACTGTCTGCCATTCACATTCATTATGTACTATACGAGGAACATAATCTGCATGTCCGCAGATAGTTTTGTTTGGGTTGACTGTACAGCTTTTCCCATTGATACGTGGAAACATGCTATGTCTGTGGTCACAGTGCTAAAGTTTCGACTCTGATCAGTCAGTTTCTGTTGTGTGTTTTCTAGGAGTAAACACACCATGTTTCAACATGGTTTACCTCAAAGAAGAGCAGAGAGCAGAAGGCTTTTTGCACAATATGGAGACAGTGTTTTACCATGGTGGAGTGTTTAGGAATGGATCGAGAAGTTCAAAAATGGTTAGACAAGTGCTAAGCATGAAGAAGGAGCCATTTTCAATGTCAACAACAACACCAAGCACGTCCATACCTTGATTTTAAGGAACTGACAAGGATTTCAGCACAGGTACACCTTCATTATGAAAGACATTATTTGAGGGTGTTATTTTGAAAATTGCAGCATTTATTTAGTTATATGGGTTAAACAATAGCCATGTCTCTAACCAAAGTTTCTGCGGTTACACCATAGTGCCTTAATGATGCATCATGGAAAAACTTTTTTGTTCTTTTCAAAGGAAAAAAATGAACAGCACACTCTCAAGGCATTTCTTTCTCTTGTGATTTATGGGGTAGTTATCATCTTGGTTGTGTATCTGCTCCTTTCTCTCTCTAGCTTACTAAAGTATGGTTCAGATGGAGATGCCTTTAAGGACAGGTATGTTTTCTAGAATCCCCATCATTTCATATTAAGAGATGGTTAATGATATCAGTCAAATTGTTGTGCCCTAATAGCCAGAAGGGTCATAAGACAATATTGCAGATACTTTGCACAAAGGCCTTTGAGTCACATGACCAGGAAGTCTTAAGTCTTTTCACATGTTTAAGAAACGTCTAAGCATTTGGAGAGACAGGTAAAAAATAATCAGCTCTACATATGAGGCTACAGTTAAAGAGAATTACCACCAATTTTCCAGCTTTGATTCTGGGATCATAAGGCATCAGGAATTCTTGAGGGATGTCAGCATTCTGCAACATTTCCTGAAGTTTCAGTGCAGCTGTTAAAAAATAATAAAAATAAAATTCTACAGACATTTTTATTTCAACAATAACTTTCTATCCTCCTGTTTTGGTTTATACCTATTTAGAGACTGTACAGGATCAAGTAATTTTTAATTGAAGCAGTCAAACTTGACAGAAAAGGATACAATTGTTTAGAGTAGTATTTTTCAACTCCAGACCTCCAGGACATCCATCACTGTGGCTTTTATTCTGACCAATTTCACAATCAGTTTGTCATCCTTACTTTTAACTGATCTCATTATTCAACTATCTGGTTTACAAATGTTCCTTAAAAATCATAAATATTTGCATTCTTTGCCATTGCTTTAAATGCATATAGTCCTTGTATCAAATCATTTTTAGTTTACCCTTTTGTGATGGTCCAGGTTAGTTCCACGGTCCTTGCCAGCTCTCGAACACTGAACTGCTGATCTCATGTCCAAGGATGAGCCAGGCAAATGAGGACACATGGTCTAAATGTGCAAAAGATTTTAATCCAAACAAATCCAACAGTGTTTTGTAAAAGTGCAATGCAGATTCAGTAAATAAACAAATAATTAATTGAGAAAAACTGTTTGTGGAGTTTAAATTGTCATCAATAAAGAATCCTTAAATAGGCCATATTATAAAATCAAGGTTAAAATCCCACTGGCAGAATTCTTCCTTAAAAACAGTCCTGAGCCAATCAACGTCCCCTCAGCCCTGCAGTATCTCTCACCTCAGCATGAGGAGATGTCTTCCGACAGGCCAAATCAACCATTTAAGTGAGCTTGGGTTATCACCGCCAGCATTTCTGTAAGGTGACGTGCCAAGCCTTCCTCCTCTGTCTCCCACTATCACTCCTTGGTCTTATACAAGAGCCATCCATTAGTGACCCTCAGCCCCTTCGTGAGTGGTTCCTCTCCTGAACCTGCCATCTCTTTTACTTTTGGTTTTCTCTTTATCTTCCGTCTTGTTCTTGCATTTGCATCTTTTTTGTTCTTGTTACCTTATTCATCTACCTGTTTTGTTTAGGCTTCCTAAACTAATGAGGAAATTGACCGAACCACATATGTCTGCAATTTAATTCACAATCAGAAGATTTGCCACATCGACGTCCGGAGGTGCTCCATCATGCTACCAAGGAGCACACCTACACCCCCTCTGAACTTCAAGTGCTTCTTTCATTATTTATTTATGAATTGTGTGATTGCCACAGTCCTGGTTATACCACACCTTTTCTACAGAGGTATCCCACTTAACTCAATCTAAGTGCTGATTACCAAAGAGCAGTACAGACACAGGTGCAAAGAGCACTGAATGCTAAAAGACTGGAGTTGAAAAACTACTGGTTTAAAGATCTTCAAAGACTCGTCTCCAGCTGACACTGAATGTTGAAATGTGCCCTCACTCCACCTTTGTGTTAAACCTTGTTTGGACATCTAAACTCATGGTAGGTGCACAAGGTTGACAGTGACACTCATGAGATGCTATTTACTAAATGGCATTTATTACATAAAGGCCAGGGATATTTTGTGACCACAGAGTGAGGACCTCAGTTTTACACCCATCCAAGTAGTGGCTGGGCCTGAACATCCTTAGCTTCAGGTGGATGACCTACAGCATCCTGAAATGAATATTGTATGGCTACTTTACATGAGTTTTAGGATTTATACTGAACAGTTCAGGAAGAGTTGTCAGAGGTTTGATATATGAAGTCTGAATGGATGAATAGTTGACAAGTGTCAGGGAGAGGTCTGGCTTAGCCCTAGCATTCCTCCCCTTGGGATTAATAAAGTATCTATCTATATATATATATATATATATATATATATATATATATATATATATATATATATATATATATATATATATATATATATATAGTGATATATGGCCGGCTCCATCTGGTGGCCAATACCCCCAAGCCGCCAGATGGAGCCCTCTGTGACGTGGAGATGCCCCGAATTCCAGCAGGTCATCATTGTATGTGGAGTTTTAATGCCCAGCCCTGCTGGATAACGTCGGGGCCGCCAGAGGATGCTGCAGGGAGGCCCAGAGACTTATATTTTCAATGCAGCCCGGATGTACATCACAGTCACGGGGACAGAAGAAACGACGTACTTCCAGGTTGAAGAAATGGAGTGTTCACCTGACCCGGAAGTACTGGATAATCACATGGACTGAGGGATCGGAAGCACTTCCAGGTCAAGGACTATAAAGGACTGTGGGAGATCCCAGACTAGCGAGCTGAGTTGGGAGGAAGGGAATAGCGCATCTGGGAGAGGAGGATTATTGTATTGATTGAATTATTGTATTGATTTAGGAGTATAGTAGAGTGGAGGGTGCTTTGTGCACATTATTATTATAATAAAGTCAAGAATTGGACTTTTATCTGGTGTTTGGCATCTGATCTGAAGGTTGAAGGGGACGACAACGCCCCAAATCTGTCATATATATAGTATGTGCCAAAATGAATGGACTGGCCTCCCGACTCTAACTCCCAGAGGTGATATGATAAGGTGGGCTTCTTTTAAACCAGACCTGGGAAAGCATCCAGTGTCTCCAAAGGTGGTCATTCAAAGCACTTCTAGGTTGACTGGAAACTAAAGCAGTCATCTCCCAGTAGCTCCCTCTTGCAGCAACCAATGACCCTAACAGGGTTGCTCTTCTACACTCCAACTACCATGCAACCCTGCAGGAGTCCTAACTGGGGACAGCTAGGAGGGATGCTGCCACATATTGTGTGGGGAATGAATTGCCTCCACTATCCGTGGTTGCCCAGTTCATCCATTGTCTTTTTACCCTGACTGGGTTAAGGGTCACTAACCATCTTTGCTGGGTTGCAGCTCTGTCTACAATGTTCTTCTATTATGGCCTTCTGGACAGGTAAGGAGTTACACTCCATTCCAGTCAGGATGCCAGTGTATATCTCCTTGGCACCTATAATATATAAATATATATATTGCACTTGCCTTAATTAAACCAAACATGTAATGCATTATAACAGTCAGGGAGGTAATAGAGGGCACTATCACACAGTCACAGGACCCTGTAATATCCCTATTCACTATGTCATTTTACGAACTCAAAGGTCTACCCCTCTATGTAGAGTCAGAGGCCATGGAGACACAGTAATTAACTAAGGGTATTAACTTTAAAGAAAGGTCAGTGGTGGACAGATGTCAATAGGGGGATTGTCTCCCAGCTTATTAGGTCTAGTCAGCAGAGGATTCCCGAATAATATGTATGACCAAACCACCTTAACACCCTGAATGTTCCATAACTTTTGTTCAATAGCTTCAAGGTAACAGGCACATCAAATAACACTTATTTATCAGCCTGTTACATGTGCTATTTATTTTGTTATAAATACTGTAAACTTCTTTGGAGGATGGCGTTAGACCAGAGTTAGCACACATGAGGTGCAATAGAATTTAATATGCTGTGAACAGTAAAGGTCAAAACCTAATAAAATCCCTCCCTGAAGACACAGCTACAACATGATTAATTGATTTATTTATACAGTATAACAATTAAGTGTTCAATTAAAACCAAATAAGAGCTGACTAAAAAATGATAATAGATTAAACTAAAGATTGTAAAGAATTAGGACAGGGAATAATTAAGAAAGTGAAAACTAGCAAATTCAAATACCTATTGAGAACAGTAAACTATTAACATTAAGGAGGAACCCAAGTAAAGAACCAAACAAAGAAACAAGCAAGCAAAGGGATGTTGAGTGAGCAGTAGGAGTGTTCCATTAAGTTGTCTTTGGTGTTGTAATCTCCTCTTATTGTATTTCTCAATGTTTGACTGTGTTTACTTACTTAACGTTGAGGTGGAATCTGCACCTTTAACAGAGGGAGGCTGGCAAATGAGCAATAGCAGGAAGTGATTCAATGAAACAGGATGTTCTGAGCAAAGGAAGGATTTTCAAAAATAGAAGATCACTGTGACCTTGTTGGGAGTAGAAGGCCTATGTCAGTGCCAGAAGAAATCACCCCTACTAAAATGGACTACTGTCTGCACTTTCCAGAAGTATGGGATCATTTAACCCAATATGGGAGATTAACTAAAGGAAATATTCTGGAGGAGTGAGATTTGGAAGACGTGAAAGAAGATGTTTTCATTTCACCTTCCATATCACTATTAACTGTGATTCACCAAGTTATGGAGTGAGATTTCACTGTGTCATAATCTAATATTTTAAAACTGTTAATTGTAGTTTGTGTTATTACTTTGTGTCATACTTTATGTTGTCTTTGTATCATGCATGTATGCATCAATTTTGTATTTCTTGGTTGATTTTATTTTCAATATAATTGGCACTTTAACCAATATTATAAGTGTGGTGTCCGATGGTTACTAGGGAAGGCGAAACAGAGCAGGTTTTTGTAGGACCCCATTATTATATGAAAAAGTCAGCAGCCAGTAGTGGCAGCAGACTTAGGCTGGAGTTATACTTCACGCAATGCGACGCATGCTGCAGCAGACGGTCCTGCTACGCAAGTGTTGTACTGTTTATACTTGCGCGTGTACTTTACGTAAATCTGGAGGAATCCAGCAGGTGGCAGTGCGAGATATCATCATGATGTGAACAGGTTCGGCTTCGCTGTGTTGTGAATTGCCTGGAACACCCATTAAATTCCAATGACACCTTACTGCAATATCTCTGAAAAGGATGTTTAATGATTAAATCCATCAATGCAGGGATGCACCCATTTCAGCTAGCATTGGGCACGAGGCAGAAACAATCCCTGGACGAGGCATCAGCCCATCGCAAAGTGACCACAAGCACTCACATACACTGGCATCATTTTAGTGTAACCAAATCTGCATATCTTTGGAAGGAAACCAGAACACACTGAGGAAACCCAGCAGGAAAACATGTAAACTGCAGACAGGGAATATCAGTGACATGACTGCCTGCGAGACATCAGCGCTAACGCTCTGCCACCGTGTCACCCCCATGTGTGTAATTATTACAGTATTCATTATTTAAACAAAGTTACAGATTTATCTATAACATGTAACATACATACTTTAATGCATTTCATCATGAAAGTGATATCAAGTATAAATCTAAGAATTCTAAATGTGGAGAATATCATACATTTAATGTGTTCTGTGTGGCGATCTATTGCTGTTTGTCGCTGCTGCCAGAACAGGAGGAAGCCATAGAAAAAAAGACGGCACAGAAGACGGTATGTGAGACTTTTAAAATGTATGGTGACATTACGATCAGGAATATGCGACACTTGAATATAAAAGCACCACAAATGTATTTGTATGTCGACATTTTGCTACACCACATCGAACCATTCATCAAACATCGAAGCACGTACATCGATCCCGTAGGATCAGCAAAGCAGCTTTCTGTCACATTCCAACTTTTAGCACACTGTGCCTCCCTACTTTTTACTGGTACTGCAACTCGCGGATGCATCACGTTAATTTCTGAGGACCTGCTCAGAGGACGCATCAAATGAACGCAGGGAACGCATGGCAACCATGATACGGGCGTGTACGCGTTCTAAGTATGAAGTATAAATGAGCCCTTAACCCAACCTAGATTACGATTTAGTTAAAAATTACTAAAGAAAAACTGAATTAACCGAAGTCAAAATAAAAACACCACAATTAAAGTACAAATTATAAGTAGAAAAGCCTGAAACAAAAAATAAGCAATTTTTAGAATTCTCTAGGTGGACACTGAAACTATCACTGAACACATAGTTACACCTATTAATCTTACTGTAGCTGACTGGCAACATGCTGCATGCTGATTTGCACATGTAACCAAGAGTTAAAGTGTACTCTTTTTTAATGAATTTTTAAATTTGATTTCAAACAGTAGGAATAGGATGACAAAGTATAAGAAAAATATTCTCATATATAAATGTGTACCCCCAACTCCAGCCCACCTTGGAGCTATACAAAAGAGAAACAGAGTAAATTTTAAATTAATAAAACATGCAGGTCACTGAATTCCCAGAGGCCCACACGTCCCGCTGAGCAAAAGAAAATGTGTAAATTTTAATCAAGCTCAATCAGGGGCTGACTGCCATCCATGACTTAATCATGGAAATAGTGTCTTTCCGCTTGCTGATAGTTTAAGCCGGTACACCATTGACAGTTCTGACAAGTTAAACTGTACTCTATACATATGACAACAATGGCTTCATAAAGCTCTCTGTATTATAAAAACTCCCAAATAAAACTGAAAAACTGTAACAACAAAAGTCAGACATTGACTAAACAAAGGTAAAAAATGTTCTTTCCTGAATTCTTAAAACCCGCAAGAGCAGTGCGTGAAGGAAAATGCTACTGCGAGGAGCTGAAACTGAATGAGATCTTTTATATTAATATCAGGTGACTGCAGCCTTAATTGCTGCAGCACCTTAAGACAATTACTTAATGCAAAATGCAACCTCTTTATTCTCCACATTAATTGAAAATTATTAACAATGACAAGAAAAAAAAGACAAAATTAAAACAACAAAGACAAAAAGGGGAGCCACTAACAAGAGATTAACATTGGACACATAACATAATAAGTCCATCTTACCATTTGCAGGCAGGTCGCTCTTTTCTGGAATGAGTTTTTTGATTTCTGTTGCCACTTTGTGAAGACTGTCAACCAACTGCACTTGCTTCCGGAAGGCGCTTAACATTGCTTTACCGCACCCCAACAGGTATGCCTCAAGGATTGCAGCAAAGCGTTCCTGAAAGTATGGCGAGCAAGTGATCTCACTCCGCAAATACCAGAAAAAGAAATGTCCGATTCTTTTACTCTGCGAATATAGGAAAAAAATCAAGAAGGCCCAGATGCAGTATGAGCAGATCACAGCTTGGCTTCTGCTTTAGATCCTCTCAAGGAAAATCTCTAAGTCATAATTTAGGAAGGCTTGAACTGTTAGACTTGAATTGTTTCTTTTGAGTAACTTTATTACTTAAGCTTTCATTTTTGGAGATAAGGTTGATCTTGCTTTGAGGTAGGAATGAAAAAGGCTGGAGATGATTTCTGTGGAAACGAGGAGCAAAGACATGAAGAGTTTTGAGTGACCACAGACTAACATGGCTTGAGTAGCCTTGTCTATTGGGGATAATAATATATAAGAAGTACCTGGTTAGTGTATGACTCCTTCTTGTGGACACTTTATTCTTAATATAATCTGTGTTTAAAGTGTTTTGTTACAATGCCTGGGATGTTTGGAACTGTCATATATGCCAAGATATTGAAAGCACAGGACATTTGAGCCTAAGAATATTATTGTTGCTGAGTCACAAATGGAGTTTGGCCCAGCAGCACACTTCAAACAAGCGTAACAAAATTAGAAAGCAACTCTCTAAAAGGTGTCCAAAAATGTAATTTGTATTTAGGAGTGGGTGGAACAGTTGTTAGGGCTGTAGCTAATCATTATTTCTGAAGATCGGTTTTCTCCCACTTCTGAAAGACATTTGATTGAGTGGTCACTTCAAACTGTCTCCTGTTAAGTGAATTTGAGGGAGTTTGCCCTGTAATGGAGGAAACCCTTATCCTGGACTGCTTTTCACTACCCTGAATTGGAACAAGCAAATTCAGAGAATGAATGAATGACTACTTCAACATCTTCACCCTCATAAAAACCTAATAGCAGACAACAATAACAACAAAAAAAATGTAACTGCTGATCTGCCTAGGAAACATTGCATGGCCATTTTCAACCAATTAAAAGTCCATTATTAAAAGGTCAAAACGATAATCTTCAAGTGGAGAAAATTAATCTATTCAGAAGAAGCTGTTCTACCAAAGTGTCTTGAACACCTGATGGTAGGATGCTCTTATATTGGCAGGTCTACAGCCCTCTCCTGGCTTGATAAATGTCAACATTCATGAGTGTATTGACAGAAAAAGAGAATAACAATGACCTTCAATAAAGATTAGTGTAGCAAGGAGGATCTACCATTCTTCAAGAAGAATATTGCTGCTAAGTTTGCAGATTAGTGTTTGAACTAAACGCAAACGTTTTGAAACAACATAATTTGTAGAAATAAGCACGAAATGGAGTTATATGCCTTGTGGAGAACGCACCCCCAAACACAGACAGACTGACACCAGGATGTCCAAAGCACACTCCTTTATTTTATTTTTTTCAATGCACCACAATGCCTTCTCTCACCAACTCTCTTTCCTTTCTTCTTCTTTCTTTTTCTCTCTCTCTCTCTCTCTCTCTCTCTCAACCTCCTTCCTCCTCCTCACAAGCTTCGTCTCCTTCCTCCCAACTCTGGCTCATCTACTGGAAGGAGGCGGCCCCTTTTATCATGACCCGGATGAGCCCCAGGTGCTCCCCTTGATGTCACCTCCTGGTGTGGCGGAAGTGTCAGAAAAAGCACCTGGAAGCCCTCCGGGTGACCTTGGAATCACTTCCGACAGCACTTCCTGGTGTGGCGGAAGTGCTGTCATCCAAGCTTCTCTCACTGTCCGGGCGCCCCCTGGCGGTGGCCATGTCCTCTCATAAAGAGCGTCCCAGCTGTGTCCCTGTGGCCCCCAAATAGCCCCGTGCGGCTGCCATCTAGTGGCCGAGGAAAAGTATTGTCCAACTCGGGGACTATCCAGGTGTCCTGGCCGGGCAGTGTCCCCGGTCATCTGTGACAGCCTGCATGGTAAAATGTCATGGCAGGTCCAAATTGAGTGCTACCACTGGCTGGAAAAAACTTTAGTGCATGAGGGTGAGGAAGAACCTCAGTCTGGTTTGCTATCTCAATGTATGTATCCCCCTGAGTCTATTGTGAATTCCATATCATACTGTATCTATATAGCAAATGAGTTTGAAAATAAATGGATGGATGGATGGATGGATGGATTGATGGAACAGAGTACTTTAGAGTAAAATAGTTACTTGCTAAATTAGATTCAGGGATAGTTTTTTATATCAGGTCACATTCTGATTATTGAATGAATATAAATGTTGCTGTCGTTGTACTGGATATACAGTACTTACACATAATATGGGAGGAAATCACAAAAATAGATAACTGCATTAAAATGGTACATGACAGGAACATGTAAAGGTGACTTTTGTGATCAGCAGATCAAAATCTATAAGATACACTCACATGTGTTAAGGAAGCAAAGTCCCTGTTGTCCAGTGAAATGAAAGTATTCACAGAGAATACCATGGAAAATCCCTTATGAGTCTAAGAAAATGCAAACTATTGCCTCAAAAATTACTTCATATTGATACAAAGAAGAGAAGATGAAGGATCAAGAAGCATTTCAAAGGTTTAAGCAATGTCTGTGTTGATGGGCCTGGCTGAACCATGAATTGAATACAGTGGATAACAGTGAACAGTTTGAATGAATTGATAAATATCCAAAGAACAATTTCTGGAAGTTCTCATTATTTTCATTTTAGGGTCATGAAGATTGGAAGCCTATACTGGAGGTATCAGGTACAAGACATCCATTTGTACATAGAAAACTCATGATTTAAAATTAAGTATGAACTCCACAACCATATATTTGAGATAGGTTTAACCTTGATTTATTTTACATTAGAAAAATACTTTTGTGTGTTGTATTATTTGTGCTATACTTCAAAAACAATTCTACTAACTAATTGCTACCACACCAACAGTAAACATTCCAATACAAATGTAAATGGGTGTATAGAATTGTATTAAATGGGCAAAAGTTGCCAGAAATGTCGCAAAGGGGTTGTCACATGAGCATGCAGGTTGAAGTCGATGCTTATGAAGCACCCGATCCGATCTGCACTGTCCAAATGTCATTTGTCCCTGGAATTTCACAACATAAGTTAGGCCACCTTCAATGTGGTGTTGCGCTTTGTACTATTTGGCTGAATTTATTTACGAGTTGATGTAGACAATTGGCTTGAACAGATTATTTTTGAAAGCAGCTTGTGTGGCTTTATTTAATTATTTTTCATAGACCTTTTTCAAGACTCCAATAAGAGCTTTCATGTTATGCTGACAAATCACAAAATATTTCAAATCTTGAAATTTGTCCAATTTGTAATGGATTTTCTGTAACTTTCTTACAGAAATTACAGTTAGTTACAACATCAGAATATAGATTTTTGCATGGTGACCATAATATATGAACAGACTGCACACAAGCCGTTCTTTGGTCATCCTGGTACAATGTACTAGGATGAGCAATTAACTGAACTGAATGAAATTTACAATCATACTTACCTGCAGTGCTCTCTTTATCAAAAATCGTGCCAGCATGCTGTCATGATAAGGTTCTGCCTTTAAAGCCTTAAAATAAGGAAACAACTTTTATAAGTGAAATGCAGTGGATCTCTTTACAGAGCATCAATAAAACAAATCTATTTCCAAATTGTAATGTACAAACCAACCATTTCTATATATATTGGTGCGTACACTAGAAGCATGATCACACAATGCCATCAGTTGTGAAAATATAATACAGCATCTCACTGCTTATAATTTGCAATGAGCTTAGGTAGCACCATCTTTGGGAAGTCCATGATCACAAAATTGGGCTTAATGCCCCAAACACTTTCTTAGAAAGTCCATGTAGTGATTATGGATACTATGGTGGAATGTACAAGATGTCTTTTTCTCACACTTCTTTACTCTTTCACACAGAGTGATGCTGAATTTGGAGTTTGATTATCTTTGTCTGTTCACACCACTCTACCTACTGCTTTGACTTGGTGCTGCTATGGAGTTTGGGTTTTGACCATCCTGATTCAGACTATGTGCTTACTTTTTCATTTTTCACCATATTAATGTTTTTCCATTATTTAATGATTTAATTAGATGGACTTATTAAAAATAAATCATAAAATCTGCCAGAGATTGGCTACTAGGTTCTTTAATATTTTAATTTAACAAATTGTTTTAAATAGTGAGAATCTTTTGGCCTTCAACATGTCTCGTGACTTTTTTGTTCTGTTTGATACCAATCTTTAATGTAATCCTTTTATTTGTTAATTTGTTTATAACATACATTTTTAAGAAGAATTTATGCCTTCATCTAAACAAAAGAATCAATTTCATCAATTCTTTGCTGTGAATTGTTAGGAATAATTATTATTTATGCATCCATCCCTTATCCAGCCCGCTATATCCTAAATACAGGGCCACGGGGGTCTGCTGAAGCCAATTCCACCCAACACAGGGCGCAAGGCACGAAACAAACCCCGGGCAGGGCGCCAGCCCACCGCAGTATTATTTATTTATTAATTAATTATTTTGTGTTTCTCTTTTTTTTTAGCTTTGTTACTGACATCATCACACCATCTTTTTTAATATAATTTCTTATTGGTATGGTCATTGGTTTTCATGGGCACTGTCATATTGTTTGTAGCCATGACCCCATTTCTAGTTAGGACCTATGATGTCATCACATATAAAATCTATAAAAGATTTTACCATGCATTAACTGGCACCTGAATGTTACTTAATAAAGCAAAATCTCTTTTGGAAAGACACAACTAGTTTTTCAAAGAGCAGATTAGGTACGTAAATGTTGCTTTCATGTTGACTCTTGATTTGCGGTTGTTATTTTAGCTTCGATATTTTGGTATCACCGACTCTGCCTCCTGACCATTGCTAGTCTGACTACTTTTAAGAAAATCGCTTTAAGGTACATTTGTGTCGCTCCTCTAAGTTCTAATAGGATTTCATTTACATTTACCTTAATTCACTTAGCAGGTGCTTTTATCGTCAACGTATTCAAGTAAATATCAGTCTGGGGGACTGCTTTGAAACATGTGTTACAGGTCAGAAGTGCAAATCTAATCATCACAAGTGAGGAGCTCACCACTGAACAGAGTTACTCTTATCTTAGCTACTAAGAATCTTGCATCAAAAGCATTATCAATTAGAAAGATATTTACAGAACAAGACAATCTTCAAATACTTCTTAAAAACATTCAGGGAGTCAGCAATTCGGATGTGGATAAGCAACAGGTTCCATAAAGCTGCACTGTCCTGGAAAATAATGGAACTGGAACCTGATTTGGAGAAGCTTCCTATGCCTCCCTAATTTGGGGAAGCTTTATTTGTTGGGCTGTTTCAAGTCATCTTTTCTGTTGTGCCATTGTGCACAATTTTTGTTAGCTCTGCTTATTAAATGGGGCCACCTGAGTGGCGCCCCAACATTCAAAGTGGTTCTGCCCTTCTTTCCACTGATCTCTTCTCTGCTGCTCTTTCCAGAGGTGGCATCACCAGATGTAATTCATCAGCAGACCTCAGTGGCTGAGAAGGAGCATAGGACTTTATGAGTGCCTCCATATACAGTATATAGTTGCTGATCCATTGACTACTCCGTAGGCAGGTATGAAAGATCTGAGCTTTAATGTGTTCTGTTACATGGGAACCAGTAGGGTTAGTTCCAAACGTTCGTGATAACGTGAAAGTTGTCATTCTGTGGATGGTAGAACAGTCAATGCTTCAGATGTTGCTATATTGAATGTAACTTTATACAACAACATTGCTAGACACACAGACACAATTCTAACAGAATATGCTAGTCAGTACTAGAAAATTTATGGAAACAGGATGAACAAATTGATAAAGTGAAACATTTACCAAGAAGAAAAGTAATACACACGTCCACCACCTCATTCACAGGGTCTAGAATACAGGGCTCCAAAGTTACATTAAAATAAAGAATTTAGATTAAGAATTACAGTACACATCATATTTTATATATATATATATATATATATATATGTTACACATCATATTATATATGATGGCGGTCCAGATCTAATAATGCAATTTTCATTACACTATAACTTATTAAGTTTATCACATAGAGAATTCACAAAAAAATCAGTGAATTAATTCAATGTAAGTCCATTTTTGTTTATTACAAGATATTTCAAACAATTCTTTTGTCTTGTATTGTGTTCCTGCATTGCATTAAAAGTTGCATAATTAGATATGGACCACCCTGTATACTGAACAGACTGAAGAGTTCTTCTGTTCTCCATTGGCCTCTTTCAGATGTGATTTTTAACTATATGCATTAAAGTCGAGGATTGTGCATATTTTCACAGCATTTCACTTTACTTTTCTCATTGAGTAGATGAAGGTTACAGAATTTAAATTTTAACTCTACCACTACGGTATATCCAAAAGAAGTGAGTTCTTACGAAACCAGTGTTCTCTGCTGGGTGCATCGGCACTTCTGTTTATAGTTTGTCATTGTGCTTGTAGAGATTAATAAAGTTTTGCCTTTTGCATATTTGGTGACCCCTCTCTGAAGCTCATCGAATCCAAGTTGTGTCCTCTGCTTTGAACACAAGTATCAAAATGCCAGGCAAGGATCGTAGAGCCTTTTGCTTTCTGCCCTATAGTTTATTTAAACATTTGAATGGAGGCCATGTGTTGTCACAGGCTCACAGGAAGCACAAGTGCAAAAACAAAGCAGACGGTCATGTGGCTTGTAAATTTATGGGGATCATATATTAGGACAAATACAAGGGTGAGTAAATAATTTATAGGAAAACATCCAATTTAAAAATTTGCACCAGTCAGCTCTCAATAAATGATTCCTCTTTTCATACTAATCAGCCTGTGTTTACTTAAAAGAAATATATAAAGAATAGTATCAGCATTCAGTCAATGGGAGCCAGAGCCTAACTTGGCACAAACAGAAAGGAAATAAACCTTCACGACTACACCACGAGACAAACTCATGCATGAGCGCACGTTTACTGATTTTACATTCACAATTTACAACACAGCAGAAAAAATTCTGCTTATGGTTTATAAAGCCTTAAATAATCTCGCCCCATCTTATATATCGGAATGTCTGACACCTTATATTCCAAATCGTAACCTCAGATCCTCAAATGAGTGTCTCCTTAGAATTCCAAGAACAAAACTTAAAAGAAGTGGTGAGGCGGCCTTCTGCTGCTATGCACCTAAAATCTGGAATAGCCTGCCAATAGGAATTCGCCAGGCTGATACAGTAGAGCACTTTAAAACACTGCTGAAAACACATTACTTTAACATGGCCTTTTTATAACTTCACTTTAATCGTAATTTAACTTAATCCTGATACTCTATATGTTCAATCTCCTCAAAATAACTATTCATGGTGGCTCTAAAATCGGTACTGACCCCTACTCTCTTTTCTGTTTCTTTTTCCGGTTTCTTTGTGGTGCCACCTCCACCTACTCAAAGCTTCATGATGCTCAAACAATGATGGATGGATTAAAAGGCAGAAGTCTACGTGACCATCATCATCATCAAGCCCTTCCGTGAGAACCCTAAATCCAAAGAGGACTGTTTCATTTATGTTAGGTAGAATGCCCAGAGGGGACTGGGCGGTATCATGGTCTGGAATCCCTACAGATTTTATTTTTTCTCCAGCCGTCTGGAGTTTTTTTGTTTTTTCTGTCCCCCCTGGCCATTGAACCTTACTCTTATTCGATGTTAATGTTGATTTATTTTGTTTTATAATTGTGTCTTTCATTTTTCTATTCTTTAATATGTAAAGCACTTTGAGCTACTGTTTGTATGAAAATGTGCTATATACATAAATGTTGTTGTTGAACACCAAATGGTCCAAGTTGCAGTTAGGAAATGGAAGGCAAGCTGGATACCAATGGAAAGCCCTTGACGCCAAGGAAGTATTAAACTCAAATTGATATTCATTTATTGCCTTTCATTTGTTTTTTTTTTTTATTTTTTGCTGCTAAATAGAACTATACATAAATAGTGTGGTTTCATGGGAATTTTAGAAGATGTGTTTATACATGTTGTCTGCGATTAATGAGATTTGTTATCCCACAAGCAGACATATGATCAGATTCCCTTGTGCTGCCTCATTTAATGCTCTGGTTTATGAGTTATGCCTTGGCTTACGAAGCTTTAAACACTGAGCCTTGTATCAAAGCTCCCAGTGAATCAGAACATAATGAAAGTAAAACCCACAAAGCAGCTGGTCTGGATAGTGTTTAACTCAGCGCCTGTAAACCCTTCCCAGATCATCTAACATCTGCATTTGCTGACATTTTCATTTGCTTTCTGTGAGTGATACCTATATGTTAAAAAAAATATATGTAGTATATATATGTATAGTAAATATGCATAGTGTATAGTGAATTACAAAAGTATTCAGAGCCCTTCACTTTTCTGCACGCTTCATTGTGTTGAAGATTTATTTTTAAATAGAGAAATTTGCCCGTTCAGTCCACACACAATAACCCATAATGACAAAGTGAAACCATGTTTTCAGAAAGGTTTGCAAATGTATTAAAACTGAAATCTCTCATTCATTGTGGTCAAATGCATGCCATTTGTTTAAATTGCTAGCTCTTGATTGGGCTTCATTTAATGAGATCCACACCTTTGTATTTAAGGCCCCACAAATCGCAATGCATATTATAGCCATAGTGTGCAGCAAATATAATCAAGAATCAATACCTCACTGTGGTTTATACCCCCTATATAGATTTGCAGTCATATGTGTAATTTTGTGTGCAGTATTTACTTGTTTTAAACCTAACTAGCCCCTGCATCACTTGCAAATATATTTCTGGTAATATTCCTCCCTGCAGTGGGCCTCCTGACAGTCCAAAAACTTTATTGATTGCATTTTTTCAACAAAGTGCTTGGTACTCTATATAACTGAAACAAGGAGACAACTCACAGGAACATGCCCGGACTGCTAAGATCAAGCTCCTGCTCAATCCTATTGTGTAACATCCGAATTCTCTTAATGATCCACGCTGATCTTTTTGCTTGAGTCCTTTAAAAACTAAAATTCCAAACGAATGTGAACTCTGATTTTTTGATATTTCTCCAGCATTGTATGGCCAACCTAGCTGACCATTGGCCCAGGAAACAGACTGCACAGATAAAGCACCCTGAAGCAAAGCTTTTAGGCAGAGCTGTCCATCACCAGAATAACTGTTTGTAACATCACAAACTTCAGAACCCCACGTGGCTTTGTGACATAAAGAAGAGCCCATCTGGGAAACCAGGAGAGAGAGAGAGAGACCCCATTTCATCGGAGAGAATCTATCCACCTGGATGATGAAGAATGCAGATCATACGTCAGCCCACTGCTGCCCAGAATGACACCTTATTTTCACACTGATATTTTCTTTTCAGTTAATCTTCAGTCTTTTATGTCTTTATTGAAAGTATTGTTAATGTTCTTACTTTGAAGTAATAAAGAAAATGCAGGGCACCTAAGTGTGGGGAAATTGTTACTTTCTTTTGGACAGGTTTAGGAGGTTGAGGGGAGATGTCTCCAGCAGAGAGCAGCACCGTGAGAGTGATGCATTGTTGTTTGGAAAGTGGCATTAACCAAAATGTGTCAGCTTCCATGTACAGTATCTAGGTTATTTTCAAGGACCAAGGTAGCCTTGTAGAGGGGCTACAGAATAGTAGGTACTTTTTGTGTTTGTGTCGAGTCGCGTTTTGTTCACATTGTCCCGTTTACTATCGTGTGTGTGTGTGTGTGTGTGTGTGTGTGTGTGTGTAAGTAAATGTTGTCCCCAGAAAACAAATTGAAAAGGACGATGCAGGGAAACCGCGACCCCAAGACTGGAATTACCTGTTTCCACAATCATTATATCCGGGATATTTGTCATTTAAATGTGGGGAGGCAAGGAGATTGAAGAGCAAGGAGAGGCAGAGAGGAGAAAGGAGTCATTTACACATTCATATTCCAAATCCTCACCTGCAATCAGTGTGCAACTTTACCATTTGCTTTTTTTCATTATCCGGAACAACATAACAACAGCCAGTGCGGAGAAATCCCACGGTTCGGGCTTCATTCAGCCATTGCAGAGGACTCACACAGTGAGGTCATTTTGTATTTTTTCAGGAAGGAGCAAAATATAATTTCAGCCAGTATTCGTTTAATTCAGGACTTTAATAACTCTGGACTCACATCCACTCCAATTGCCATTTGTTTTGATCTGTGTTTGTGTTTTGTGTTCTGTGTGTATTCATTTATTGTTTAGGGGCAAGGGAGGGCTTTGTAGTTTTTTTTTTATTATTACTGTATATTTGTGTGCTTGGGGTAAATAGGATATATATATACTAGACATTAAGCCCGTTACAATAACGGGTGCTAGAACAGTAGTGCATGAACATTAGTAGGAACAGTCTGTATTAAATGGCAAGGGACCTTGACCTCATTCTGTTTCTTGTCTTCGTTTTTTTTTGTCAAAAATATTTTTGCAAGAAGCCAAAAGTAAAATAATAATAAAAATAAAATAGAAATGTATATGACAACACAGTAAGTATAATTGATATTGTCTTAATGTAAAACTTTGTAACAATCTGTAAGACACAATATCTGAAGAAGATATTTAGGTAAAATGTTCTATTTTTTTACCTAATGAAATTTTTCTATACAATTTCATTATAGACAACACTACTTGTAAATATTCTGTCTGAGTTTGGCAACAGTTTGTCTTGTTCAGGACCATCTACAACCTTGACAACAACATCTGGAAAACTTCTAACTTTTGATAATGCAACATATAACTGACTGTGGCTGAATACTGGTTCTGGCAAGTAAATGCCAGCTATTTCTAAGGTCTGCTCTTCTGAGTCTTTCTCTTTTAGCGTTTTCTGACGGTCATTTTCTTTTTCTTCAATCGATCTATTTGCTTGTATTTTTCTTTGTCTTTCAGCCTTTCTTTTGTTGATGTTTACTTGTTGAGCTGACCGTTCTTCCAGGAGATGTTGCTTATATAGGATTTGATTGTCCGTGTCTTTTGTCCTACTTGACGTGTCCTTTTTTTGGGTGGCATGTTGTTAGTAGATACGTCCGTAATATTTTCTCTTACAGTAATACTGGCTTGTATGTGGCTGTAATATGCGTCACTGTATTGTGTGTCGTTAATTTTCTCTCGCAGTAATACTGGTTTGTATTTCTGTAAAATGCCTGTCATTTTCTCGGACAGCTTTGTTGTCCGTAATATGACTTTAATTTTCTGTCACAACATTGGGTAATCAGCAGAGTGTCCCCAGCAACTGATGTAATGTGTGGTGTGTAGCTGATAATCGTGCCCGTGGCGTCTCCCCAGCAAGTACTGTTTAGTTCCTCAGCAAGTATTTTAATCTGTGCTGGCGTGCAGCTGATTATTGTATGTGTGGCGTCTCCACAGCAACGGATTTTATATGCGCGGCCACGACTACCCAATCAGCACTCTCCCCAGCAATGTTGTCCTTTATTTCTTATCATGCATGGCCGTGGCAAGGCCATTCACTGTGTGCCCAGCTTCCAGCGTGTGTGCTTTATTTACTTATCATGCGCGGCAGCGGCTAGGCCATTCACTGTGTGCCCAGCTTCCATTGTGTGTGCGTCCACAGCGCCATGCACATTCACCAGAAGACACACACACACGGACACCTGGACGCACACAGGGGTTTTATTAAAGAGGATATACAGGTATATATATATATATATACAGTGGTACCTCGGTATACGTCTGCTTTGGAATAAATCCAACTTGGTATACGTCCTGTTTAGAGGCGAAATATTTTGCTTGGTATACGACCTTTGTTTGGAATACGACTCGTGTGCTAGAACAACACGTGTGGTATACCGGGCACGCACCATCAAAAAAAAAGGGCCAAGTTTTAACCTGTACAGTAATCCCTTTATATGAAAGCATAACTAAATATATAACGCAGATTTTTCGCTGCTTCGCGGGTTCTGTGGACAATGTGTCTTTTTACTTCCTGTACATGCTTCCTCAGTTGGTTTGCCCAGTTCATTTCATACAAGGGACGCTATTGGCGGATGACTGAGAAGCTAACCAATCAGAGCACGCAGTTAAGTTCTCCTGACTGAGAAGCTAACCAATCAGAGCACGCAGTTAAGTTCCTGCTTGCTGAATGCAGTGTTAACCAGGATGTCTCGTCTCGCTCATTCAGCATCAATGTGTTTCGCTGTGTAAAGAGTTGTGCTCTTTTGTGTTTATCTTTGTGCATAGTCAAGCCCTTCATTATGGCTCCAAAACGATCTGCTACTGCTTCAGGGGCCGTGCTCAAGTGCAAACGGAAGATGTTAACGATTGCCGAAAATGTAAACGTTTTGGATTTGTTGAAGGCTACGATTCTTTTTTAAAAAGTAGGAAAGGAATATAAGATCTACGGCCGCAGTGTCCTTTTAACCAGGGTGCAAAACGAGTTGTAAGTGGATGTAATAAGGCAGTAGTCTGGATGGAATCTGCTTTAGGGATTTGGATTGAAGACTGCCAGAAGAAGAACAACGGCAGTGCTACACAATCGCCTAAAGTGGCTCGTTTGGAAGAGCTGTAACGCTCTCCTTTGTTGTGCAGTAAAATTAAACTCATTGTTATTGGACAAGTCATTTTCATTTATTTCATCTAATTGGTTTTGTATTTATGTATTTTAGTATTAAGCAGTGTTTAAATTATTTTATACAACCCCATCAATGTACTGTGCCAATAACAATAGGATATTTTTTTTCATGGGAACGAATTAATCATTTTCCCATTATTTCTTAAGGGAAAAATTTGTTTGGTATAAGTCCTGTTTGGTATAAGTCCAAGGATCTGGAACGGATTAAGGACGTATACCAAGGTACCACTGTATATATGTATATATATATATAATTTTCCGCTGGTGTCTTTGGGATAGTGGGGGATTGTGTACAGATATATAATATTGAGCATTTGTCTGTCCTTGTATATATATTCGTTTCACTCGCAATATATCTGCACTTGATTTTACATCTCTGATTTGCATTGCCTGTTATTTCATTGCTGGGGGAAAAAAAAGACTATTTGTAAGGAGTATGGCTTGTTATTATCTGGAGAATCCTCAGGTTAGCCAAGTCAATAGTCTTGGTTGTGTAGGTGCCGGTCTGAGTAAAAGGGCAGCTGTTACAGCCTTTAGGTCTAGGATATACCCAAGGACACCTGTGTATTCTTCACGCCTGAGAATCCCTATGTGAATTATCTGCTGTAATCAGTGCTTACATGGATAGGGACTCTGTGTGTGTGTGCAAAAATGACCCAATCTTAAAAACAAAAATAGGTGAGTTCCACTAACCCCACAATTATACTTGGGCATTTGTGAACTTAAAACTGCTTCAGTGAGCCAGGAAACAAGCTAAGATTGTTGCATGTAAGTCAAAAATCTGAGTAAGAAAAGACGTTGCAAGAGTGTTGAAAACCAAAAGATTGACATGTACTCTAAACCAAAACGAAAGACAAGAATCAAAGTCTAAGATGAACGGATGTTGTAACTTAGACATCAAGAATGATTACGCTAAGGTTCAAGCATAAACTCGTACAACCAGGAAGTGCACGATGATGACCTTTATGCCATTGTTGTAATGACATCATGTGTCATACATCCTAAGGCAGTGCCTGTAAAAAAATACAAATGTCACCACAGGAGAATACTGTAGATTCTAAATGAAACATTTTAAACACAATAACAACAAAAACAAATGCATGAAACCACTGAATCCCTTTACCTCAAAAACACCTAAAATGATATACAGAGTTTTTGAATTCAAGAAATAAATTTAAAATTAAAACAGAAGTGAAATTATGACACCTGTATTCATCCAGTTCTCATATTTTCAACTTTTCTTTGGCTACCTTGGGGTAATTCTGGAATGCAGAATTTCTACAAGATTGCCCCCTCCTTGGGACAGTCCTTAACTCCTCTAATGGCTACTTTTCACACTCCTTCCCCATGTGGATTTCTAACCTACTGATTCCTTTTCATTCACACACCAGCTAATGGTTCCTCAGGCAAAATGACTCCACACATCATTTCACGATTGCAACTTGTGCTACACAAATGTTTCATTTTAGGATACTGTACATCTTCTCTAACTTCCAGTAACTTAGTAAGCTATGCTAAAAGGCAGTTTTGATGGTGTATCCTGTTGAGAATGTATAAAGTACTGAACGAGACAGATAAATTGTGGTGGAAACATATGTCACTCTAAATATATAAAAGACTTTTGCAAGCCATACTGGAGAACAGAATTACTGCCCAATAGATTTTAGACGTTGATGGTCATGTTGAGTGAGATGAAGTGGTAGCAGGAACCATTTAGTGTAAAATATAATTGTATGCCATTCTGTGTATAGGACAAAACTTGATGTTGTTATCAAAGGCTTTGGGATGCTTTTGAACAATAATTGTTATTTCTGAGGCCAGGACAAGTATCAATCTTCACAGGGTTCATAGGGTCCCATAAAATTCTTACCTAATAAACATGCAACATGATGCTACTCTCCAATGGCATGATCATCGAGTATTTACTAACTTACCTAAAAATTTCGGTCTTCCTAATCTGTATTCATGAGGATTACAACATTATACTATGGTTGGTAATAAAGACAGGGTAAAAAGTCACCTCCGACTAGATGGAAGCAATAGATTAATTTAATAAATGTGATTGTGGTAGGTAAGCACTTTCAACGGTACGCTCCAGATGAGAAGAGCTAATGTAATTAATTTTAGATTGAAATTAAAAATATATGACGGATTCATCACAGAAGTCCAGCAAAGTTTCTTGCCTGAAAGCCTTTTTAATATCATCATTTCTAATGGGACTTAAGATGTAAGCCTTCATATTAGATATTATTTCATTGAAACATACTAATAGATTTTTATTTCCAGAAGAGGATGTGTAAGTGAACTGCAGGAAACTGAGTCTGTGGATGTGAGTAAGAGATTTTAAATAAGGCTAATCCTCTTCTTTTTTTCGTACTGCGAGATGCCAGTACTTCAAAATAGAAAAGTAAAGGAGGTTTACTGAAATGAATTACCTTCAGACAGAGAGAGGGAGAAAGTATATGGCAGAGAGAAGGTTTATCTAAAATAATAGTTTAAAATCCATTGTGAAGGGACTCTCTTTAACTTCTGTTGGGATCCTGAGGTAACTTCAAGTCAGTCTTCAGTCAAAAAACAGTAGTGCGATCTAAAGTGAGTCCATAAAAAGACTCACAGTACAAGGGGATGTTGGCCATTTGGCTTGGACATACAATAGCAGAGGTGCCTATGATATTATTTACCTTGATTTTCAGAAGGCTTTTGGTTAGGTACACTAAAAGGTTAGTGATCAGCAGCCATATCAACCCCACTTCAGAAATGGTCATCCACTTGAAGCTAAAGATGTTAGGACCCTGCCAGGACTTTGATTGGAGACTATTTAGGAAAAAGCTTTGGTTGCTGCTGAAAAAGGTGTTAGTGAGGCCAGCAGGGTGTGCTTATGCATTGGTCTGTGTGTGGATCCCAATGCTCCAGTGCAGTGACAGGGACAATGCAAATATGGCACCGTTCTTCGGATGAGACATAAAACTGTGGTAAAGATCCCTGTGCATCCTTTGGTGAGAGTAGGGTTTATCCCACTGTCCTGGCTATATTGTCCATCATGGCCCTGTCCATTTCTGCCCCCCTAATTATCCCCTGGCTTTAATTGGCTATCTCTCTCACCCCTTCTCCATGTAATTACAATACTGAGTGAGTGTACTGGTGCAATTTAGCTGCTCTTGCATCATTCAGGTGGATGCTACACATTGGTGGTGGTTGAAGTGGTTCCCCTCTGTCTGTGAATAGCAGTTTTGAGTAGTGAGAAAAGCACTTTATAAATGTAATTAATTAATTAAAAGAAATGGGAATTCAGGGTGTGGTGTGTGGGCACCAAGAAAATTGACTCAGACATAGGAAACAAAGGGTTATGGTGAGGGGAACCTTTTTCAATAATTAAGTGATGTTAAAATGTGTTGTTCCTCAGGACTCAATGCTGGGGCTGGCGATCTTTGTGAAATACATAAATGATCTGGACAAGAATATAATCAATAAGCTGGTTGTTTTCAGATGATACCAAACTCTTTGGAAAGGAAGATAACGTAGAATCAGCTACATTGTTACAGAAGGACTGGGACAAAATACAAACTTGAGCAGATCCATGGGAGGTGAAATTTAATATAAGTAAATGTAAAGTGTTATGTGTAGGAAGTAAAAATATTAGATTTGAATACGCAATGGCAGATCTGAAACTTGAAGGTACACTTTATGAAAAGAACATAGGAGTCGCAGTGGACTCATCACTGTCTGCATCCAGACAGCATACAAATGTGATCATGAAGACTAATAGGATGACAGGATACATCATGAGGTGTGGAGTCCAAGTTCAGGGAAGTTATGCCTAAACTATACGACACACTAGGGAGGTCTCACCTGAAGTACTGTGTGCAGTTTTTGTCTCCATGTTACAAAAAAGACAGAACAGCGCTAGAGAAGAAGAACAGAAGAAGAGGCTGATTCTGGGACTGAGAAGTTTGAGTTATGAGAAGAGATATAATGAGTTAAACTTTTCTAGTTTAAGCAAATGAAGATTAAGAGGGAGCATGATTGAAGTGTTCAAAATTATGAAAGGAATTAATACACAAGGTCCCAGCTGTTACTTCAAGGGGTGAATTCTATACAAATATTAGAAAGTTTATCTTCATACAAAGAACTATAGTCACATGGAATAAATTACCAAGACGTTTGGGGAAGAATAGAACTTTAGGAACCTTTAAATTCTGACTTGATTTTATTGTGGTCAATTCAGATGAAAAGGATAAACAAACTCATTGGTTTGAATGGCCTGTTCTCATCACAGCTTTTCTAATGTTCTAAAGCAGTGTTTCTTAAACTATGGGTCGCAATCCAATGTCTGAACTTGGATCATACTGAATCTTGAATTACAATTGTACAGAATGAGAGGAGGTTGAGAACGGTTTACAGAATACTTTGTGATGGGTCACTGCTTGCAAGGGGAAAACAATCTCCCCTGGATGATGAATGGCACTAAATCTTCAAGGTGGAGCGGTGGAAGTTCCACAAGGGAGAATGTGGGTCGCTCATAATGCAAAACGCAAATGTTTAAGAGACACTGTTATAAAGTTCTAATGTACTCTTTGCAGTGCTCAGTTACAGTTTTTCTCAGTTGCCTATGCCGTCCAATCAAGCCAGAAGTGAATGTAGTCAGTTCTAAAAGCCATATGAGCAAAACAGCAACCACCTCAACACAACAGTCAACCATTTCACAGTGAATACGCACCAGTCTCAATTGCAAATGGACATTTTGCAAAACAGTAGAAACAGCAGTCATCCAGAGACTCAGAAATAAGTTGAAAGTATTAAGTAAGCAAAATGCAGCAAGATTCCCTCAGCTGACAACAATCAATCCCAAATCATTGAATTGAAGTGCCTCCATTTTGCAATGAATTAAGAAATCTGTTGATATATGAATCAGAACATACTACACATACAGAGGAGTGGTTGGTGGAGTGAACTTTATGTCAGCACAGGAAATAAAATGAAATAACAAGAAGAAGAACAGGTTGAGTGAGAGTTCTGACACAAGCTTAAAGAACTGATGGGAGATGACTGTGAAGAACAAAGATCTCTAATGACATACAAGCAACAATTGATGCCCATTTCCTAAATCATGGCCAGGCCATGTGCGAGGCTGGTCTAGGGGTGGCTTTAAGGATTCTGA
Source organism: Polypterus senegalus (assembly GCF_016835505.1). Classification (NCBI taxonomy): domain Eukaryota; kingdom Metazoa; phylum Chordata; class Cladistia; order Polypteriformes; family Polypteridae; genus Polypterus; species Polypterus senegalus. Next base: position 46,285,018 of record NC_053165.1, read on the forward strand.
CATTCGTGAATGAGAATCTGTAAGTCACCACTCTGCAAATGTATACCTGTACGTTATACATATAACCAGTGCTGTACCGGAATATACGACGTAGATCCAACCTGTATTTGCAAAAACATTTATTTTCAACAAACTTTTAACAAATCTCCCATCTCTACATTACTGTGATATTGTACCTCCAAGGGGAACCCCCAGTGCTTTCTAGTATCTGTAAATCAGAATCCTTTTAAACCTCCAAGGGGAATCTCACCCTGCACAATCTGAATTTGTTTCCATAATCAGCAGCCAAAAAACCAAGCAATAGTGCCAGTAGTTTTTGTCCACTTCCACCACAGCATGTGATTGAGTTTGATAACCACTGCAGTAGAAATACTCAATAGAAATACACTTGAATTTTCATAGAACTGAAAGAAAATCTCTCGCTTGTGGGTAAGGTAAGGTGCCTGTGCCTAACCAAGAGGCAGCAATTGTTCAGATGGTGCACTTGAGCAACGCCATACATTTGAGTGAAATAGCAACAGCTGTAACTGCAAACCGAACCATTTTCTGAGACATGCATGCTGTTGGTGTATTAAAAATTAATCAGGTGCTGAAACACCACTGAATAAAAGATCTACAGAATACCCTTTGATGGAAGAAGTGGCAGAGTTAAGGAAGTGAGATATCTGTATATACAGGTAGGATACCAAAAACAAACAGGTAGGTTTTACAAGCTAGTCCTACAGTACATCCATGTGTCTCACTTAGTCTTCCCTATTGTGAGGATATTGGAACAGGATGTCTTCATTTACTGTATGTTGATGAAGTTGGCTTCAATATGTTTAAGACAAGGAGGTGTGAGAGGAATGTTATTGGGCGACTGTCCAGCTTAAGAGCCCAGAGAGATACATATGTTACCACATGTGCAGCCGTATCAGACACAGATCCTGACGACTGGACTGTGTACCACGCCATGCCAACTCACATTCCTTGATTAGGGCTTCATAGACTAGTCTTTGCGCCCAAGGAGGAACAAGTCACCAAGCTCAATGATCCCAATCCCACACTATGATGTCCTAAGGGATGATGTATCTTTTCACCACTTTTCCGCAGTGAAGAAACTCTTTTTAGGATCATACACATATGTCAATGGAATGTTTTCCACCATACTCCCCAATTCTTAGGAACGTCTATGATAAGCATCTTTATGACCGAATGCTGCTGATAGATGACATCACTAAAGCATATTGCATAATCACTTTGTCAGTGTGCCAGGGCTAATGTGGGCATTCCAGGAATTATTTCCCCAGCTGTCTGCCTTGGAAGCATATTTTATTGTGGGTGATGTTGATAACACCACATTGGCCAACATTAAGGAAAGAGGAGATCCAAACAGCATGTAGTCCTGTGTTCTATGTTTCTGTTATAAGAGATGGAAAACTTTTTTCACGGTACTATAAATGTGTGCAAGTTTTTCTTTCTTGAGTCTCCTTTTGTTAATCTGCCAATGTTAGGAATCATAATTAGAGATGTAATCATTAGATTTATAATAAAGGAATAAATATTCTTTTCCCTGGGATTACACACAGTAAGCAACAGGCTTCCCACCATAAAACTGACTACACCGTCCATGTTATGCCTCTGTGTGAAGGATGTTTTACCACGGATAAGCCAGTGACTGCTGGTATGGGTTAGTGTTATGATGCCATGTACTACTATTTTGATTGAATTATCAACTCCCGTTTGATCAAAGCACACCACCTCAAGCAAGCAAAAGTAACAAACAAGGGCCTACTGGCAGCCCTCTGAAGATGTGTTAAATCTTGAGGTAGCTTTGTACAAGTCTTAATTCAAAGAACTGCAAAGTAAAAAAGACAGGACCACCAAATTTCATAAACCAATCGGGACTCCAAAGTGAAGAAGATAAAGAGAAAAGGAGAGTGTGGTAGAAGGTGACTGGTGAAGAAGGGTAGGGGATAAACATCTGAAGACATGCAGAGATGGAGCAGCACAGTCATGTCGGAGTGAGTAGCTCTTGGTACTGATGAAATATCAAAGTGAGTTGTAGTCCAGTCAGCATCACTTGCCTAATGGAGCGAGTTGAGTGCATGATCTCTGACCTGGACATGAGTGTCAAGAGGCAGTTTATGTGTCTCTTTTAAGATGTATTGGGTTAGATGAACCTAGACAAAGGAGTATTGACTTCTTAGAGAGTCAAGTCTGCGGGGGCTGTCAAAAAACAGGGCCAGTTAAAGCCCATTGAGACATTCCTTGTGTTATTTTGGGTTATACAAGAAATAAATTGTTGTTGTTTGCCTGTTGAAAATGAGTGCCCTATGGAATTCTGAACCCAACCATGCATCTGATTAAAAGCGTAGGGGTTGCTAATGTTGGACGAGGTGAAGATAAATTTACACGTAATAAAGGACTTTGAATGCCTTTATTGTTTTGTCATGGTAGGACAAACTGTACTAGAATCTGTGTGTGATTAGAATAATGTGGTTAAGGGTGACAAAGGTTTCAGGGAAAGTGTTATCTGGTGTGATTGCTGACATTTCAAAATGGAATATCATACTAAATATGAAACACAACTAAGTTACCTTTTCTTAGATAATGTGCCATAAAGCTCAACATGTATTGTCATACATTTACAGGTATTGATTGTATCATAAACTTTGTGATCTCTGTTCTTCAGGAAAATACAAGATTAAGATTATTCTCAGCCATCACTACAAATAACACAGGGTATGTAAAATATAAAATATCATTGAGGATGGAATATTCCTTTATTTTCCTTATTGTGATTAATGTTTGTAAAGGAGAAATGAACAGATGATCTTAACTCATTATTTTATAATTTTTTTTTTTTTCTATTTCTTAAACTGCATTGTGAATAATGCTGTCTGAATAAATGATCTGCCTTGGATTCTGTCTGAGTGTAGTCTACATCCAACTGTCTGAACTCTAGCAAGCCACTGAGATGTTCTTCTGGCACACACTTACATGCAAAGCAGACAACAACATTGAGATTTTTCATGTTGCGCTTAACCCTTGTGTCATCACTCTTCAGACAGAATGCCAGTAGATTAGAATTCCCATACTTTCTTTTTATGTCTCTCAGAACCATGCAGATTAAAGTTTCAATCACTTAATTCTGGATGGTTTTCAAAGTGTACTTTGAATTTGGGGGGAATATATCAGCAAGGTATTGGTCTTTTTTTCATTCTGCGTTTAAAGAGCGTAACAAAACAACTTTACAGTGTGGCAGATGGCCAGGACCAAGGTAGCCAGCTTATCCAGAGCATTGCCTCCCCAGGAATGTTACATGGCAGCCCCCCTGCGTTGTAGCGGTGCCTCGGACTCCCGCAGGGCTTAATTGGAGTTTGGTGCAGCCCTGTTAGGATCTGTGGGTGCTGCCAGGGGGTGCTACAGCTGCTGCTGAGCCCTGGAGCACAGAACTTTTGCCACACTCGGAAGTGCTGCTAGAAGTTCATCACTGAACCCTGGGTGCCTTATTTAAGGGGCCAACAGACACTACTCAGGGAGCCTGAGTCAGGAGGAGGGAGACAAAGCTTGCTGAGTAGGAGTGGAGGAGAAGAAAGAAAGAAAGAAAGAAAGAAAGAAAGAAAGAAAGAAAGAAAAGTGTGGTGCTGTGTGCTGTTTGGGACTGTGTTGTGGTGTGTGGGGAATGGGAAAGACGTTGCCCACAAAAGAAAAACCAAAATAAAATCATGTGTGCTTTGAACTTGTGTCCTACGCCTGTCTGTGTTGGGTTGAGATGGCGGTACGTCCGCTAGTGTACAACGACAGCCAGACACCTCTACTCAAGTTCACTGATCAAGCCAATGTCACATTATGTTATTATATTACTCTTAAGGTATGTCAAATTTAACAGCTTTTATATTTCAAATCTTTCATGTATCTCTTCTTTGTTAACTTTTCATTCATTTGTTTATATTAATATTATTTAATTAAGTTAGAGATTTGAAATTATTGATGTGTTTTATTAATGTAGGATAATATTTGTTTTCTTTGTGCATAAGCTGCCATTTTAATGTGCCTTTTGACAATCACTGCCAGGAACTTCCCTCCACCCTATATGTCCTGGTGGTTCACATTGAATGCGCTTGAGAATTTGGTGAGCCTTTCTTTGTATAGTTCTGTACTTTTGTAATTCTTTATTTTTTTACCCTTTATGCTTTCGATTGCCTTTTGTGTTACAGGCAACTCATTTTCCCCATTTGTGCTCCTACAGAACTTCAGTCTTGTGGAAGAATATTTCTTGTGAAGAATATCTTTTTTTATTTGTAAAGACTCTATATCTGCACTTACTACTAGCTTGGGTTTGATGGTGAGATCCCCCTCTAGCAGGCAGTTCCAAAAGTGTATTTGAAATTCTGTGTTTTGGAACACCCAGTTCAAAACGTAGACCAGTCAAAGATCTTGGAGTCAGACCATGTCAATTGAAATGACAAAAAATCACTACCTATGTCTACCTCAGTGACTCAATGGCAGCTTTTGCCCCTTTTTGTGGCAGCGAATGGTGTGCAGCCTGATGGAACTGGCATTGCACAAACAGTTACCAACTGCAGGGAGTTTAGCAGCAAAATTGCCCCTTTTATTCTTTTTTCCATTTTGTCATGGTTCGTAAAATATGACACATAAGATAGTCAAGCTACTCTTCTGTTTGTGAGGTCCAAAGCATCTGCTGCCTAATGGAGCTGGTGCTGGACAAAGGGTTGACAGGTACAGCAAGTTCAGCTCCAGTCTCGGCCCTTTTCTTTTTTCAATTCTGTTTTAGTACAGAAGACATGAGAAAATGAGCCTCTCTTCTCTTTGCGAGGCTCAAAACATGCATATTCCTTATTCCTTGTCACTTCATTCTATGCACTGTACTTCAAATAAGCTATCATTGGTGGTCAGCTCTCATACACACAAGCCACCCCCTATGACTGTTTGACTTTCTCTGAGAGAGTTGTAGGCTTGTTGGAGTCAGTCGTTGGGTATGTCCCATTAGGCAATCGGGTTCACAGGAGTACGTCACTAAGTTTTTATCAATAAAGGCTACAAGTGAAAATCATTGAAAAAGTGACCTAATGCAACAGGGCCTTTGGTGTTTCATGGTCCCTCATTAATAGAAAGCTCATTTGACTACTCAAAATTTGATAATATCTCCCAAGGGTTTGACACTTTTGAATCTGTTGAGGACCAGCAGATATCCCACCCTGGCTTCTGACGACCTGCTGTTTGCGAAATTCACATCACTCAGCCAAAACTTGCTAATAACTTTGTCAGCAACCATGTTTTTGGAGCACCTGATCATGTTCTAGTAATGCTTTCCTGGTTCTAAAAAATAGTGGAAACAAACATGCCCTCTTTTGAGAAAGGAGCGCCAAACATCCAGCAAGGGAAACGGCAGCATTGCTCTCAATTGAATACTCAAGCTACAGCTGTGACTGGTAACATGAAGTGCCAAAGCGTCTTTCCTTGCCACCTATAAGTGCTTGGTTGTATATTTTCAGAATTATCTTTATAATCTCTATTTTTATTTAAATTGTTCAAGGCTATTGATCCTCTCAGTTGCAATGGATGAAGATGCTTTAATCCATCCTCCCCACTACAAGCAGCAGTGGACAGAAGTGCTGGGTTCTTTGGAGACAATAAATCTGTACATGGTTTTAATTTTTCTTATGTCTGTTAAACATTACTACTTTAATAGCTTAATAAAATCTGATAAATCCTACTGAAGTACATTGAATTTACTGATGAAAGGAAGACCTGCTTTATTCTACACAATCATTTTTCCTATGCAAAACCAAAAATAAAATTTGGCTTACTAGAGCCTAACTTAACAAAAACTTTACCAAACTGAATTTTATGAAGACTAAATAATTTGATCTAACGACACAAAAGAGAGAAATTTATTAAATACATTTGTAAAAAAAATCTAGTAACAAGACATCTTGGCTAAGTAATGTAATTACAGTAAGGCTGTGGAAGTCTGTGGAATTTGTGTGTGGGAACAAGTGAACAGGCAGCAGAAATAAGTTCCATATTTTAGTACCGCATTATATCTTTTATTTTTTTCAGAAATGACCTTATGGGAGATTAGGTTGGTCCTTGTGAAAACTCACAAGCAATTCTGTAATCAGTTCATGGTCTTGGTTGACTTGGATAACTCCATGGAGCCGGGCTAGCATCCCAAGTGCCACTTTTGTCTTCAAGAGTTTGCTCTGCTTGTTTTCACTGTCTAATCTTTGCTGAAGCGGAAGATTAATTTCTCCTTGAAAATTATAGAAGCCTACATATGAATGAAGGTTTTTGATGATAGTAGTAGTAGTAATGTTATTGTCACATGTATTGAGTACAGTGAAACACATTGCCATTGTCATGCATGCGTGTCTGAGGAACATTTTCCAAACTCTTCTTAAGTATGTAGAAGAGGGGGCACTGCCCACCCTGGGCCGAGAATGGTCACTGCCACTTACAGCCCTGTCATGTTTTTCCTCCACAACCCAGAGAAAATACCCAGTGTGGACAATGGACCCCACCCCTTACAGTCCTGGGGCTTTAAAAGTATGACCAAGGAGACGATCAAGAGCAAGGACATCCTTAAGAGAGCGTGTGTCACCTACAGAAGCCTGACGATTGAGGCCACTTTGGATTGTTATTGTTTTAATGGCATTATGTGTTATTTTTGTTTAAAAGCACAGTTACGAAGGCACGCCGGTATTTTATAATGTCAGTCGTATAAGTCAAATCCGGAAAACTCATGGTATTGGTCCAAGAGATTATGATATGCTAACCCCCCCCCCCATGAGAGAGTAACCACGGAGCACATTGCCCTTTTTTATGTATTGTGCCTATGTGACTATATTGAAATACTCAAACTGTTCCGAAGCGGCATTTGCGCGGTTTTGTGTTTTTTGTATCTAACACTTCATACACCTTTATCGTAAGAGCATCCCTTATCTACAATGGAGCGTTTGATCAGAATAACATGTGAAGCTGGTTTTAAATTAAAAGTCATTGAAGTGGTGAAAGACATTGGTAACTGCGCTGCTGCAACAAAATTCTATGTGTCTGAGAAATTAGTATGAGATTGGAGGAAGCAAAAAGATGTTAAAAAAAAAATAAAAATGTGTCATATTTTTGAACGGGCATATAAGTCGGGGTTTGATTTTATGATCGATTTTTCTGATTACAATACCCAACTTATATGCGAGTATATACGGTATGTATATTACCAAACTTGCTGTAATTACTAATAACTATTATTTGCTTCGAAAAGGTTCTTGGTTTTTCCTTCTGGTGGAAATAATTTCATATTGCAATAAATAACCCTTAAGACAATGTGGTCCCACTAGGGGTGGCTTAGAGCCTTGACAGAAAACGTTTGATCAAAGCTTGGTTAAGTTTAATGTAACATGTAGGAATCTAAACTGAAATTCTTTTTTAAATGTCAGGCGAACTAACTATCACAACCTGTGAGGTGGTCCATAGACCCCATTCTAGCATTTCATTCCACTTGCGATTCTCAAACTAAACTTCTCTTTCCTGATTATGCCCAGGTATTATTTCCAGACTTTGATGTAAACTTAAAGCAATCCCAATCTGTTATGAAATTTAAGTCAGATGTGGGGTTATAACCACTTGCTTCAATGGCAAGGTGCTCCCACAAGCCCCTCAATCAAGGTAGTTATAGTATATGTGAATAGCGTGACTTATGGTGAGAAGTCCCTGTGTGTTAAACTTCAAGTCTGTGACTTGAAAAACAAAGCTGTGTATTAAGAACAAGTAAAAAGACCGTGTTTTGTAATTTTATCAGAAAATGTTGTCCAGGAAGCATCTTTGAAGTTCTACACATGAATGAATGATGGGTAAGGAAAATAGTGTGACACCAGAGTTAAATGCATTTCTCTTTGCTCCCCTAGAACAATGGAAGAAAATGAAAATGAAACATAAATTCACTTCCACCACCTCTTGGAAAGTTCTGCTCTTCAACTCCAGTTGGTACTTCAGACCATCAAAGACTGGAAGCCAAGGTTCAGTAATGAACCAGCATTCAAACACAGCACATCTACGATACGTCCTTGGAAGCTCTTAGCTTGGCTGTAGAAGCCACTGTTACAAACATTTGGTCCTTTTTATTTCATTCATTCTTTTTTTAAAATCTCAAGATTAAACAGGGCTCCACCATAGACCCCAACACTTCATCTTTCTACTAATGTTGCATTTTTACAAGTTATAGTGATTTAGATGTCAAGAGTATGTAGGTCTGCATTTTGTTTTTGTATCAGCCATTTTGATCACACGAGAACTTAGTGGATATTCTGGTATTCTTTTAATATTATTTCTGCTTAATCTTGTTTTATTAAACATTGCATCAGTATTCACTGTTCCTACGTCAAGTGCCCAGCTTTTATGCATGTGTGTAATTATTAGTTACCTGCACCAGCTGGAGAAGGTATCTCATCAGCTCCTCATTGTGTAGCTTTTCTAGTCTCTTGATGGACAGGTTTCTGACCTGTTTATCTGCAAAGTTGATGCTGAGCAGCTCAAGAGCATTGGATATGTCCAAATCAGTGACTTTCCACTGATTAAGTAGCCAATAGATGTCCTGAACAGCATTAGGGTCACCCCATTTCACCTTATTTAGAAATTTTGGTAACGTGGCGCCATACTGGGCGCTCTCCTCTCTGAACCTTCGAAGAAGTTCTTGATTGAAAAAGAAGGTGGATGAGGAAAAAGCTTCTTGGGAAGAGCATGTTGGTGATGAAAAGACAGAGTTTGAAGGAGAGGATAGGCTTTGCGGAAGGACAACTGGAAAGCTGTAGCTCTCTAGGACAACACTAATGGCCATTGCGTTTTCCACATCTGGGTTAGTTTTGGAGGACATTTTGTCAACCTCATAAGTGAACAAGTCTTCCTCTTGTTCAGGGTAAGGCCACATGTGGAGGACATTTTCACCTTGACAAAGCAGTGACCTGTGATCAATTAACAGAAGATTCACAAAGTACAATGTTTTTGATTTGCATTTGTTGCAGTCCACAGTCGTTGCAGCATCGCTGTTGGTTCCTATCACTGTAAAGGCCAATCTCGAAGCACTGGGTAGATTTTGAATTAATATGTCAAATTCTAGCCATGTATTCCACAGCACTTCATCTGTGAATGTCATGGTTTTTGACTGAACGGAAGAGAGGACATTAGTGCCATGGAGAATGCTGGCATCCACATACACATTTGGTGGTGCCTTGCTCGGCAGTTTAGGAATGTCTATGCCCAGCAGCTTCACCCTAAATTTGCGCCTACAGTCCCATAAGGAAATCATTTGAATCTCGTTAACATCCCTGCCCTCAAGCATCAGGTCTTCATGAGTATTTACGAGCCCAGTGTAATCATCTATTAATGGCCAATCATCTTTTGTGACCTCATCCTCTTGAAAGGATGGCATTGGAATGATGGAAAGAAGGATCGCCTGCTTAGTTTTTAGACAATGCTTGATCCAAATAAATTGAAAGAGTGGCATCTCTCCTATCAAGTATTCTTCTCTTTGACAAACCTTTATAACCCAGTCATGTTCCAAATGTTGAAGAATAGTGTTTGGCATTATCTTTTTGAAAAAATGCTCCAAGACAACAGAGGGAGTATCTTTGAGGTTTGCCTTCATGTTATAACTGTCTCCAGCATAGTAAACTGTGAAATTTATAACAGTGGTTTTAGGATTCATAGTTTTTGGAAGAGGGATAGAAGAGGTCCAAGGCTCAGTCGCATAATTCTTTGAGCCTCGATTTCTGAGCTGCACTATACGAGCAGATGCCAGCTTTCTTCGAGTGAAGCTGATTTCATTTAGACGACTCCCATTTGTCAGACTGAGGTCATAACCAATCAAGTAGGTTAATTCTTTCTGGACTTGGTCTTTCACATCTGTGACCTTTGATGGTATGTTAACATATATAATAATTTGCTGTTGTTCGTGTAGGCCAAAATATCTCACGACATCGAGAGTCTTCAGGATCTGATAGTCATCATAAATTTCATACCAGTCATCCTCTTTCTTGTACAACAAATCAAAAGAACTGGGGTCAACGATATTGTAGATCTCTGACTTGAATTTTTTTTCTTTGGCTCGCAGCCAGATATGGAGGCGTAGCTGGTGCACATTGGCCTGAGCTGACATTTGCAGCATTATGATTTCATTAGCAACACGTTGAGATCTTTTTGCTGGAAGAACACAAAATGTCAAAATGTTGTAGCGACCCAAAGATTTGGATACAGACGGCAAAAAGGCAGAATTATCATCATTGTCATCATCTTCACCACCAGATGTAGAAGATAACATGTTTTCTACATCACTCGTACTGCCAAAGTTCTTCCTCCTTCCAAATGTTGCCATGCTCATCTACAAAATTACAGAAGATAAAAAAAATAAGTATTTAATAATGTGAACCACATATGACTTCTTTGGTAGAAAACATCTCTTACATGGACCTTACTGAGGAGAAATACAACTTCTTGAGAGTTAACTAATGTTTACAATTTTGGACTGGAATGCTTGAGGTTGCTGGACTAGAAACTTGTAGTCACACACTAACAAAAAAATTACATAAATTTCTCACATCCCCTCAATTCAGTATAGAGTTGTGGGTGCAGCATTGGGTACAGAACAGGAACTGTCCCTAGATATGGAGCCAGTCCATCTCAGAGCAGACCCATCACCCTGCGTTCATTTATGAGAAAAGAATTAGCGATATGAATGTAAACTTTATTAGAGAGACTTCTCAGTTTCAAGTAAAACCTTTCACTTTTATTATGCCGCACTGTGCAGCTGAAAATGACCATTGCCTTATCTAAGAGATAAACTATGCTAAAATTTTAGAAATGTTCTGGATCTTATCAAATTCTATTTATGAGGAAAAACATTAATAAAGATAGTTGTAGTAACATAAGCAGTTATCTAAAAAAACAACAAAAATAAATAAGCAGCCTTGCAGCTGTTTTCCAAAATCATTCTAAACATCATTAAATCTTGTAAACAACAAAGTGAAATGCGTGTCATAAATATTACAATAGATTGTAATATTATAATATTATTACAATAAATTGTGCCATGATGGATTCAATGGTTTAGTAAACTGAAGAATGGATTTTTGGATCATATAATAATAATGTTTGTCTGTCATAAAAAATTCTAGTATTGTTATTGATTTAAATACGATCAGTGCAAATTATAAGCTGCTCAGGAAAATACATCAGTATACTGTCACAAGTAGAAAGTCCCAAAGCATAAAGTCCCTAGGAATTCTAAGAAATGCCCACAAGGAAGGGAATTACCATCAAACCCCGACTAGAAATAAAAAGAACAACAAAGAATCTTTATAAAATAAAAGGATTTGTTGTCAAAATAATGCTCTTTTAAAATGTGAAGCAGGCAGAGCAGGAAATAAAAATAATAATAATTCATTACATTTATATAGTACGTTTCTGACTGCTCACTAAGTGCTACCACAAAGAGAGGACCTGGGATGCAAACCCATGATCTTTCTACTGCAAGGCAGTAATGATACCACTGCACCACCTGTGTGAAAAGGCAATGCAAGGCAAGTTAAAAAGAGAGGATTAGGTCAAAAATTCAAGAAACTTACCACACCATCCAATGAACCGCAAGGGACTGCGGGTTGTCCCCGCCTGTTATGGTATTAAAAGTGTTTGCATATTTTGCACTTATTTTTGTTGTTTCTAAGTTGTTATGCTTTATTGTATGTGTTTTCTGTTACATTTATAATTATGTCTTTGCATATTCTATGTGGGTGGACTCCCCCAAGTGGTGGTGTCAGCTGTCAGTCTCTGTTTGGGATGTGCCCCCTGCCCTAGATAGGCAATGGAGACAGGCAGTTCCAGCAGGAATCATCTATCCATCCATTATCCAACCCGCTATATCCTAACACAGGGTCACGGGGGTCTACTGGAGCCAATTCTAACCAACACAGGGTGCAAGGCAGGAAACAAACCCCAGGCAGGGCGCCAGCCCACCGCAAGGCACACACACACACATACACACACACACTAGGGACAATTTAGGGTCACCCATGTATCTAACCTGCATGTCTTTGGACTGTGGGAGGAAACCCACGCAGGCAAGGGGAGAACATGAAAACTACACGCAGGGAGGACCCGGGAAGCGAATCCAGGTCTCCTTACTGCGAGGCAGCAGCGCTACCACTGCACCACTCCAGGAAAAATTGTATTTGATGTTTTGACTTATGAGTGTTTTTGTTTAAGGTTGGATTTTCTGTGCTTTCTATAATTATTGCTCTTGCCTTGCTGACTGATTAGAGCAACATCCTGGCCGCAGTCATGTTATTTCAATCACAGGCTGTTGTTTATCCCACCTGCTACCATCCTGATGCTATGATCCATAATCCCTGTTGTGGGGCATCCAGTAAATTTAGTCCTGATGCAACCCTTAAATTACTTGATAACCAAAAAATAAGGTGTTTAATTAGACCAAGAGATAAAACCAGACCTCCACCAGGGGCATCTGTAATAGAAATTTACTTCAAATTAAAACAAAAAATATATCACCAGTTCAGAAAGAACCATGCAGTTTTAAATGCTGTTTATTGAACATTCACTCTCTTGGCACTAAAGCTGTTTTGGTAAATGATATTATATTAAGTACAAAATCTGATCTGTGTCTTCTCACTGAAACCTGGCTTAGTAAATGTGACACTGTTCCCTAGCTAAGGCATCACCAGATGGATCCTTGTTCCTTCATAAGTCTAGAGATTTTGGTCAAGGAGGAGGCCTTGGAATAATTCATTGTAACAAAATGCAAATCACTTTACATCCTTTGAGGCATTCATTTTAAATATTAAAACAGATTCCAACACAATTATAGTGCTAGTCTACAGACCACCAGGGCCATATTCATTGTTCATGACTGAATTTAGCAACCTTTTATCTGATTTGGCTATAAATTATGATCACGTAGTACTGATGGGGATTTTAATGTACACATTGATGTGGAAACTGACACTTTTAGCAAATGTTTTACTTATTTGTTAAATTCAGTAGGATTTTGTCAGATTGTCAAAGGTCCAACTCATAATCATAACCACACATTAGATTTAATTATAACTTACAAAGTTGAAATTCAAAATTTAAATATTACTCCATTAAATGAAGTTATTTCCGATCACTACTTAATTACATTTGATTTAGTTCTGCCCTTGCCAAGCACTCACAGATTAAAACAAAGACAGTGCACATCTAGATTGTAATTCTGCTTCAAAATTTATAGATACCTTGAGTAAGTCGAGTGTAATTGTGGAAAACCATTTAGATCAGTTAACATCAAATGTAAATGTGGAAAACAATTTAGATCAGCTAACATCACATTATAATGTGACCTTGAGAGATGCTCTGGACACAGTGGCTCCCCTTAAAACAAAAGTGATCAAAGCACATAGAAACTCTCCCTGGTTTAAGGAAAACATTCAAGCTCTTAAATTAGAGTGTTGAAAACTGGAGCGCAGATGGAGAACAACAAAGCTACATGTCTTTCAAATTGCATGGACAGAGAGTGTTAATAAATATAAAAAAATCTTTAAAGCTCGCTCAGAATACTATTCTACAATAATAGATAGCAATAATAAAAATCCTTGGGTACTGTTTAGAACAGTGGCTAAATTAACAAATGGAATTCAGATCAACAGTGCAAAATACCAACAGATATTAGCAGTACAGACTTTATGAACTTCTTCAATGAGAAAATTAAAAATATAAGATCCCAGATCTCAGCATCACAGTACAAACCAAATACTAGCTTAGCAGACCCTGCCTCACATTGCATTCAGCACTTTAGTAATTTTAATCCTGTAACTGAACAGGAAGTCTTAACTTTAATTTCTAAAATGAAGCCCACTACTTGTTCCCTAGATCCAGTGCCAACAAAACTAGTAAAAAGTGCAATGGATGTTCTTGCAGCCTATTCTAAACATTATCAATAGTTCATTACTGCATGGCACAGTACCTGATGCACTAAAAGTGTCAGTCATTAAACAATTACTTAAAAAGTCAGACCTAGACCCACACATACTAAATAATTATAGACCTATTTCAAATTTACCCTTTCTCTCTAAAATACTAGAAAAAGCTTCAGTCACACCTTACGCATTACAATTTATTTGAGAAATTCCAGTCCGGTTTCCGCACTGGTCATAGTACAGAAACAGCACTAACACGAGTTGTAAATGACATTCTGATATCCTCTGATGAAGGAAACTCCACTGTAATTATGTTGTTGGACTTAAGTGCAGCATTTGACACCATTGACCATTCTATTTTACTGCACAGGCTAGAAAATGATGTTGGGCTTACAGGCCTGTGCTCGCTTGGTTTAGTTCTTATTTATCAAATCGATTCCAATATGTACAGAAATGTGCTGACAATACTCCATTATTATACACAGAAATGAGATATGGTGTCCTGCAGGGCTCAGTACTGGGACCTTTACTGTTTTCACTTTACATGCTTCCACTGGGATCTCTCATTAGGAAACATAATGTTAATTTTCACTCGTATGCAGATGACACCCAGTTATACCTTTCATTTAAATCAAATGAAGTTTCTCGATGTTGTCTTTAATTAGTTGTGTTAGTGAATTAAAGGAGTGGATGAATGAGAACTACTTGTCTTTAAATACAGATAAAACAGAGATGTTAATTGTTGGAGGGAATGACGCTGATCACAGCAATATTTTGTCATCATTTAACTCAGTTGGAATCCCATTAATTTTACTGAATCAGCCCTCAATCTAGGAGTTATCTTTGACTCTAGCATGTCATTTAAAGCACATATTACAAAGTTGTCCAAAACATGTTTCTTCCATCTTAAAAATGTTAGGAAATTAAGGCGCTTTCTAAATAAACAGGATTCTGAGAAATTAATTCATGCATTTATCTCTAGTAGGATTGACTACTGCAATGTGGTGTTCACTGGATGTTCAAACTGTTCTTTATACAGCCTCCAGTTAATCCAAAATGCTGCTGCAAGAATTATTACAAGAACAAGAAAATACAAACACATAACTCCTGTTCTTAAATCCTTACACTTGCTCCTCGTTAAGTTTAGGGCAGATTTCAAAATCCTCCTTTTAACATATAAAGCATTAAATGGCCAAGGTCCGCTTACTTGTCTGAACTTATCATGACTTATAAACCAGAGCGCACATTAAGATCTCAAGATGCCGATGTGCTTATAATTCCAAGAATTAATAATATAACAGTGGGAGATCATACTTTTAGTCTCAGGGCCCCTAAACTGTGGAATGGTCTGCCTGCTACTATAAGAGATGTCCCTTCAGTCTCAGCCTTTAAATCCCGGCTGAAGACTCACTACTTCAGTTTAGCATACCCTGACTAGAGCTGCTGATTAACTGTACAAATGCATCTCTTTTGTTAGTCATTAGCACTAAAACATAAGTAACATGATAGTTATAATTTGATACTAACCCTCACTTATTCTGTTTCTCTTCTTGGTACTCAAATGTGGCACTTGGTGCCACGGCCCACCTGCCAGGTTGTTTTGCCTGCCTAAGGTAACGTCATCCCTGATGGAGGATCACAGGAATCGTCAAATAGAGGGGTCCTTTCATCGGATTGGCAGGCCCAGCATTGTTTCAGCTGTGGAATGGCCAAATTAGGAAGGCAGCTTGATGGCTGAGGTCACCAGGACACTAAAACAAATTCCAATTCATATTATGTGATATGATTTACTGTAAAATTTTGCTCAGTACTTGGAAAATTTTTATTTTAATAATGTATAGAGGATTTGCTGTGTTCTATGTATTGTATTCTATCGACCCCCTTCTTTTTGACACCCACTGCACGCCGAACCTAACTGGAAAGGGGTCTCTCTCTGAACTGCCTTTCCCAAGGTTTCTTCCATTTTTTCCCTACTGAGTGTTTTTATGGGAGATTTTCCTTGTCTTCTTAGAGAGTCAAAGCTGAGGGGCTGTCAAGAGGCAGGGCCTGTTAAAGGCCATTGCGGCACTTCTTGTGTGATTTTGGGCTATACAAAAATAAATTGTGTTATATTGTATTGTATTGTTTTAAGGATTCTGACTGTTGGGCTATGTTTTGGGAATTGTTCACCGAGGATTGCCTTTTGCGCAACTCTTTTAATGCCTCAGAGTAGCCTTTTCTGTCATTTTTAGCATTTTGCAAACACATTTTATTTTTATTGTGATTCTTGTCATAGTCTTTCCAAGCCAAGGATTTATGGTTTCTCCTTCTCTTGGAAGACACTTGGATATTTTGGAATATTTTAAATTATTCTGAGGTTTAAATCTCTTTTGGGCCTTCAAGGCCCGAAGCAGGCCTGTGGGATAAGGAGTTTAACCCATTTAGAGTGAGGACTAATCCTGGCAGGCATAGTAGGCCTCACCTGGCTTGTGAAGTCTTTTGGAGGCCTTGCACATTTTTTTTTTGCTTTAATTGGGGTTTTATAGGGCTAAGGGCAGTCCCTTGATGGTGACGGACAGGTGGTTCTTCTTCTTGTCACATAAGAAATGTTTTTTAGACTTGAAGAAACTAAAACATTAACAATGCTAACATAAAAAATAAACAAAATATTTAAAAAAATAGACATTTGAACCTCAGCTAGGCGAGGAATATAACATAAACTATGAAGTCATCATAGACAATAACCTTTAGAAAAGGAACTGCTTTACCATCCATCCTTCTGTTTTGTCATGTTAAGGTCTTAAGGTAACCCTTTATCCCTTTGTATTCTTTATCATGTTGGCCATAACCAAGACAGCAAGATTTGAATGTAATTTTTTATCAAAGAAAAGTAAATGTAAATTAATCCAACAGTCAAATCAAAATCAGCTGGATATCTTGTTTAACATATGAATATGCACAATGACACACATGCGTGTCTGTGAATCACACTCATCGGAGGTACGTAATGCCACCCCGGGTCAAGACGGGGCGCTTATATTTCTCTCAGGATCATAAAGTATCTATCTATCTATCTATCTATCTATCTATCTATCTATCTATCTATCTATCTATCTATCTATCTATCTATCTATTTGTGGAACTTGCAGTACTTCACTTGACCACAACAAATATACTGTACTTCTAAACTGTGCACTAATGAGCCACACTACATGTCGTGATTAGTAAATATAAAATGAAAAGTAGATGTAGAAAAGATTTAGCCCTAAATTTCTTGGTCTGATAAAGGCAGCCCTTGTTAATTATTACAATGTTTCTGGTCCCCCAACATTCCTTTGTTATGCCGCTACAATAAAATTTTACCTAAAAGGCCAGACCAAGCAGTACACATCAACTCCTTTTCACACTAGACAGATCTTTCAACAAAGATTTTTCAGCAAAAAAAATGAGCCTTCACCACATTTGATTTAACCATTTTAAAGTAGAAAAACACCAGACTACACAATGGGCTTCTTGTAGTTCCAGGACCGATTGGGATTAGACTTGAGAGTCGTTAGACACAAAGACACAAGCACAAAAGGGTGGTATTTACAAAAACAAAAGTGGGTTTTATTTACAGGTGCACAAGAAAAAAATAATATCACGTGGAATGTTTTACACAGTCCTCACTGCAACTGACACACAAAACACAAAGGCAAGGTCTCAATCAAGAATAGTGAATAATACTTACAGTTATTATTGCCAGTCCCCAAAGAATCTAAAAAAACAATTAATGTATACGTACAAAGATAAATTGTAGACTTTAAAATGCAGTCAGGAAGTTCCTACACAAAACAAAGTCCTTCTATCTGAAAAAATATTTACAAAGAGAAATAATCAGTATATATACAACATAAGGCCAAAAGTGCACCACAACCCAAATCATATACATACCCCCATCAAAACTGTATTATTAACTATATCTATATATATATAAATAAATTATATACAAAGTAAGGCAAAAACCCCTATGCTTGATGTACTTTGAGATATGAACTACACCAAATTCACTCTCCTCCACGACCGAGTCAAAAGAGTACCCCTTTAGACAGAAAGTGCTTTTATTTTGAAGAACTAAACTTCCAGCTTATTCTGCGACCTGCCACTCCCTTCATCCAATTGCAGGTGATGCCGGTTCATTTCTCGTATGTGCTACACCCTAACCCCTGCAAGGCCTGTCTTAAATAGCAAGGCAGCCTTGCGCGCATGACTGAGAATGAACACACCCATGACAGGCTTCATTTGAACAAGCTGATTCATTCTTCATACTATATAGTATGCTAATTTCTTGTAGTTTTATCCCTTCCTGTGAAATACTGCATGCTTATAACCTAACCCTCTTACTTTGCAGCGGTAGGTAGTTATGGAGACACTCGCTTTTTGACTGGGCACACGCAAAATCCAGTAGGCCTTTCCTGGACAAGCGTCCAATCCGTCATCGGCATCACACAGTGCGGTCCTGCCAAAGCGAAAGTTAAAATCTTCACGGATGCACGCACTCACAATTCGACAGAATACAAAAGTAAGGTCCTTTATTGTGCTAAGTTTACATTGTTTTGTCTTAGTCTTTGAACGTTTTCCTATAATATGGTAATGCTTGGCAAGCGCATTACCACAGCATCTCTCATACAGCAAAAACTAGGACAGTAAATGATTTTTCTCTTTCATGCAACAGTGTGAACACAATAACAGTTTTATGAGTTTTTGTTCATCTTAAGAAAAGCACTTCCATTATTCCATTATGACCTTTGCTCTGTTGCGTAAGTCTGGTCACCATTGACATTAAAGACTCTTTCTGCAAAAGCCTGGGAAGCAGGCATAGCCAAGAGGTCCATAGCAAAAAGATTTAACATATGGAATACAGCATCAGTTTGTTTTCTTGATAAATTTCAGTCGGGTTTTAGAACAAATCACAGCACAGAAACTGCACTCGTTAAAGTAGTAAATGACTTTGGGTAAATGCAGACAGAGGCCATTTATCTGTTCTCATCCTCTTAGATCTGAGTGCTGCATTTGACACCATTGATCACAATATTCTTAGAAATCGCCTTAGTCAATGGGTGGGCCTCTCTGGCAGTGTCTTAAATTGGTTTGAATCCTACCTGACAGGGAGAATATATTTTGTTAGTTGTGGGAATTACAACTCGAAGACACATGATATCTGATATGGTGTTCCACAAGGCTCTATCCTGGGTCCGCTGTTATTCTCAATCTACATGCTTCCGTTAGGTCAGATTATCTCAGGTTACAACGTGAGCTACCACAGCTATGCTGATGACACACAGCTGTACTTATCAATAGCTCCTGATGACCCCGATTCTATTGATTCATTAACAGAATGTCTGACTTGTATTTCAGAATGGATGAATTGTAATTTTCTCAAGTTAAATAAAGAGAAAACTGAAATTTTAGTGATCAGCAATAATGGATACAATGAGGCTATTAAAAATAAACTGGATACATTAGGATTAAAAGTCAAGACGGAGGTAAATAGCTTAGGGGTGAATGTTGACTGTAATCTGAATTTTAAATCACATATTAATCAGATCATTAGGACAGCATTTTTTCACTTAAGAAACGTAAGTAAAGTTAGACCTCTTATATCACTGAAAGATGCTGAGAAATTAGTTCACGCGTTTGTTTTCAGTCGACTAGATTACTGTAACGCACTCCTCTCAGGACTACCCAAAAAACAAATAAATCGTTTGCAACTAGTGCAGAATGCAGCTGCTAGAATCCTAACTAGGAAAAGAAAATCCGAACACACCTCTCCAGTTTTGATGTCACTACACTGGTTACCTGTGTCATTCAGGATTGACTTTAAAATTCTGCCTATGGTTTATAAAGCCTTAAATAATCTCGCCCCATCTTATATATCGGAATGTCTGACACCTTATATTCCAAATCGTAACCTCAGATCCTCAAATGAGTGTCTCCTTAGAATTCCAAGAATAAAACTTAAAAGAAGTGGTGAGGCGGCCTTCTGCTGTTATGCACCCAAAATCTGGAATAGCCTGCTAATAGAAATTCGCCAGGCTGATACAGTAGAGCACTTTAAAACACTTCTGAAAACACATTACTTTAACATGGCCTTTTTATAACTTCAATTTAACTTAATTTAACTTAATCCTGATACTCTATATGTCCAATCTCCTCAAAATAACTATTCATGGTGGCTCTAAAATCGGTACTGACCCCTACTCTCTTTTCTGTTTCTTTTTCCGGTTTCTTTGTGGTGGTGGCCTGCCACCTCCACCTACTCAAAGCTTCATGATGCTCAAACAATGATGGACGGATTAAAAGGCAGAAGTCTACGTGACCATCATCATCATCAAGCCCTTCCGTGAGAATCCTAAATCCAAAGAGGACTGTTTCATTTATGTTAGGTAGAATGCCCAGAGGGGACTGGGCGGTCTCATGGTCTGGAATCCCTACAGATTTTATTTTTTCTCCAGCCGTCTGGAGTTTTTTGTTTTTTCTGTCCCCCCTGGCCATTGAACCTTACTCTTATTCGATGTTAATGTTGATTTATTTTGTTTTATAATTGTGTCTTTCAATGTTCTATTCTTTAATATGTAAAGCACTTTGAGCTACTGTTTGTATGAAAATGTGCTATATAAATAAATGTTGTTGTTGTTGTGTGAGCCAAAGGTATGCGCCCATCTCATTGCTGATGGGTTGTGAGAGCTGCCTGACACCTCTTGAGGAGGTAACAGTGGTGGCACCAGGCAAGTTGCTAGCGAACTAACCACCTATATAACATTACATACCTTAGTATGAATCTCAGGGTGGAGTACCTTTAGCTTTGTGGTGTTACTGAACAGTGTCATCTCCAGGCAGAGGAGTAGCTTCAGTGACAGACTTTTGTCACCGTCCTGCTCCACTGACAGACTGAGGAGATCTTTCCTCCCCGACACTATGCGACTCTTCAATTCCACCAGGGGGAGTAAATGCAAACATTATTCAAAGTTATTGTCTGTTTTTACATGCATTTTTATTTAATGTAATATGTTTTTTTTTTTTTTGTATCAGTATACTGCTGCTGGATTATGTGAATTTCCCCTTGGGATTAATAAAGTATCTATCTATCTATCTATCTATCTATCTATCTATCTATCTATCTATCTATCTATCTTCTTTCCTTTCATCTTCATTCCATATGGCTTATACTCAGTTTTATTTCGTCAATGTTATAATTATAGTTATTCCATATGTCTAATTGCTTTTTTCGCCTGACAGTCAAGTTGCCTGACATAAAGGAGCAGAGCAGGATTCGGACTAGTGTTATCCAAATAGAAGCATACATAGGATAAACTGACCGGTTAAAACTGACCACTGTATTCATGCTTGTTATTGGTTGGCAGACTTTGTTGTGCTTAATAGAGAATGTGTAATTATTCTTTTTAACACTTCATGCTTCTCATTGTCAAGTTGTCTGTTTGTAACAAACTATATTCATTTTGTTTCTTTTTCAGCAATGATAATTTTCAAAGCATTCGTTTCAGTTTTCATCATTATAGGCACCTTTTTATTTAGCTTTGGTTTTGCTTTTGTCACAGAAATAAAGTAGTTGGCAAGTATTTTTCGGCACAGCTTTAATGAAATTAACACTGTAACTTGCCCAATGATGAGGAGGAAGAGATGTCCAAACTTGGAAAGAGAAAGAGGGGTTGGAGGGTATAAGGTGCCAAGGAGCAATGAGTGGTTCTCTTTTCATTGATGGACTAGTTCTTAATTGTCAAATGATGTTTCACTCCTCAATGTGATTTATTTCAGACTAGCAAAATACCTGCGCTTCACAGCGGAGAAGTAGTGTGTTAAAGAAGTTATGAAAAAGAAAAGGAAACATTTTAAAAATAACATAACATGATTGTCAATGTAATTGTTTTGTGACTGTTATGAGTGTTGCTGTCATCAAGGATTTGATTATCATTATTTCTTTCAATCAGGTTCGTATTTGGAGGACGTGTTGTGTTCAAGCTACATTCCGTGTTTGTCTAGTATATCCCTGACCATCTCATCTTCATTGTCAACCATTGTAAAGATAACAGGTTTCATTCATCGAAGTGATCACTACACAAATCGGTACTCGTGAATCTAAGATGTTTAACAGGCATTCCCGGTATTAAGTTGTGGATTTGCCTGCGAATATTTCGTGGCAGCGTGTCTATAAACGTAATTTAAACTTAAGCTTTACACCTTGCTTTCCTACAAAAGAAAGTGCGAAGCGCCTTAATATTAGTTTGCCGCGGTCTAGAAATGGGATCACGTGTTTGCAGTTGTCTAGGCTATAGCTCAGGGAAAGATGTAAAAAATTAAGTGTTTACTTTACCTTATATGGGCAGGCACTCAATTACATGGGAGACGTGATGACGTGAAACGCAACTCCGCCTCCCACGGCCATCGAGCTGCAGTCTATTACAGTATATGGAGAAAAAATAGGTTCCAGTTATGACCGCGTAGAATTTCGAAATGAAACCTGCCCAACTTTTGTATGTAAGCTGTAAGGAATAAGCCTGCCAAATTTCAGCCTTCTACCTACACGGGAAGTTGGAGAATTAGTGATGAGTGAGAGGGTCAGTGAGGGCTTTGCCTTTTATTAGTATAGATACGAGTGTTCATTAAACGGTAAATGATAGTCAAGCAAGCAAAGATAAAAAAAGCAAAGAAAAGCAAATTGTCTGATTCAATTGGATCCCGATTTATTGAATACAAACATTAAGTATGATATTTGGAGATGGAGCTCAATGGCTAATCCATTTACTGTTGCTCGTGTGCCTCACTTCATACTTTTGTACATCCACAGCAGAAATGATCTCCCTAGATGTTGCATAGCAACTAAACAAAAGTAGGGGTCAGGACATAACACGGCTCAATAGTCACTACCAGAAATCAGATCTTGGAAAAAAAGGGTCATTTGCTTTACTCCCTGAAGGGGAAAAACAAGACCAAGCAAGACTGACCAGGACAGAGCGCAGCATATTTAGCAGCAAGGCACAGAAGACCTGGGAAGTAGAGGTGGAGAGTGGCTTTTAGCCTGCTCACCTTCATTAGAAAAGACTGTCAACTTTATATTTCAGGCTGCTATTGTTTTATATCTTGTGTGTGCGTTTTGTGTTGGACTAGTATAATGTCTAGGGCTGCCTTGACCTCAGTGTTGCCTGGATAGGCTCTAACCCCTAAAAAATAATGAATCAAAAGAATTGGGTTCACCAGTGCCAAATTCAACAAGGTTGGAAAGAGTCGCATTTGAATAAACTGTGCAATACTTGTTAGAATGACCACCTTAAAGGATTCTGTAACATAATGTATGCCTTTAAATATCTTAACTGTCTTGAAAATGTTAGACTCGAAGGCTAATTCATTAATATCAGTATAAGATTCTAAAGGCACATACTGTTAAATGTTAAGAAGTCTAAAGGAGTTTGTGTCTTACCGTGTCAAAATGAGATCCTGTCTCCAGCTCAGCTCATCACAGTTCCAGCCCGCATAACTACAACATAACCATTACCGCTGTCGTTGACTTGTGATTGTTTCCACAGTGAGAAACTGAAACTTCCTGTTCCTAATGTAAATTATTACCTGAAAGACTAGCTTGTTGAATGGGGAAAAAAAACTCCATACTTCCTCATTCAAACCGTAAGACAAACACTGAAAGGGCTGCATGTACTTTGACCGATGAAAAACCTGCCAGTCAGCAGTTGTATTTTTCTGAAGAAGGAATTCACTTGCCAGAGGGATCAATTGGAAATGACAATACATACCTACAAAGCAGCGTCTTAAATATTAATTCATCTAAGCTCTGGCTTTTGTCACCTCAGATATGGCAGTGTTATATCACCACGGAATGCACTTAGCACACAAAATCTAAAGAGAAGTGGGAGTCTGGCCTTCAAGACTCCAAGTGCTTTGCTCAGTGAATTATCATTTCCTTTGTTATTGTGGCACTGAGCTTTCTCATGGGTTGCAATTTCAGACCACACATCTAATTCCCCTGGAGAATTAAAGCCGCTGAGAAAGCTACATGACTAATACGTTTCCTGGTTACATCTAATTTTTACTAATAGTACTGTATGACCCTTTATGATCAGATACAGTACACTGAAGTTTGGGGTTGCAAGGAGTCAGGGGATGTTGACCAGCTCACTGTAGGCCTATAATTCATGAACACCCTCCTCATGTGATGACACCCAATAGAAAACATACCACAGTATCTCCAGAGGCAGCCCAAGCAACTGTTTGCAAGGATCACGCAGCAGATTGTCAAGATCCAGAGAAACTTCATTATAGCACAGCATGTGCCCATTGTAGCTGCCCCATGTCTTCAACTTATGGGAGTTTCATGCCCAAAATGTTATTGCAAGAGTAAAAATACTCATAAGCTCCTCTTCCACCACAGAACTTTAGCCCAAAGCCTGAGTACAGAGCCTAGAAAAAGTATTCAGTCCCTTGGAGGATTTATATTTTCTTGTTACACTGTGATTTAATGTTGTATATTTCATTTGGCTTTTTTGACACAGATCAGCAGAAAAAGACCCATTCTTGTCAAAGTGAAAACAGATCTCTGCAAAGTTCTCTAAATGATTTACAAATAGAAAGCACAAAATCATCGATCATATAAGTTATGAATATTTTTGCCCTGCCTTTTCACTGTGATTTACGACTTTATCTCTAGTTACGTGTTCCTTTATTTATTCTCTGCCCTGTTTCCCATGATTCTTCTGATAGAAATTTAACATCTTATTAAAGAAAGAAACATAGGATGCACAATCCAGTGTGTTTCTTCGTGCCAGTCCCAAGCCTGGATAAATGGGGAGGATTATATCAGGAAGGGCATCTGGTGTAAAATTTTGCCAAATCCATATGTGGACAGATGATCCGCTGTGGCAACCCCCAACGGGAGCATCCGAAAGAAGAAGGAGCAGATTAAAGAAAGAAACATCCTCTAACAGGACAAATCAGTTATCAGGCAGGAGAAAAACTGTTCATTCTGTGTTGGCTCCAGCAGACCCCGTGATCCTGTGTTCGGATTCAACGGGTTGGAAAATAGATGGATGGATGGATGTATCTTTTAATTACTCCTCAGCAAAATGCCTTGGAGAGAGTATTCTTCAAAAGCAGTCTGTTACAGCCTGGTCAGAGAAACAAAGAATAGAGGTTCATTTTGTAAACTATTGAATTTACAGTCAGTGTCAATCAATGCAAACATTTACTCTGGCTGGTTTGTTGGTTTACACCCAAATGACTTATATAAAATAAAAGTCTATTATGTTATATTCTGGTTCTTCTTTATACCCGTGAGTTGAGCCACTACCCTTGAAATATCTGTGCATATAACAACTGTCCATTCCTGTTCTGGTTTCCTGACATTTATTAACCCTTTATGCTGTTTCTTTAAGATGAATGCTATGTTAACCTAAAATTATTCTTCCACATTCTCAAGCTCTGTTTGCTTAACTATCAGCCTTATCGGTTCTGAAACTCAGCTTGACATTTTTGACTTAGTGACATCTCCTGATTCCTAGTGTTCTCAAAGCTGCCCCACCTTGCCCCTTTAACAGTTTCCACTTCAGCTCCAGACCTGCCTGATGACCAATGATGTCACCACTGCTCTGCTCCGAATCCCTAAGACTCTTTTCTTTTCTATCAAGGTTACAATAAGATAACATCAAGATATGAAGTCAGGGTCATTAGATCAAGCTGCCCTCCAGCAAACGCATGTGTTACAAAAAGTTCAAGATAAGCTTGGCATTTCCTGACTGATAGACCAGCTCTTTCTTTCTCAATCTCTTATATATATTTCTATTCTGGTTCATCCTGCTTCCTCTTCAAAGCTGGTCCCGCCGACACACAGCCCACACGGCATTTCTCGATTCCTATTCGTCCTCTTCCAAACCCTTCCCCACACTGTCTGCGGCCTCCCATATACTCCCACGCCACTTTTCTCGAGTCCTATTCATCCTTCGGACTACCGCGTTCCCCACTCCTCTCTCATGACCCCACTGATGTCATGTCACTGTCCGATAACTAGTGACCGCGTGACCTTTCACTTCGGCGATGTCTGTGCCTGGGAGTCTTTTCCGTAGCCTGCTACAGTAAAGTACTCTCTTGACCATTGGCATTGGTTTCACTCCTTGCTATTTTCTTTATAGTGCAATGGTTGTTTCCTAAGCCTTTGTTATAAAGTGAATGACAGTATCTTCTCTGTCGACGGGTTTTTGTACAATGTCATCTGTATTCCAGGATCCAGCAACTGCCTGTTCCTATCAGTGGGTTATTTGTTGACACAAACAGTTGACGAAGGCAATGCACCGTTTTCCGTTCCTATTCTTATACTGCTGTATGCTATGGCGGGCGTCGGCTATCTAGTTTATTTTATAGCATCACCTGAAGAAGCCCACAATGCTGTACATACAGCAGGATAAATAAGAGATAGATAAGAGATGCCTGCAGAAAAAGTCTTTCATTTGGACTCCACCATTCATTGTTATTCCACTTTTCAACCCAGGGTGGTATTACCTGCCTCAGGTGAGCCTGAAGGGTGATGCCTGACAACAGATAAAAGTCAGTGAACTTATATGTCACTGAGATCACAAAATAAACACAATATCATCTTTTAAGTGTTAAAACACACTCCTGAAGGGAACAGAGAAGAAGAGGTTATAACAATGCCCTGTCATGCTTGGAAGGAGGTATTATCGACTTTGTCATAACCTTACAGTTGCTTCCTCCTTGAACGTGTCTAACAACTCATTTTTAGGACGTCATTAATTAATCTTTACTTTCTCCAGAAAAAAATAGTACAGAAGAAGTCAAATAATATAACATTCTAGCATATGTTTCCCTAAAACACAATTACCAGATTTAAAAAAAGTCTGCAAGCAATTCCATATATCATTAAAAAACAAGTAAAAAATATACTCATAAACTACACTCCCACCCTCACCCAGAAAAAATAGCACATTTTTAATAAAATAAGTTAAAAAAATGACAAAAAGGAGGCACGTTGTGTTGTACTGCCCCTAATTCGTTAAAACAATAAGGGTTTAGCAGATACATAAGCAGGAGCAGAACAAAGTAAGTTAGATAAAAAAAAAATTAATAAAATCTTGCTGAATTCTAGTTAACCCCTGCACAATTGCACATCATGAAATATGATATTTTTTCTAGTTTTAGATAGTGTAAAATATGTTGTATTCCATTAAGGTATAGAGCGTACGTGAGGATTCATCCCACTAAGAAGAAATCGTCTATGCACTAGCTACGCAGGAAATAATGGTCAGTTTATCACCAGATAATCAAAGCTCCTCTGGAATAATTCCAAACACTGCTGTAGGAGGACTTGAAATGGTCATAAATCCTGTACTATGTGATACTTACGAAAAAATCTGTTCTCAAGAGAGCTTTGATTTTGGACAGCCCTAAAACATAGACCTGAGCGAGGCTGGGGCTACCTGGCATTGTTCACATTTAGAGTAAATTCCCTGATAAATTTTAATTTAAATTTGGAAAGGTTTGGGTGGTGGATGTTTTTCAACTGGATTACATGTTTTCCATAGATTGACGAAGAATGTATGTTGTGAATTATCGAATTTCATTACTTGCCTGAGATAATGATTGAGTGGTCTCTTTCCCAGCAAAGGTGGTCTAGCGGTGATCTCTGTGATAATTTTTCATCAAGTCTGGAACTGCTGCCAATATCGATCTACTATATTACTATAGTATACTTGTATTGATACTAGTTTAATATTTTGGTAGTATGATAATTGGAGATGGGTTAGGGAACTTAGGCAATTCTTTTGGATTTCAAATGAAACCAAGAGTACCTGAAAATAATCCACACTAAAATGAAGACAAATCTGGACTAGAATTTGAACCCAAGTCATGGAGGTATAATGCCACAATGCTACCCGCTGTAACACTGCACTAAGCATTCTATTTCTAATAAGATAAAAACAACATTTAAAAGGCAAATTTAAAATGATGTCTTTTCCAAGCCAAAACAACATTGTTTATTTATTAAGGCAAAAAACTGTGACAGAACAGGCTTTGAAAAATGAAAGAAAGAAGGTCATTGCCAAGTGAGATTTGCTGTATTGACTGAAGACTCAAATATTCTTGGTGTTTGAAGGATCAGAAGAATAAATTTTGAATTTAGATTAAAACTGGTTTTTTTTTTTTGCCATGGGCTCTGTAAGAAACAAAAGTGGCTCTCAAAGACATTCTGGCTGTACAGAATGAACTGGGACCACCACCTATCAAAAACAGTTCACATTTGATGACCAGGGGTCAATAGTGCTCTCAGGGTGCCTCTGTTTCCATGTAAGCAATGTCCTACTCAAGGGCATTAAAACTGTTATCTTTGGACCGGAGCAGATGTCTGCATTTGAAGAAAGCCGAAATGTGGAAAAAAAGGGTTGAGAGTGATGGACTGCCTTAGTTGAAACGTCAGAATTTTAAAGAAATGTGTCAAGATTTGTGTGAGTTAAGTGACTTCCGCTGTTGGGCTGGTAACAGATGTAATCCAAAAAGGTTAATAAAAAATACTTAAACAAAATGCCTTCAGGTATTATCTTCACTTTAGAATAGCAACTGTAGTGCTAGACATGTATTCTATCCTCATTTGTGAATAGCCATTTATCTCCCTAAGCTTGTTTTTAGCACTGCACAGGCTGCTTTGGGCCCAAGGTGTTACAGAAACATAAATGACCGGCCAGTTCATTGCAGGACACACATTCACATTCTTTGGGCCAACGTAGAATCACAAACCACCTAACACACTGGAGTACAGACGTGAAGACAATGTGCAAATTGAATACACTGACAGCTGCCGACCCTGATCCCTAGAGCTCTGAGAAAATAGTGGTAACCATAACACCAACAGGGCTTTCAAATTTGTGAGTAATTATCACTTACAGCAAATTGCATTAGAAATCACTGCCTGCTCTTATTGTTAAACAATTCCATGAGTGATAGAGAAACCTTACAAGGGAATATACAGTAAAAAAAAAGAAAAAAGCCAGGCCCATTCAATCACCAGCAAGTCATCCTGCTCGAGACGTCAATACCACTGCACAGACATCAACACTCATTGGTCAACATGGGTGGTGCGGCACAAACTTTAGTTGGGAAAGATGGGGGAACACTAGTTAGGGTTTGGACAAATTCAGTGCTGCACGATTACTTTAATAGACATATTAAGTGCTCTATGATTATTTTTAAAGAAGTGAAATAGAATTAGAGAGATTTGGATTTGGCCCGAACATTTGTGCATGGATCAAACTACTGTATACCAATCCAGAAGCTTCAGTTTGTATCAACACCATTTGTTCAGACTACTTTAAACTCAAACGAGGTACCAGACAAGGATGCCCCTTGTCACCGCTGCTATTTGCAATCGCCACTGGCAGTTCACTGTCGACATGCTGATCAGATAAAGGGGATTATCAGAGAAGGACTGGAACAGAAAATTTCTCTCTATGCAGATGATATGGTACGGTATATATCAGACCCACAAAATTCTGTGCCTGCAGTCTTAACAGCACTCACAGAATTTCAAAAGATCTCTGGTCTCAGAATTAATCTGAATAAGAAGTGTACTCTTTCCAGTGAATTCTCAAGCATATAATATTAGATTAGACACCCTACCTTTTATCACTGCAGAACAGTTTAAATACCTCGGGGTAAACATCACAAGTAAACATAAAGCTCTTTATCAACAAAATTTTGCCGTCTGCAAGGAAAAAATTAAGCAAGACTTGCATAGACGGTCAACCCTTCATCTCACTCTAGCTGGAAGAATTAACTTTGTTAAGATGAATATTCTTCCTAAGCTTATTTATTTTTTCAAAACATTTCAATATACATCAATAAATATTTTTTAAGTAATTAGATTCAACAATAACCTGATTTATTTGGAACTCAAAACATTCACATATCCAAAGAGCAACCCTACAAAGACCTAAGGCAGAAGGTGGCATGGCTCTACCTAACTTTCAGGTTTATTACTGGGCAGCAAACATACAAGCTATAAAAACCTGGACACAAATAGATGAACATACACAGGCTTGGTCTGCAATAGAAGTAAAATCCTGCAGTACTTCTTTATATTCCCTGCTTTGTGTCCCAATAAATGCAAGTTATCGGCAATATACTGATAACCCAATTGTGCTTCAATCAAACAGAGTATAGAACCAATGTAGAAAGCATTTCAAGATGGAGAAGCTTTTATCTATGTCACCTCTGCAAGAGAACCACCTCTTTCAACCTTCACAAACATATGCAGTTTTTAATATCTGGAAAAAAATAGGGATTAACTTGCTTAGAGATCTTTATATAGACAATATCTTTGCATCCTATGAACAATTACATTCCAAATTTAACATTCCAGCCACAAATTTCTTTCACTGTCTTCAAATCAGGAACTTTGTTAAACAGACCCTGCCCGATTTTCCTCATCTTGCACCCTCGTCCATGCTGGAAAAATATTGCTCCATTTCAAGGACACCATCCCTGCAATATATAAAATTATTTTACAGTCCCTCCCTTTCAAAGATCCAAGAGGACACTGGGAAAAATATCTCTTAATCAATATATCAGAAAAGGAGTGGAAAATAGCAATGCAGAGAATTCATTCGAGCTCCATTTGCGCAAAGCATACAATTATGCAACTCAAAATAATATATATCGAGCACATCTGTCTCGACTAAAACTCTCCAAAATGTTTCCAGGGCAAGATCCAACCTGTGAACGCTGTAATCAAGTCCCAGCCTCACTGGGTCACATGTTCTGGGCCTGCACTAAGTTAACATCATTCTGGACCAAACTTTTAAATTACCTTTCAGACAGCCTTGGACTCACAATCTCTCCTAACCCATTAAGAGCTGTGTTTGGGGTTCTTCCAGAGGGGTTCAAAGTGGAGAAGAACAAACAAACTGTGATTGCATTCACTACACTTTTGGCACGCAGACTTATTTTGCTAAACTGGAAGAATCCTAACTCTCCTCTTTTAAGTCAGTGGGAAACCGATGTCTTATACTATTTGAAATTGGAAAAAATCAAATACTCAGTTAGAGGATCTGTACAGAACGTTTTCAAAACATGGCAGGATCTAATCAGTAATATTTTAGAATAAGCTCTTAAAGCACAGAGGAAGTAATTATTTCCGCATTTCTTTTTCTTCTCCATTCATCTCTATTTTATTTTGTAAAAATGTATTGATTTGTATGGAATGATTACAATAAAATTAATAAAAAAATAAATAAAATAAAGAAGTTCATTAGAATACACTGCCTAATAAGGCTGAGTAAAAAAGAAATATTTGACAGACTGTAAAAATGTAAGATGTGACCTATAAATATTTATAATGTGCAAAATTAGGCAACATATCAGTGATGGACTTATTATCATTCATATAAGAGGAATCCCCCTTCCCAGTCACTGATAGGTGGGTATTAAGAATCATAAAGGTTACATGCAAATGCTCAGTTCTGTAGCCTGGCAAAAATGAAATGATTTTAATTTGCATTAAAATTGTCATCAGCCATGCATTCTGTTGTTCTCTCATATTTTATGCTTTAATGAATGGACCATTGAAATAATAGCAATATAAACACGTTGAAGAACAGAAATAAATGGCATTTAGGCTGCATTTGCTATGTAATTACAACATACATAGTCTTTAGTATAGAATATATGAATGCTTACCATGGAGATTTGTTTCCTATTGCGCATAAATTCTATTATAAGAAAAAGTATATTGTGGTTTCTAATATTAAAATACTATATTAAGCCAAAAGATCAGCAACATAATATAATAACAAAAACAAACAAAGTTAATTTGTGTCATTCTTATTAATATTTGTATTCCTTCTTCGGCAATGATGTACAGTTCTCTGTTACTAACACTCAAATGATGGATTATTCTGACCCTGCAGTTATAATATGTGGTGACTTCAGCCATCTGGCTTTGGAAGAAACAAACGATGACAAATGTCCCTCAGCTTGTGTCATGTTCTTCTCAAGGAAATAACAAGCTGGATCATCTCTATCCAAACACTAAAGGTGTCTTTTAAGTATAAACATATTTTGGCAGATCTAGCCATAGTCTGATCCATTTTACTCCCAGCCACAAGCCTGTTGTTAGATGGCAACCTGTTATCATCAGGATGGTGACGAAGTTATGCCTAGAGGCTGAAATGGTTCTGAATGACTGCTCCTAAATGATGGACTGGGGAATGATGTGCGAATCATGGGGGGATGACATTGAGGGACTCAAGCATTGCATTACAGACCATATTAACTTTTGTGTGGTACCCTCAGAGACAGCGTGTTACATTCCAAATAACAAGTTGTGGGGTACAAATGAGCCAAAATGTCTCCTGAATTAAAAGAAGAGCGAAGAAGTGAGAATTCAAATCTGGTGACACAGAGGGTGCCGAGCAAGTGCTAAAGAAAAGCTGAGTGAAGACATGGAAGCTTACAAAGCTAAAATAAAAAACAAACTCCACCAGAATAACACGAAAGATGTCTGGAATGGATTGGGCATCATTATTGACTCAAGCAATCCATTGCTACGATGCTAGAAGGGGATGTGGACAAGGCTGAAGCAATTTTTTTCAATAGATTCTTCCCTCTCACTGCCACCTTCTTCCAATAGCCAGTCCCCCCCAACACTGCAATCCTAATACATCAACAACTACTACCACTTCAGCTGGTATGGCCAGTGAAGAGTCCACCTCAGATCATCAGTTGTTTTCTGAAATATTGCGTTTGTTATATTCTTTTGCCGCTGTTTCACTTTTCAGTGTATTTGTAAAATGAATCATTATGATAAGCATATATTATAATGTAATTTAAGGATAAGTTTGAATTGGATGCTTGAAAAGAAAGAAGCAGTCTACTATAAGTAAGTAATAAGACCTCCTGTTACACTTTATAGTTTAGTAGTCTTTCACTGCATTCAGGTTTACTTGTGGCCAGTTTCAATATGGTGCTTTGCTACAACCCTGTGTTAGCTTCTTTAAATTTGTTTGAGCTCCACTATCAGAGACAGGAAGACTTTAGATTTTATAAGAAAGCCTGGAGTGAAATAGATTGAGCCTCAATGGGGGCATTTAGAAACATAAGCACCCCTTCCACCTT
The DNA here is from genome assembly GCF_016835505.1 of Polypterus senegalus. Lineage (NCBI taxonomy): Eukaryota > Metazoa > Chordata > Cladistia > Polypteriformes > Polypteridae > Polypterus > Polypterus senegalus. The sequence continues at coordinate 46,318,146 of NC_053165.1, forward strand.
CAGGAGGAAAGAATGAAATGGAATGGGGGCTGAGTCATGCTGAAGAGTTGATATCATTGGAAAGCACTACTCCCCTACTGGTTCAAGAGGTGTACAAAATCTGTACATTTTGGTTTTTATTTCCATTAAACAGTACACCCCCGCGAAGTCGCAGTTCAGGGTTCGCAGACTCAGTCATTCGCGGATTTTTCCTTAGAACCTAACTATTATTTGTTAGTGGAAAGCGCAAATATCCTCCACAATTTTTTATGGCTTTTATCGTGGCATTACGGTGCTGTAGAGAGAACAGGAAGCAACTGCTGAGGGAGACGCGGTTTGGGATGGTGAAAGTAGCCAATCCGAGAGCGTTATTCATTTCTCCTTGTTGCTAATTGATTGCTGCCCTGACGTGTCTCCAGCTGAGTGTCCTCGTATTTTCCATTTTGTTATTGTTTTCATTTTGTTATTCTTAAATGCTCAAGATGTCGCTGAAACACCTTGCGCCATCTAAGCTTCTGGCTCTGAGCCTAAGCACCAGAAGCAGTTTAAAACACTCCAGGAGAAGGTTGAACTACTGAATTTGCTCCAGGAACTAAAAAGTGATACTGCAGTAGCGCGCCACTATGGCATTAATGAAAGCACAGTACGCTACATAAAGAAGAACGAGGCAGCGACCAGGAGTACCGTATCTGTAAGTTTCTATGATAATGCCAAAAAGGTTATAATATCATCAGGATGAAACCTGCCTTGGCATTGTGGATCACCGACTACAGAAAGAAAAACATCCCCTTGGACAGTAACATCATCCGTGTGAAAGCACGAAAATTGTACCAGCAGTTCCCTACAGGAGACAATGTAGAATGTACCGAAGAACCGCAACCAGGACCATCAACAGCACCGGAATCTGAAGATTTTCAAACCAGTAAGGGATAGTTTGATCATTTTCAGAAGTGATTTACAAGGGATGATTGAACAACAACAACAACAACAACATTTATTTATATAGCACATTATCATACAAACAGTAGCTCAAAGTGCTTTACATATTAAAGAATAGAAAAATGAAAGACACAATTATAAAACAAAACAAATCAACATTAATTAACATCGAATAAGAGTAAGGTTCAATGGCCAGGGGGGACAGAAAAAACAAAAAAACTCCAGACGGCTGGAGAAAAATAAAATCTGTAGGGATTCCAGACCATGAGACCGCCCAGTCCCCTCTGGGCATTCTACCTAACATAAATGAAACAGTCCTCTTTGGATTTAGGATTCTCACGGAAGGGCTTGATGATGATGATTATGGTCACGTAGACTTCTGCCTTCTAATCCGTCCATCATTGTTTGAGCATCATGAAGCTTTGAGTAGGTGGTGGTGGCGCAGGCCACCACCACAAAGAAACCGGAAAAAGAAACAGAAAAGAGAGTAGGGGTCAGTACCGATTTTAGAGCCACCATGAATAGTTATTTTGAGGAAATTGAACACACAGAGTATCAGGATTAAGTTAAATTAAGATTAAATTGAAGTTATAAAAAGGCCATGTTAAAGTAATGTGTTTTCAGCAGTGTTTTAAAGTGCTCTACTGTATCAGCCTGGCGAATTCCTATTGGCAGTCTATTCCAGATTTTAGGTGCATAACAGCAGAAGGCCGCCTCACCACTTCTTTTAAGTTTTATTCTTGGAATTCTAAGGAGACACTCATTTGAGGATCTGAGGTTACGATTTGGAATATAAGGTGTCAGACATTCCAATATATAAGATGGGGCGAGATTATTTAAGGCTTTATAAACCATAAGCAGTATTTTAAAGTCAATTCTGAATGACACAGGTAACCAGTGTAGTGACATTAAAACTGGAGAAATGTGTTCAGATTTTCTTTTCCCAGTTAGGATTCTAGCAGCTGCATTCTGCACTAGTTGCAAACGATTTATATCTTTTTTGGGTAGTCCTGAGAGGAGTGCGTTACAGTAATCTAGTCGACTGAAAACAAACGCATGAACTAATTTCTCAGCATCTTTCAGTGATATAAGCGGTCTAACTTTACTTATGTTTCTTAAGTGAAAAAATGCTGTCCTAATGATCTGATTAATATGCGATTTAAAATTCAGATTACAGTCAACAATCACCCCTAAGCTTTTTACCTCCGTCTTGACTTTTAATCCTAATGTATCCAGTTTATTTCTAATAGCCTCATTGTATCCATTATTGCTGATCACTAAAATTTCAGTTTTCTCTTTATTTAACTTGAGAAAGTTACTATTCATCCATTCTGAGATACAAGTCAGACATTCTGTTAGTGAATCAATAGAATCAGGGTCATCAGGAGCTATTGATAAGTACAGCTGTGTCATTGAAGCATGGGATCCCTATATGGTTCAGCCTCTCACAGTTAATAATGGCATTGATGCTGCCATTCATACATATAAAACACTCCCCGCCACCATGAAGAAACAACGACAGCAACTTCCCATCACAATGTTCCTGAAACCTATAAAGAAAAGCCAGCACGAAACCCCACCAGAAGAAGACCCATCCAAAGATACAACTTCTCCTGAAGCTTCTGAAGAAGAGGCACCACCCGAGCAGTTTTAAGTCCTCTGCATCGTACAGCACAGCTACTTCATCTTCATCATCAATATCATTCATTATTGGTGAGTACCCATACATTTTACTGTATTTTAATTAAATTAAATTATCATGTATTTACTCTACTTATACCAAAGAAAACACGCTTGCATGAATTACAGTACGTATAGTGGTAACATCAGTATTTTACGTTCTAGCACCGCAGGAGACATAGCAGTACAGTACTGTACAGTATACGGGTTTACCTTTACATTCTGTTTTTAGGTAATGTATTAAGGTAATTTTATAAGTAATGCATTAATGTATTAAGCTGAGTTTGCAAAGAAATTAAAGTGCTTTGGGGGCATACTGTATTTAGGGTTTAAACTATAAAAATAGGCATTTAAACGGCATTTTTTAAACACATCCAAAAGTCACGGTTTTTCACAATCCGCAGGTGCTCTAGGAACGTAACCCCCATGAATTTTGGGGGTGTACTGTCTTTTGTTCAAGACAAGACAACAGATGAACTACATTCAGGACAAATCAAAGCATGTCTTCCTCTCAGTTATATCTCACTTTTAAAACAGCTGTTCCAACATAGAAAGGAAGACATGCTGGTGGCTCAATTACTTTATAACCTGAGAAAGGATGGACATCTAATTATTTTACAGCCTGGGAAAGGAAGACATAATGACACATTAGAGAACATAAAAAGTTTTATTGTTTGGGAAAACGGATAGTGAATTAATTTATCATATTGACAGTCAGCCAATCAGAATATCTGACAATCACATCTTGCAAAACCCCCCAGTAGAATTTTAGAATAAATATGCCTCACCTGAGGAGTGATGAAGTGATTAAGGAAGTAAGGAAGTGAGGAAGGAGGGAGGAAGAAGAAGGGATGAAGATGTCACAGGTTGTCAGAAAAGCATCATAAGCAACTACTGTACTAGTGCTAGACCACAAGCCCCCTGCAACATTAATCCTTGTCATCTCTACTTTTCTCACAAGCTTTTTCTAAAGACTATATATATATATAGTAGACGCGGCCCGGACACAGACAGGTGGACATGTTGTTCATCACCACCACACGTTTGTTTTACACTATTTACAAGTTCAAAAGTCAGTGCATACACGAAACCCCACACAGTCCTGGCCACACAATGCCTTCTCTTCGGGCCGCCTCCACTCTCTCTCCTGCTTTGTCCTGCTTCCACCCGACTCCAGCCTCGAATGAAGAGAGACGGCCCCTTTTATTTCATCCCGGATGGGCTCCAGGTGTTTCCCGGCACTCCTGCCTGGACACGCCCCAGTGTGGCGGAAATGCCGGCTGTTCTCCCGGAAGCTCTCCGGGTGTCCCTGCTCCTCTTCCCCCCAGCACTTCCTTGTGTGGCGGAAGTGCTGAGGTCCAGAGTCCCCAAGGCATTGGGGCTCCCCCTGGCGGTGACCTACAGGGTTGGGCTTCCAAGCCCTCTACCCGTGGCCCCCAAAGCAACCAGGATGGCAGCCCCCACATGATCCAGGGTGGGCGTAGACCCTCTTCCGGTCCCTCAAGGCGTCCCGGCTGGGTCGTTGCCCCTGGCATCCCTGACTATATATATATATATATATATATATATATATATATATATATATATATATAGTAAAAGGCACTATATAGAGCCCGACCCGGCACAGACTTACGCAGAGGTAGAACAAACAGGTTTTTTTATTTCTTTTCACGCCTTCCCCGTGTCCCACAGGCCCAACACAGTCCCAAAAGCACAAAACAGACTTTACACAACCTTTCCTGGCACCACCACTCCTCCCAAGCAACCTCGTCCTCTTCCTCCCGATTCTGGCCCAGAATGAAGGGAGGCTGGCCCGTTTTATAGCCCACCTGGAAGTGCTCCAGGTGCCTGACCAGCTGGTCTTAATTGCACCTCCGGGTGGGGCTGGTAAGTCGTCCCTTGTGGCGGCTGGCTCTCTGCAGCACACCCTAGCGGCCACCCCATCTCCCAACCGGGCTGTGGTGGACTCCATGTCCCATGGAGCCATGGGGGAGACTGAGGAAGGGAGACTGCCCCCAGGCGCCCTGGGGAAGGTATTGCAATGTCCATGGTGGCTCCCCCGGGACGTATGCAGCAGAGGCGTCCCGGCCGGGCATGGGACCCGGCTGTCCGTCACAATATATATATATATATATGGAGACTTTTCTATCAGTCTTATTTTCTATTATTCTTTGTTCCACTGGTATTATTATTATTCTTTTAATAAATATCATGCTGCTTTTAACATGCTATGCTTTGTCTTAATGTCTATAGAGTGATTGAAGTAATAATTTAGATTTCTTCGAGCACTTGGGGCCTCATGTATAAACGGTGCATACGCACAGAAATGTTGTGTAAGAACATTTCCACGTTCAAATCGCGATGTATAAAACCAGCACTTGGCATAAAGCCACGCACATTTCCACGGTACCTCATATCCTGTCATACGCAAGTTCTCCACTCGGTTTTGCAGACTGGCGGCACCCAGCGTCAAAGCAGTGCTACTGTTCCTGTGTGGTTATCTTTTCTTTCCTGAGGCGGCTTTATAAATAAACAATATGCGGTTAATTTCAGTGTATTAGTGTAATGCATCTGATTGCAATTAACCTGTAACAATATAATGGTCCAGGGAATAGCCATAGTATTCCAAATACCATAACTGCTTTAGCGTTGTTACTCTCACTGTACCTTCTTCTTCTTCTTCTTCTTTCAGCTGCTCCCGTTAGGAGTTGCCACAGCGGATCATCTTTTTCCATATTACTCTCACTGAACCACTCGGAGTATTTATATCACTGTATCTGAGTGGGGAAGCACAGCAGCAGCTGATCGGAAAGAGAATTATCGGTATACAGCATCAAGCACACGCTGCCTCAGCCACGGCAAAACATTTCAATGCCTTTCCTCGCGGTTCAGAAACAATTTCATCCCAAGAACTATAAACGCACTCAATCAATTGCTCCTTGTAGAACTGGTTGTACTTATAAGTACAATTACCTCACTGTAAACTTGCACTACAGTTATAATATTGCACAACCTGCGCCACTTTATAATGTGCGTATTTACATATGATGACAATATCATTTTTAGGATGAAATTCAGCAAAATATGTTGATTATATTATACAGATAAAACTTTAACTTCATTTAAATAATCTGTATTGTTAATAATTAAACATGTGAGGACTCAGTGCCGCAGTGCTAGCAAGTTCACGTATTGTTCCTGCCTCGTGCTGTATATTTACTAAGGCTGGCATGACACTGGAAGGATAGAAGGAAAGAATAATTAAACACGTACTATGAAGATATTTCAATGTTCCTTAAAAGTTTTGAAGAATCGTCGATGTAAGCTTACAGATGGCTTAACCTCTGTTACAGAGCTGATTGTGTGGTGATTGGGTATTTGGGGAAAGAAAAGTAACGACAGGAATTGGAGGTTAGTACATTTGAAAGAGACAGTACTGCTATAATAAATTATTTCATCGAAGGTCGCACACGGCGCAGCAGCATCTTGTGTAAGACATGAACAATCACTGCACCATCGTGTTCCCATGTTTAATAACATGCTTTCATTCAGAGAGCTGTAATATCACGAATGTAATGGATTCTGTGCCCTGTCGGAGAAAGAGAAAGAACGGAAGCACGTAGTGATTCACACACATAGAGCACATAGAAGATCAAATACAAAACAAAGCATTTAACATGCTACTTTAGTTACGATGGGATTTGAGAAACTAGTAAATTAAATGATTTTAAGATGAAGTTTATAATGTTCTACTTTAATGATAAAATAAACTACGTGATTAAAGTGGAAATTTCAAGATTAAAGTTGACATTTTGTGCTTTTTTCCCCACTGCGTGCCTATTTTTTTTTTTTTTATCTGTACCCTGATAAACTTTCATATGACACTTAGAAGGTGGGCTACAACTGGCCTTTTCACAGTGACTTTGATATGTGACATCTTTTTTATTTTGGCACTTTGGGACTTTGTGACCTTGAGCTTTCGAGTTTCTCCGTCACGCTATGTCACTCAAACAACTTCCTTTTATTGATTATACCACTGTTTAAATCAACAAATAGTATGTTTTTCCTTTGCCTCCACTTGGTATTCACTGAAATTCTTCTATTTTCCCCCATGCTTTTCCCATTGTCTTTTCACAGAATGCTGAGCTTAAGGGCTATTTATATTGATTCAAAGAGGCGTAATTCTGGGAGGAATTGGGGAGGGACAGCAGGCGTTACTTTTCACACTGACCGGGATTTATGTAGCGGAAGAACGTGGAAGTTGGAGTACGCACAGATCCCTGCATCTGGATTTTTCTGCACGTAAGCACATTTCGGCTTTTGTGCTTATGTCATGTTATATTGCGAATTCTACACACGGCGTTATGCATGAGGCCCCTGGTGCAGCCAGAGGATTGCCATTACCTCTGTGCTGCAAGGTGTATTAAGGTTGCGGGTTAGAGCTTCACTCAATAGTAGAGAACAGTACGTAAAGTAAGGTATTCTTGGCTGATAAATGGCCTATTGTCAAGAATGCTTAGCCTTTGTATGTTTAAATGTATTCTTGTAGGCCAAAAGTAATATTTAAGTCTGAGATATCATTAAAACATTGTATGTTGTTCATGCCGATAATAAGTAAGTCTCTTGAAGTGCTGAGAGAGTGACAGGCTGTGTTATTCCTAAAGCACTTGTGTTGTTTAAAGTGCTAAAGGTTAATCAGCATGTGTGTGCCATTCATAGAGCACTGTTGTGGTTAGGGTCTGTGTGTATGCATATAGCTATGTATGTTTGTATTAATCTTAAAGTTCAACAGTAGACCAACTCGATAATGAACTTGACGAGTACACTTACCCTTGAAGGAAAACAGGTAAAGGGTAAGTAGAGGGAAATACTACTATAATACAGGTCAATAACTTGTGCTTGACAAATCTGATATATGTGACAGAAAGCATGTTCTATGGTGTATGTGGTAGGAGTCATGCAGACCCTGCATGCTTATAGTGTACGTGACAAGTGCTACTTCTTGTTTCTGGGCGTCTACATGGAAGGCCACGGGTGTGGATTCATCGAGCCCCAAACTAAGGAAACTAACAGATGTACTCCACCTTTAGATTTTTGATAATGCTGATTCGGGCTAATGTTTTGAAATACTTGTGTAACTAAAGTCATAAGACAAAAACCCTATAAAAAATCTGGAACACCGACCCCTCAGGGCAGAAGAAGGGCAGGTGTCCTAGGACTGTGCTTCTTTGTCATTTAACCTTTTCCTGGTGTGTATGAATAAAAGATTTTTACAAACTTTAATTCTATCTCTCTGTCTTCAGTCACAAGAAACGACACCATAGAAAAAGTGTCCACAAGAGGTATGTTAAGAAACCACAGGATTCCTTTAAATTGAGGCTGATACAGAGGATTCGTCTTCTCTCTCTCTCTCTCTGTTGATGATGCCTTATGCAGTCAGTTATGATGTTTGTTTCTATTATTCCATACAAGATCCAGACTGGACCACGTTGGAAATTAATCAGCATACTAAGACAGAGAGCCTCCTGGTTGTCTATTGTCCAGGTTGTATTGTTTTGTCACACTCAATGTACTCAGCTTATATATTTGAGCATATTATGTACAATGCATGAATAAATGTGTAACTTTCTCTCCTGTCTGTACTGGTACTCCACCTAATTTCTTGGGGTTAGAGGTGTAAATAAAAGGATGATGTGTATAACTACAATAGCAATCAATCCAGACATTACCCACGCTGGTAAGACTAAACATACAAGGGCTATAGATGCCATTTGGAGCGTTCTGCTATGGTCTACGTAGAGTCTGAAAGGGAAAAATAGGGTCCCATGTCGAAACACCATAAAATGTTATGAAATTCTTATTGAAAAAGAACAGCTTACATTATAACAAGTAATAATTGAGGTACTATTTTAGAGAGTTACATAAATTATTAAATATGTAAAAGAACTATAAATACAACTACATATTCAGAAACAGTCATATAAATGCATGCAATTAACATACACTGCCCAATAAGACTAAGAGTAAAAAAAATAAATATTTGAAAGAGTGTCATAATGTAAGATGTGACCTATAAATATTTATAATGTGCAAAATCAGACAACATATCAGTGATGGAATTATTATCATTTATATAAGAGGAATCCCCCTTCATAGTCACTGACAAGGTGGGTATTATATAAAGCACAACAATTTGAATTAAGAATCATAAAGGTTACATGCAAATGCTCAGTTCTGTTGCCTGGCAAAAATGAAATGATTTAATTTGCATTAAAATTGTCATCAGTCATGCATTCTGTCGTTCTCTCATATTTTTTGCTTTAATGCATGGACCATTTAAATAATGGCAACATAAACAAGCAGAAGAACAGAAAGAAATGGCATTTAGGCTGCATTTGCTATGTAATTACAACATACTTAGTCTTTAGTATAGAATATACGAATGATTACCATGGAACTTTGTTTCCTAGCGCACATAAATTCTATTATAAGAAAAACTATATTGTGGTTTCTAATATTAAAATACCACAGTAAGCCAAAAGATCAGCAACACAATATAATAAGAAAACAAAGTATTCATTTTGTGCAGCCATACTAACCCTTCTGAACAAGGGGTGATCTATGGTGGGTTCCGAAAATATTCAGACCCCCTCACTTTTGTGTTGCAGATTAAATTTTAAATGGATGAAGGTGCCATTTTTACCCATCAGTCTTCAATCAATAAACTATAATGACAAAGTGAAACACATTCTCAGAAAGGTTTATAAATTTGCTAAAAGTTAAAAACTGAAATGTCCCATTAATTAAAGTATTTAGACCTTTTATTCAGTACTCTATAAAAGTGACTTTGGCAATAATTACAGCTTCAGGGCTTTTTGGGTACACCTGGATTTTGGCAGTTTATGCCATTGTTCCTGGCAGATCATCTCAAGCTCCATTAGATTGGATGAACAATCTGTCTGTAAACTGCCAGCTTCAGGTCTCTCCACAGATGCTACATGGGGTTCAAGTCTGAATTTGGCTGGGCCACTCAAGGACAGTCAGAGACTTGTCCCAAATTGATACCAGTGTTGTCTTGGCTGTATGCTTCAGGTCATTTTCATGCTGAAAGGTGAACTGTTGCCTACTCTGAGGTCACATGCACTCTGAAGCAGATTTTCTCCAAGGACATCTCTGCATTTGGCTGCATTCATTTTTCCTTCAAGTTTGACCAGTCTCTCTCTCCCTGCCACTGAGAAACACTCTATATGGAGTGGTTGACACCATTGGAAAAAACACTCCAGGCTGGAATGGTTGACACCATCATGCTTCACCTTAGTGAGGGTATTAGGCAGGAGATGAACAATGCCTGATCCTTGCCAGATGAAGTACTTGGAGTTCTGCCAAAAGAGTTCAATCTTTGTCTTGTCAAACTTGCTCTTCGAGTCCTTAAAGTGCCATTTAGCAAAACTCCAAGAGGGTTGTCATATGCTTTTTCCTCAAGAGTGTCTTCTGTCTATTTGATGGAGTTCTGCCGAGATTGTCGTCCTTCCAACTGGTTCTCCCATCTTAGCAGAGGACTTCTAAAGTTCTGTTAAAATGACTATTAGGTTGTTGATGACCTCTTTAATCAAGGCCCTTCTTGCCTGGTTTCTCAGTTTGGCCTAGTTTGTGGTGTCAAACTTCTTCTACTTCACAATTTTGAGGCCTCTGTGGTCCTGGGAACACTCAAATCTTTATAAATTGTTTTATTCCACGCCTTAATCTATGCATCACCACAATTTAATCACAGAGATTTGTAGACAGTTCCTTTGATTTTGTGGCTTGGTTTTTGTCCTGACAGGCAGTGTGAGTTGTGGGACCTTAAATATACAGGTGTGTGCCTTTCTAGATGATGTCCAGCAATTCAGGTTACCACAGGTGGATCCCAATCAAGTTCTACCCACATGTCGAGGAAAGTTCAAACAAACAGGAGGCGCCAGACCACAGTTTTGCAGTGCCACATCAAAAGATTTGAATACTTACACAAATGACAGATTTCAGTTTTTCATGTTTAGTAAATTTGCAAACCCTTCTGCAAACGTGTTTTCACTTTGACGTAATGGGAAATTGAGAGTAGATTGATAGGCAAAAATAGCAAAATTATCCATTTAAAACAAAATCTACAAAGTGTGAAGAAAGCATAAGGGTCTGAATGCTTTCTTGATCAACTGTACATCCAAGTCAATATCTTGAACTTTACTCCACTAGTTAAATAAAGCATGCTTAAAAAATACTCATTCTCAGTACTTGATGTGCATAGAGGGATGAAATGTCTAATAGATGTCTGCTTGTGAAATAATCCACAATTAGTTGCCAGCCAAAACAAACAGCACACTCCTGTATCCACAGTTGTGAAATCAGCCCATTTAAAATTGCCCACCAGTAACGGTCCATAGGTAATCCCCCACTTCCCCTACCGCTTGCCTGCAGGAAGATCAAAAAATGTCTGGATGATGTAAAGGGAAGTGGTATCTGAATTCATACAGGGTTACTGGTAAAATGAAATGTAAGGATGGGTGGGTGAACCTAAGTGGGACTGCAAACCTAAAAATAAAGATAGCAATATGTCTAAAATGTTTAAAAAAGCTAAAACAGAAAGGGAAGACGCTGCTTCCACAACATACTGCAAAGACAGCTATCTCTTACAAACAAGACCCTCTAACTGTGCAAAGCATTCTTATCAGATTTTCAGCTCATACTTCTTTTATTAAAAGCATGAAGACACATGCATCATAAGTGATCTGTGACAGCACAGTGACAGCAAAGTAAACAATGTTCAACTGCGTTGGCACATACGTTATGCACTTTGTAATGGCAATGGTGAATTAAAGAAAGGCATTGGTTTTATCAGCGTCTATGCCAAGTCTAATTTTCAAAAAATGCTGTTATTTTTAATAAGACACCATCGGCTGTGTTTGATCTTTCCTTGACCTTCATGGATGTGGCCTTTTTCTACAGATGATTATCTAGATGTCTCTTATAGCCACACAGCGTTCAGAATTACTCCATTAGCACAAACCTCAAAATCCATCCTTAATCTTTAAGGCAGTTTACTGTATACCAATTAAACTGAACCACCCCAAATTGTATTTAATGGAATTGCCATAAAATGTCTGATCATGTTTTCCATTCATTTGTTTGCAGTATCTGCTGTGGTTGTCTGAGGTAATAATCAGGGTCGTATTAACGCATGGGCATGCTGGGCAGTTGCCCGGGGGCGTTATTGTGTAGGTGATGAGCTCCAGTGCACTGCTTTGCCTGGCTATAATGCTATTAAGACAGCCCTGGTAATCATGGGTTGATAATTGTTCTTAATATTGGGGTGCCAACCCGGCTGTGCCCGTTTACTTCTGAAACAAAATAAAGCTGCACTCCATGGCGTGATTACATACAGAGATGTCGCTCTCTGGCATTCTAACAAAAAACTGCTGTCTATCAAGGCTTCTGGCGAGGCATCTTATTAAGGCTCAAAGGAACTCTGTCTCTCTTGCTTGCTCATCAACAAATGACGCCTTCTTCTGGGCAGTTGGGCTTACTGGTCGGTTTCTCGGTACTCGGTGGAGGTACTAGGAGGAAGATGACATGGTTAGTGGCAGCATCCTCTCTCTGCCCACGGTGGTATTAAATACCTGGGAGGAGCTCTGATATGTATGCGTGACACTGTATATCCAAATTTTTATATTCAGAGAGAGAGAGGCAACATTGGCACAAGCAGGGATGTGCGGTCAGGGGAGGCATCATGAAAAGTAAAAAAACTAATAATGATAACATAAAATAAATGCATCCACTGGTCTGTGCTATAAATTTGTTTTCTGTATGATTCCAATAATTTTGATCATTTTTGAAGTCAAAATTCGCTGCTTTGGCATATTTCCTGTTCAAATACAGGAGAGAAACATGAGGTGCGGCAGAGACAAGCCTCACCTCAGACTGTCCTCTCCCTCACACACAGGTTGATGCCTACAATTGCCGTGTACCTGTTGCTGTCTCTCTGTGTGTCGCCAATATAATATTTGCAGACACATTTATTATACACCCTGACTTTCTACAGTGTGGCTAATATCTTTACTGAATGTGTGCGACATATCTAGTCTTGCTGATCGGACATAAAACCGCATTGAAAAGGCACAAGGTGAGGTAGACAGTGCCATGCCACACCGAAGGGGGTGCATGTGAGCCCAACAGGTGCTGGTTGCTGCTGTTCTTCTACGCAGAGGTGCCAATAAGTTAGCAATATCAGAAAGTCAAGTACACTGTAGCGGTCCACTTATTTTTATTTTTTGTTCCGACTGACTGTCAAAATGAAAGATTAAGACTTTTGAAACTAAAGGAAAATGAGGACTTTTACAAGAATGTGACAGAGATTTTCGTGGAGAAGGATAGGCGCATGGACTTCATTTACCAATAAAGGTAAGACCATAAACGGTTTTCAATTTTATATAAAAAAAAAAATGGGATCAGACTAAGAAAAAACAATCCAATATTTAAAAACTAAATTTTGACCTTAAATAAAATATTCTTTTGTTTTTCTTATTATCCTTTTGTTGAACAGTCTGTATTAAATTGATTGAAGCATCATAATTAAAAGACAGTCAGTCAGTCATTTTCCAACCCGCTACATCCTAACACAGGGTCACGGGGGTCTGCTGGAGCCAATCCCAGCCAACACATGGTACAGGGCAGGAAACAAACCCCGGGCAGGGCGCCAGCCCACTGCAGGGTGCACACACACACACACACACCAAGCACACACTAAGGACAATTTAGAATCGCCAATGCACCTAACCTGCATGTCTTTGGACTGTGGGAGGAAACCCATGCAGAAACGGGAAGAACATGCAAACTCCACGCAGGGAGGACCCGGGAAGCGAACTCGGGTCTCCTTACTGCGAGGCGGCAGCGCCACCGTGCCGCCCCAAGAATTAAAAGTAAATATTTCAATTAAGGTCCAAATTTGAAATCCATTTTTTTTGTACACCACTCTATACCTTTATTTATATTGTATGAGTTGTGACAGGCGCCTGGCGTCCATGCCCAGCCGGGACGCCCCTGCACACTGTATTCAGGGGGAGCAGCCCTGGACAGTGTAATACCTCTCCCTGGACGCTAGATGGCCGCCCCCCTGGGCTGGTGTAGTGCCTCGGTTTCCCACAAGGCTCCCTGGTAATTGGAGTTGGGGGCAGCCCTGTTGGGTTCCGTAGGTACCGCCAGGGGGTGCTGTGTTTGGGACTCGTGAGCCCGTGTGGGCAACAGCTTCATCACACCTGGAAGTGCCACCGGATCTTGGTGATCAAACACCTGGAGCACTTCCGGGTGACCTATAAAAGGGAGCCAGCAACCACCACTCATGGGCCAGAGTCGGGTGGAGGAGGACAAGGTTGCGAGGGAGGAGTGGTGGTGCCAGGGAAGAGAAGAGTGTTTGTGCTTGTGCTGTACTGGTGTTTGGGACTGTGTTGTGGCTGGGGGGAGTACCGGGAAGACGTGCCCTCCAGATGAAGAATAATAAAAATCCGTTTATTTTACACGTGCCTCGCGTGTCCAATCTGTGTCGGGTCAGGCACTATATAGTGCCTTTCACAGAGTATATATGGTGGAATTTCAGATTTAGAACACATGGAGGGTGCAGAGCAAATGCGTTCTCTCTCGCTGCTATAAATGTAACGTTCTTTCTCAGCCAAATATGAACCTCACCTATGTGTGTGTAAAGAATGCTAATGAGATATGAAGCATAACCAGTAGTCAATGTGCATGCTGGCAGCCAATTGAATAGTGAATAAGCTACTCTTTTGGGTTCATATATTTGTAAAACTGACTATGAAGGAGTCAGCGCCTCACCAGCCATGAACCTCACCGCACGTCACGGGGCACAAGTCCCCATTTTTGCCAGTTCTCTGAGGGAGTCATTGAGTGTATTTATTTGCACACAGAAAAGTGGGACAAGGTGTGTAACCAGGTTAAGGCAGAAAGCTTGTCTCTTCAAAACCTCCATTTACATGTGCAAGTCCACTTATGAAAAAATGCTTTGCTGTCATAAAAATGGGGAAAAAAAAAGATTAAACTTTATCAATAGGTGCTGTAAATCTGAAAACAAGCTTGGAGCCTGTGTCTTCAGAGCAGTATTAATGTTCATGGAGTAGGAGACAACGATTGAGTGGTATTTAAAAAGAAGTGTAACTGCATACATTATCTTGTGGTGAGAATCTCCAGTTCTTGGAAACTAGCATGCCAGTTCCTCCATCTCTACCAGTGAATCAACAGGTATGGGAGTAGTGGAATCTAGAGGAACCGGCTATCAACGTTGCTATATTTCTTGGACAAATGCACGTCTCAGACAGTGCCACAACGTGAAGTCGACTTTGGGTGGCAAATGCTGGATTCAGGTCTGCTTTGTTTACTGTAGACTGACAGTTCCATAGGCCGAAGGAGAAGGGAGTCTCTGTAGGTGTGGCATGTCAAAGTGGTTGAAGGATTTCCTGCAATGCACCCTCTCTTGTTAGTGGGACGAGAGAAACGTCAATTATTATTGAGTGGAATGTGTTGAAAACACATTGAGAAACAACAGTATAAAAAAATGAGTACCTGATTGAAAAGAATGTCCACAGCTCTTAAACAGAGAGCAGTTCATTAAGCATAGCTGTGAGTATCAAAGCAATTCAAAAGATAAAGCGCTTGTGAAAACAACAGACATTTGTGACAGTTTAGGGCTTTCTCGCACCCTTGCACCCTCAGACCACACGTCAGACACCAGGTAAAAGTCCAAATAATTCTAGGATTTATTATAATAATAAAGTGCACAAAGCACGCTCTTCTCCACAATACTCAATTAACAATACACAATAACCAATCCTCCAAACTCCCAGACGCTTAGCCACCCTGCCTCCCAACTCAGCTCGTCTGTCTGGTATCTCCCACAGTCCTTTACACTCCTCGACCCGGAAGTGTTTCACCCTCTCTGTCCATATGACCTGGAACACTTTCGGGTCAGATAAAAAATCCTTTTTTTCTTCAACCAGGAAGCACATCGTTCTCTTTGTCCATGTGACTATGACGTACTTCCTGGGCGTAAGGCAAATAGTCTCTGGGCCTCCCTGCAGCGACTCCTGGCGGTATCCAGCAGGGCTGTGAATAAAGACTCCAATGTCCATAATGCCCTGCTGGTCTTTGGGGCACCTCCATACTGCAGGGAGGGCTCCACCTGGCAGCGTGGGGGTATTGGCCGGGATGAACATCACACATTAAATTTGGTTACAAAAACATGTGGATCGATTGTTAGAGAGAGCACACAAATACAAAACTAAATACAATTTAGAAGTAAAAACCCAGCACAACAAAAAACACATTCCTATACACACGTTAATAATCAAAATGACCCGAGCTGAGAAACACTTACCGCTCTCGATACTGACCTCTCGAAGTTACTCGCCTGTAAGAAAATATATCTTCTTATGAAGACTCTACATTAGTCTAATGTAATTATTGCTTGAGAAAAAAAAAAAAACACAGTTTGGATATGCCTAAACTAAATAAAATTCTGAAAAGCGTTGCAACTCTCTTTCTGACGACTGTCCTTTGGTTATGTTCAGTTGACTTCTGTCATATCTGGTTATGCTTATTTTGCCCAGAATTAGCATGGCACTGCCCACTTTCTTCCTGAATATAGACACAAATTTTAAAATGGGTATCCTAAGGAATTTCGGTGTTATTGCTGCACAGACTCAATGCCTTTTGCTTGAAAGATAACTACAGACTGCCGTTAACTGATAATTATGGGTCATTACGCTTAACTGGCTAATATGCATTTGTTGACTTTTTTTTTTTGCCTACAGATATTTGAAAATTGGAATCTGCCTCTTCAGTGAAGTGAACTGTAAGTGAATGTGATGATATAATAAACAAACAATACAAATGTTTAAGAATATCCTTTAAAAGGAAAGAAAGCTATCCAGACAGAACCAATGCAATGACTGTAAGTCAGCTATCTACATTCCCAAGTGAATGAACCATACAGAAATTAGAGATTCCAGGGCAGTGGCATTATTCAAATGTGCCTCTTGCCTGCAGTTGATAAGCTTGACATTGACCTCTTCTGCTGAGATCTCCAGCTTGTCTTTGCTGTGGAATAACCAGCTCCTCATTGTCTCCCAATGTTGCTCCAATTTGAAACGCAACTGTTCATTTCAGGATATGGGAAAATTAATTGCCACTTAGATGTGTTTTCATGACATTGTGGTAAGTAAAATTTAATTTGTTGTGTTCTTAGCAATATATTTGTTTTCTGAATTTGTACTTGTTCTTGTATTTGACTTTCTTCTGTGTCTGTCTAAGCCATTCTAGAAAAAACCCCTCTGCCCAACACTCCAAAGATTCTGGCAGTGATGCAGGTAGTTTAACTCATTAATCATGGCGCTGCAGAGTGATGATAAGTTGCATGATGATGAGCACTGGCAAGCAGTGTAGGTAGAAGGCCATTTGGAACCCTAGGTAGGATGGACAGACATCACTTCCATTTGTCCATAGCAGGTAGTCGGTATTATTATTAGACTTCAATGACCTGTTTATCCCCATCGGTGTCTGTAGCACGTACCCCATCAATAGCATAAATGGTGCCCCTTTGCGTAAATTTTTAAGGAACATGCTCTCTTTTTCTGTTATAAATGGTAGTCACAGAGTAACAGAGTCTACTCAGTATCATCTGAGTTTGGCAGCCTTTTCCCCCGAGGGTCCCCATCATCGTCCACAGCTCTCGCCAATTTACTAGCACAAACACTGCCCTTATGTGCATATACTGTGGAATTTCAGAAGCATGTGCACTTCTACTTTCACAAATGGCGCCCAGAGGGTAACAGCACCCACTCAGTATCATCAGAGTTTGATGACAGGGGAAGAGGGGTGGCCCCTCAGTGTCTGGGGCATGCACCCACTAAATTTCATAAACGGCTCCCCTCAAATGATGGAGGCCACCTGTGTCGCCTAATGGAAAGAAGGCAAGAAAGAATTCATTGTGCTTGTGATAATAAGGACCCTCTTAAACTGCATAATCATAAAAATGGATGGGTGGCTGAATGGATTGGTCACACATAATCTGGTAGCTCTTATCTATTTGTTTTATGGCTATGAGAGTTTATACAGTAATGAATCCTCCTGCTGTTGCTATAGAAACCCAAGGCAACTGAAACAATGGATTTAATGCATTCGGTAGCACAACACTCAATTTAACAATAAATGTGACTTAGTGCAGCAAACCATGGCACACAACATGAAACATAATGATGATGGCATATTTTTCTTGATACTTAATAAGTCGGCAATTTTTTAAACCATAACCATAATGTGCAAATACTGCTATTTAGTTGTTTACTTTAGTACAGCTGAATCTCACCTCCAGTGTCAATATTTTCAACATCTAGTCTACGCTGTTATTTGTAAATACCCGGATTCTAATCAATCTTCCTCACAGCACATTGGTGCAATGGCCCAGTCTTCTTATTTCCTATGGCCTTTCAGCCATTGTTAAGCTGTGCAGAGCTGGACTGCTTGATCACATGGATATTGGAGCTCCTGATCAATATTGTTTTACTTGATCATGACAACAGTTATCTATAGGTCACATAATGTGCAGGTGACACCCCACTGAATCAGCGAGTTAACGTGGACGAGTGGTGTGCGTGATCAATGATGCCCTGAGAGATGACGTCAAGAGTTGTGTACTCCTGGTAGACCCACCCATGGTGGCAAAGTCAGAGGTGAGGTTCTTACTAAGACTGACTCAACAAACCTTTCCCACCAAGGGTCCATCAGAAGTGCTGTAACTTCCTGTCATCCCCAGTCATTCTGCTCTCGGCTGGCCATGTCAGTTTCTGACAGGAAGCGAAGTGAAGTGACTGATGATTGCATACCCTCACTACCAACAGTATCAATAACTCTTTTGCACAGGCTCTTCTTTCTCTTCTTCCTTCCAGTAGGTGGTGAAACGCAAAATAATACGAGAAATGAGAATTATTTGCATGGTAAGTGAATGATGGCTGATTTCCATTTTACGGATACAACTTGAGGACACTTGACTGACAGCAACCTACTCTGCACTTTAATGATTCTAATTAGAGGGTATGGTGTCCAGCAGGATCTGGAAGTGACTAATTGGTGTTGGCATGTCTTAAATAGGGTTCTTCACCCAGTTGGGGTTCAAAATCATGTTTATTCATTTTTGATACTTTTATTTATGTTGCTTATGCACATTATTTTTTATTTTTGGTTTTATCTATTGTATACCAGTTGCCTGTTCAAGAGATGGGGCCACCAGCCAAACACTGCCAGGAACTGTATTCAACCTTATACAGTAAATCCAGAATTGCGCAGTCCCTGGAGGTTCATTTGTAAACATACCAGAGAGTGGTGAGTTACTTGTGTTTTGCTCTGCTTACTGGATTTTTGACTTCTTCCTTTGGTTTTATTCACCTTGCTCTGGATTTTTGACCGGATAGCCTTTTGTTCAAAGCAACTCCACTTTGCCTTTTGATCTCATTGGCGGTTGTTTATGTTTCAAAGTATTTTTGTGGGAATTAACCTTCTTATTTGTAAAGTTATGTGTTTGCCCTGGTTACTAGCTGGGTTTGAATGTTTTCTTCTTCAGCGGACATTTTTGAAAAGGCTTTTTTGGGAGTTACTTGCTTTGGGACTCCTAAGTCACAGCATGTGTAGTAAATCAACACAAAGGAAAGAAATCATTTTCCAAGGAATAAGTATGAATTAAATACAGTATATTTTGGAATCAATTCCGCACCCTTCTCACATTTTCAGAGGTGTAAAAAAATCAGATGTGAATTAGAATTGCATGCAGATTAGATTCGCGGTCGAGAGCTTCACGTGCCGTAAGAACAATATATTTATGCTATTAGCTGTTATACTTCATGGGGTAGGTCTTTCGGCTGAATGGAAAAGATTTAAAATTAAAAGAAAAGAGAAAAAATATCAATCTTTATTATTCAGTAGACTCGCTGTCATCACTCATAACTGAATTGTTTTCCATGCTCTCCTTCCATTCACTATCATCTTTATCTTCACCATCGTTCTCCCAAAGAATGTCATCTTTGGATCCATCTAAAACTTATGCAACACTTCTTGAAAGATCTGACAATAATGCTCTCTGGGGTGACTTTCCATGCTGCTGACACTCACTGCTCTGCTTCTGAAGGAGCTGCACATTTGATTTTTCAAATTGGCCAGGGGTGGTTGAAGGAAAGGTGCTGATTAGAACCTCAAACTAACTTTTTTTCATTTAAGAAATCATCAAAAATTGAATGCAGATTTAATTCGAAAATATATGGTATAATTATGATGGTGCCCACACCTTCATAAATGTGGAGTGGTCATGCAAAATACACAAAGACGGCACCACAGATGGGAATCAAAACACCACGCAAGTTCCGCAAGCAAACAAGAAAACCTGTCCAGGAACATTTGCACTTTTGGTCTCCTCCAATGAACTTTTGATTGTCTTCCTGCTTTGGGATGACAGACTGGATCATGAGTATCCAGGAGAGGAAATAAAGACTATCAGGCAGAAAAAGTGTTGGGGTACCGGATGCCTGATCTTGTTGTCTTCCTGGAAAACAAATCTTCTCCCAGGTTTTCACAGACTGCATCAGATTTTCCTCCAGGATTTCTCTGTATTCTGCTGAATGCATTTTATCCTCCACTCTCAAAGGCGTTCCTGGGCCTGCTGCAGAGAAGCATCCCTACCGGATGATGCAGCCATCATACTTCATGGTGGGGATGGTGTGTTTTTGAAAACGTGAAGTGTTTGGTTTATGCCAAACATGCTGTTTAGTCTGATGGAAAAAAGAGTTCACTTTTGGTCCCATCAGTACATAGAACCTTGGCAAACTCTAGCAGAGATGTTGTGTGCATGTTTGTTTTAACAGTGGCTTTCTCTCTGCCACTTTTCCATAAAGTTGTGACTGGTGAAGTACCCAGACAATAGCAGTTTGTGTGGCTTGTAACTCGTTCAGAGTTCTCATAGGTCTCTTGGTGGCCTCCTTCACTCATCTGCTTCTTATATATTGCTCAGATTTTGTGTACAGCCTGCTCTAGCAGATACTCTTTCCATTACCTAATGAATTGATTTATCTGGGCTACAAGAGATATTCAGTGGCGTGGACATTTTCTTGCCTCCTGCCCCTAACTTGCGCTTTTCAATCTCCTTTTCACAGAGTTGCTTGGAGTGTTCGTTGGTCTTCAATGTGTAGGTTAGATCACCATGCTGACTCACCACAAGGGGGACTTTCTAGACAAGGTGCATTTAAACTACAATCAGTTGGAACCCCAGACAGGTGGTCTTCATTGAACTAATTGCAGGACTTCTAAAACCAATTGGCTGCCCCAGTGATGATTTAGGGGTGTCATATTAAAGGGGGTGAACACTTATGTGATCAATTATAATTTTGTTTTAAATTTGAAATTCATTTACACCACTTTGTATATTAGTTGATTAGTGTCAACAAAGCAAAATTAAATCGACTGTGATTCAATGTTGAATAGCAATAGATGTTATACAACATAATTACAGGGGATGAATACTTTTTAGGGCGGCACAGTGGTAGCGCTGCTGCCTCGCAGTTAGAAGACCCGGGTTCGCTTCCTGGGTCCTCCATGCATGGAGTTGGCATGTTCTCCCAACCGCGTGGGTTTCCTCCCACAGTCCAAAGACATGCAGGTTAGGTGCACTGGTGATTCTGAATTGTGCTTGGTGTGTGCACCCTGCCCAGGGTTTGTTTCCTGCCTTGCGCCCTGTGTTGGCTGGGATTGGCTCTAGCAGACCCCCATGACCCTTTAGTTTTTGAACTGTGTTTTGCGTCATTGTCTTGTTGGAATATCCAACCCCTGCGTAACTTCAGCTTTGTGACTGATGCTTGAACATTAAGAATTTGTTGATATTGAGTTGAATTCATCTGACCCTCGACTTTAACAAGGGCCCCAGTCCCTGAACTAACCACACAGCCCCACAGCATGATGGAACCTCCACCAAATTTAACAGTAGGTAGCAAGTGTTTTTCTTGGAATGCAGTGTACTTCTTCTGCCATGCAAAGCACTTTTTGTTATGACCAAATAATTCAATTTTTGTCTCATCAGTCCAAAGCTCCTTGTTCCAAAATGAATCTGGCTCGTCTAAATGAGCATTTGTATACAACAAGCGACTCTGTTTGTGGCGTGAGTGCAGAAAGGGCTTCTTTCTCATCACCCTGCCATACAGATGTTCTTTGTGCAAATTGCGCTGAATTCTAGAACGATGTACAGATACACCATCTGCAGCAAGATGTTCTTGCAGGTCTTTGGAGGTGATCTGTGGGTTGTCTATAACCATTCTCAAAAACCTTTTACATATGCCACTCCTGTATTTTTCTTGGCCTGCCAGACCTGCTGGATTTAACAGCAACTGTGCCTGTGGCCTTCCATTTCCTGATTCCATTCCTTACAGTTGAAACTGACAGTTTAAACCTCTGAGACAGCTTTTTGTAGCCTTCCCCTAAACCATGAGACTCAACAATCTTTGTTTTCAGATATTTTGAGAGTTACTTTGAGGATCCCATGCTGTCTGTCACTCTTCAGAGGAGAGTCAAAGGGAAGCACAACTTGCAGTTGACCACCTTAAATATCTTTTCTAATGATTGGACACACTAGTCTATGAAGTTCAAGGCTTAACAAGCTAATCCAACCAATTTGGTGTTGCAAATAATCAGCATTGAGCAATGACAGGCATTCAAATCAGCAAAATTACAAGGGGACACACATTTTTGCACAGCCAGTTTTCACATTTGATTTAATTTCATTAAACTAAATACTGCTTCACTAAAACTCTTTGTTCGGAAAGCACTCAGATGTTCCTAGGAAATGAGAGCCATACCACTTTTATCTTTTTTGTTGAAAGTTGAGTCAATTATTATGCAGGCTGAGAGGGGTTACCAAACTTTTTCATATGACTGTATATATATATATATATATATATATATATATATATATATATATATATTAAAAATCCTTTGATGTGGTAAGACTTTTTGGAGACAAGGTATTTTTTGGAAGAGACATTTTTTCAAGTCCTGCAAGATGAGACTTTTGCCTTGAGAGTTTTTCAAGTCACTCCCTCCTCTCAAACATTTTCAAACAAGACCACAGTCCTTTCACCTCTCATTCGTGTGAATGCTTTTGTCAGACACACTTCCTGCACTATCAGCTCTTATACATTGTAATGTTTTTCTCAATTTATTCCCAATTAAAGAAGATGTACCATGTCCAAATCTTATTGAAGAATTTCATCACAAAGGGCTATCAACATTACATGCACAATCCTAGCACCAAGAAACGAGGAAGTTAAATGAATTAATGCCAAAAATGTAGATCGGTTACACATCAAATTGGTTAAATGCATTCAAAAATATAGAACGGTTGCATGGCAAGTTGGTTAAATGCGTATCAATAGACTATGCTGAAACAGTTGGTGGTGATGGTGCAGAAGATGAAAACAATAACTTACAATATCATGAAAAATATATACAACCGTTAACACTGTCCGGTCTTCCACCACACAAATTACTGTAGAAAGAAGGATGTATCGAAGAAAGGTAATATTAGACAACAAAGGAGATCTTGATATGTCAGTCGTATTAAAACATTAACAGTTTCCAGTTAGAATAGCTTTTGCAAAGACAATTAACAAATCTCAGAACCAAACATTCGAAAAAGTCGTTTTATTTAATAGAGCAGAGCATGGATCGGTGCAGAAGGAGAGGCCGGGCAGAAGACGCGCACGCTGGAAAAGAGGATCCGGGAGGTAGGTGTTAGATCCAGGGATTGATTGCCCCAGGGAACGTGTTTTTCTTTTCCGTAAACCTACCTTATAAACCGTGAGAGTGCCGATCCACCCAGCTGGCCAAACCCCACTGAACTGAGGAGCGACAATGGGGTGAACTCGGAGGAGGATCTGTGCCTGCTGCCCTCCAATGGACAACTGCACGGAGGAGGACTGGCTGGACTTTCACGTTCCCATCGGGACTACTCCAAGGGAGGAGGGGGTGGGCTGGACCGCCCTCCACAAAGCAGGTAAGAGAGAGGATGGCATGTGTCGAGGCCTCACAGACAGGTGAAGTAATCCCTGATGAAATTCGAGTAGCCAGGTGTCTGACAACAGATCGTGGTGTGATGACTGACCGTGCGATGGGGTTGGAAACAGCTGAGGCGCAATAGAGGGATATGTGCTGGCACTCAAAGTGCCCCACTCCAATTATTGGCAGCAGTCTTGCACAAGTTGAGAGGGGTGCAGACAGCACAGGGTCTCCTCTTGTCTCATGGAGAGACCCAGACTGTCTCCGCACTGTAGATTAAAAGACAGGGTCCCCTAACACTGCAGCATTTGAGCCCCTGTGCTTGCATGTGATGGAGGACCACTCTCCACAAGGGCAGAGGGTCGGTCTGACCCCAGCTGAGTGCAAAGAGCAGAGTGAGTGTTCCTGCAGTGTTTTAATGTCCGTAGGGCACGGATGCAGGCTGGGGTGCAGCGCTGTTACAAGTGCCACCAAGTCGGTCACGGGTGGAGACGCTGCAAGAAGAAGGTCTCCATAGATGCCTGGAGAGGGCATCAGCACAGCGCCTCTCTGTTCTCCTCTTTTACAGGACCGAACCATGAAAGCAGCTCCCCATCCGACAGAAGAACAGCCTTCACGGGGCAAGACGCTTCTCCTGGCAAGGCTCAGCTGGGGGTGGAGCAGTGCTGTGGGTGACCGGAATCCTTACCCAGTTAGGATGCCCAGGGTGTGGAAAGACCGGGGAGAGGGCATTTGTGGGACAGTTTCTCCCAATAGTGGGCAGCCCCCTTGGTTTCCAGTGGGGCCATGGGTTATGAGCTAGGGAGCTCAACCATGTTGGAACCTGTGGCCAGTGCCAGGGGGCGCATGGACCTTTCCTGGGCCTTATTTGGTCACGCTTTCAACACACCTGGAAGAAGCTCGTTAGACACCTTGAGCCCAGGTGCCCTATAAAAAGGAGCCGCCTCACTCCATAAGTTGGCCAGAGTCGGGAGGAGAGGACAAAGCCTGAGGAGGAGTGGAGGGAGAAAAACTGGAAGCAAGAAGGGACTGAATGGTATTGGTGTGTTGTGTTGACTGGTATTTTGAGCACATCAAAGCTGTAAATAAACGCGTATAGTGTGGCAAAACCTGTCTCCTGCCTGTTTGTATCCGAGTTAGGATGGCAGTACGCCCCTTAGTGGCTCACAATATATATATATATATATATATATATATATATATATATATATATATATATATATATATATATATATATATATATATATATGATATATATGTGTGTGTGTATTAAAGATTTATCCATGCATTCTCTATATTTGTTTATCTTTTTTATTATATAGAGAGCCAGGGCCCAGTATTTTCCTTCATTAATAATGTGTAGAAATATAAGCAACATACGCGTAGATCTGAATGTCTAATATGCCAAATTCTAGGCAAGTAGCAGGGGTGCTGGTATGACTGTTTCATTTGTGTTTTCACTTGTCTGACAGCCTCCACCTGGCCACTGTTATCATGGTGTGTTCACATAATTCCATATTTTAACCGTCAATTAAAACTTAACAACAGCCTTCTTTACGCTTGGCAGAAAATGTATAATTACAGGTATGGTGCTGAAATTAAGGTTTACATGGGAAAAAAGAATCAGAAAGAGTGTAGCCTAAAACACGGTGTATTAAGTGGGAATGAGGCAGCTGATATCATCACGTCTTCCTAAGCTCACATGGCAAAATCCTAAGCATGCTGCGTCATTAACATTTTTGTAGTATATGATTCTTAACAGTTTCTTAAATTATTTTGCCAAATTCTACAGTGCTTGTAGGGCCCATACTTTTTTCACAGGTGTATGGTAATGTAATATGAACTATGATGGCAGATAAAGAGAACATTTTCAGACCCATCTAATCCAGTGCAGTGGCACAGTGATCCAGAGCCCATTTTAGCTGCATGAAGCTCAAGACAGAAACAAATCCGGGGTGGAATGCCAGTCTATTTTAGAGCCCATTCATGTACACACCCGCACAGGACAATTTAGAATTGGTAGTTAACCTAAGTTGTGTGACTCTGGGATATAAAAGGAAAAGGAAAGTAGCAAGAGAAAACCCCACCCCGACATGGCAAGAATGGCACACTCCCAGGACACTAGTTCAGTAAGGCAGCAGTACTAACCACTGTGCCACAACACTAGCCACAAACATATATGCTGTTGTGTGTTTGTTTTACACATAGAAGATTCAACTTTGAGATACTGATCCTGAAAAACATGAATCACTTGAATTATGATGATCTGTGTAGACGGTTCAGCCTAAGGCTCTTCTTTGTAAGGCTCTTCTTTTTATCTTCTTGTGGCACATGGTGCACTGCTCTCCTGCCAAGTTGTTTGCCTGCCTATGGAAAAGTCATCTTAGATAAACGTGCACTGGAATTATGGGGTAGAAGGGTCCTTTTTTTCTGATTGGTCGACCCAACTCTGACTCAACCAATAGGGGATGGTGGCTTGTTGGCTGAAGTCTCCAGGACTCCTGACTGTGTTTGGCTGGTCTGACTCCATTTCTACAATCTGGCCGTGGTTCTGCAATTAACTATGTAGTTATAGTTAACAATATTGTTGTTTTTCATGTATGGTAATTAGTTTCAACTTCGTTTTTTAAGTATTTTAACAAATCTGTTCACCCTCACATGTGACATTTCTGTATTTAATGAGTGGCATAATCTGTTCTTGCATTTTCTCTTGAGAGGTGTTGTGGTGCTTTGTGCCTGCACTTAGTGAGGAGGGCTGGGCAAAAACAAAGTAGTTTGTATTATTGCATTGTATTTCTGAAGTGGCCATGATAAACTGGCCATCAAGCTCTGTGAAGAGGATTACTTGTGTTCTGTTTTGTGTGATGCATTTACCCCATTTTTTTAACAACTATTGCACTACCTATCCCCCTCTCTCTCTGAATGGTCTTTACCAAAATTTCTTCCGTTTTTTTTCACTACAAGAGTTTTTTTTTATTATTGGAATTTTTTTCTTGTCTTCTTAGGGGGTCAAGGCTGGGGGGCTGTCCAAAAACACAGACTGTTAAAACCCCTTTGAGACATTCCTTGTGTTATTTTGGGCTATGCAAGAAATAAATTGCTGTTGTTGTTTGTAAGCCATCATCACCACTGATGATAACCCTAACCCTAACCCTATCACTGTTGTGTCTTCCACAAACTTAATGATGTGGTCTGTGCTGTACCTGGCACAACAGTCATTGGTCATCAGAGTGAAGAGCAGTGGACACAAGATGCAGCTTTGGGAGGCACCAGTGCTCAGAAGGATGGAGTTTAATGTATCGTTTCATACTTGGAGTGACTGGAAGTCTAACATCTAATTTCAGACAGGTGGTTTACAGGCCCATTAGAGCAAGCTTGTCTACCAAGTGCTGAGGGATAGTTGTATTGAATGCATAGCTGAAGTCTAAGAATAGCATTCATGTGTTTGTGCCTCTACCCACCATTTGTGCCAGGCTCAGGTTGAATACAGTGGCTATGGCTTCATTGATTATTCAATTAGGACGGTAAGCAAAGTGAAGGGGAGCCAACATGGGCAAGAGTCTGCATATTATGTAGGCTAAGGAGTAGTAGATTATATATTCTGAGGGACAGTAGTATTAGCTACTGTTACATGTATTATGTAGTATGTGAAGATGCACAAGTAGTCTTTTTATGCATGCTTACAAGAAATTACCGAACTAAAACTGATTCATTCGTATAACTGCTGTAACTATTATGGGTTAAAGGAGTATGAGTGGAGTGACCAAGTATTGTGTAGAAATGTGAGGGAGGTTAGTGGAATGGTGAGGATGCAGGGAGTAGAGTTGGTAAAGGTGGATGAGTTGAAATACTTGGGATCAACAGTACAGAGTAATGGGGATTGTGGAAGAGAGCTGAAGAAGAGAGTGCAGGCAGGGAGGAATGGGTGGAGAAGAGTGTCAGGAGTGAATTGTAACAGACAGATATCAACAAGAGTGAAAGGGAAGGTCTACAGGATGGTAGTGAGACCAGCTATGTTATATGGGTTAGAGACGGTGGCACTGACCAGAAAGCAGGAGACAGAGCTGGAGGTGGCAGAGTTAAAGATGCTAAGAGGAAGCAGCAATCAACCAAAAACCATGTGCCCTGTATTTACTTTAGGCAAAGTAAATGTAAAGCAAAGCAATGGAGTAGATTTAGAAAGTATTTAGACCCCTTCACTTTCTGAACATGCATGAGAGATTTCATTCTTTGATTTTTAATAAACTTTCCAACTTTTCTGAAAACATGTTTTCACTTTGTCATTATGGGTTATTGAGTGTAGATTGATGGGCAAAAATGGTGAATTTATCCTTTTAAAATCCAATCTATAACAGAATAACGTGCGTACAAAGTGGAGGTGGTCTGAATACTTTCTGAAACCACTGCATATATTAGAAATATTTAATAACAGGCAGAAAAAAATTAATAATAGCAAATTCTGGATATAAAGCCCTAAATATACCCTACTTCAAGTAAATGGACTTAAACATTACTTTCTGTAAGCATATGAAAGGTGAAGAATATCACCAAAGGAAACATCTGTACTGGGGCAGGGGTGCTTGTCTCTAGGCAGCTTGCCTTGATCCAGAAGTTAGGATGATGATGGATGGAGTCTCTCCCTCAACTCTCTTTATTCCAGTATATTGAGTGGCATGATGCTACATAGAGATAATTAGCTAACTACTCTGATGATGAATAGCATGTCTCAGAAGCTTTGATCATAAAAGTATTTGTGAAACACTTTATCTTGTTTATCAATGTTATCCATGTCACAAGCCACCTCTGGGTGCAGATGACGTACTAGTTTGGGACTGACGGGGGCCAAGGGTGAGAAGAGAGGCACAAGAGAGGCAAATATACAAAAACAGGATGATTTTATTTTACAAAAAATGTTAAAAAGAACAAACAGTTCTTGTAGCAAAAATAAGTACAGTGGAACCTCAGGTCACGACCGTAATTCTTTCCAAACCCGATTTGGTCGTGACCCGAAGTAATTTCCACCCATAGTATTGTATGTAAATACAATGAATCCGTTCCGGACCATACAAGATGTGTGTAAATATTTTTTTTAAAGATTGTTAAGCACAAAAATAGTTAATTATGAATGCACAGTGTAATAGTAAACTAAATGTAAAAACATTGAATAACACTGAGAAAACCTTGAACAGAGAAAACGAGCATTGCAAGAGTTCACTCTATAGCCTTACGAACCATTTTCTGTAAACACATTTTTAATGAGTTTTAAGCACAGGGAAAAAAATAAATATTTGAAAAATCCATAATTTATACAAAAACTAACCATAAACAACCAAGAAAACTAACCTTGCATGAGTCGAGTTCTGGTATGAAGGAAGTGAGGAGGAACTGGATGGAGAGGAGATTACAGTTTTGAGGTAAAGTCTGTGACGATACGGGTTCGCTGCATGCTCCCATTTCGCTTCCGGGAGCCCTTAAACCCGTCACTGCCAGTAATGTTACCGATGAGCACAACAGTGTGGCACTACAATGGAGCAATTGGATGGTGCATAAAGTGCCAAGTGCTTTTATTAAAATCAACAAAACAACAATCAAAAACCAACTCCAAATTAAAGTGCAGTGCTTTCAGAATCCTTCAATAAATAAATGATCCCATAAAAACAGAAGTGAAGTGGAGGTTAAAATCCAATAGAAAAAACTCAATAAATACAATGAGATTAAAACAATGGTCAAAGCAGTCTCTTTAAAAACAAGCCCACTGCCTTATTTAACTGCCTTCTCGTGGTCACTGCCTTATTTAACTGCCTTCTCGTGGTCTCTCTCTCGCTCGCTTGCTGCATAGGGAAGGCACAGGGAGAGACTGAACATGTGCGGAAATCATCAGTGCGTACGAACCGGAAGGGATACTGGCTTGTTCGTCACCCGAGTGTGTGGTCGTGAACAGATGCAAAAGGTTGCCGAACTTTTTGGTCGTAACCCGATTTGTACATGGTTCGAGACGTTCGTGACCTGAGGTTCCGCTGTACAGTGAAAATGATGTTTTAAATAAAAATGTAAGTCAGTAACAAAGTAAATCTATAGTGGAGGCAGAAAAGAAAAACTCAAAGACTCTTATTCAAATTACTCAATCCACTTGAGTTACTAGCAGCATTTAAAAAAAAACCAAATAGGCTCTGTGACATCCCACTCAGTAAATATGGTCCTCCAAGATGGTGGTAACTTAGTGTACTCGGTATTAGCAGCCAACAACGCAGTCAAATAACTCTGTCACCCACAAAGACTGGTGCCCCTCACTCACTCTCTCTCCTAGTTCCAGATCGATCAACTGACCTCAACCTGTGAAGGTTCGAGTTTCTGATCCTACCAGTATTTACATAGGGAGCTACCATTTCCTCTATGTGTTGGGGTGGAATGATTGGAGAAGTCTGCCAAACCTCCAAATACAAAACATAACCTAACTGATCCAAATGGAACTGAAAATAACTTTGGGGTCATTAAAGAAAAAGACAACAGAAACATACACTTACTTCATCAACTCAGACCAAATGAACAATCTGAACTCCCCCCATAGCTGTCTGTCTGTGCTCCTGACTGATCGCAGTGGCGCTAACGTTTAGCATTGATTTTAAGTACCAGCTGAAATCTTAACATGACGTGCACAAGGCCCGTGTTCAAAACTGGTGGTGGAGAGATAGAAAATGCATAAAAAATATAAAGTTGAGTCCTAAGCCCGTTCTACTGTCTTGTTTCACTGAAACATATTAAAAAGCTGTTTAATGCCGCTCATGCTAGCTCTCCTGAAGTGTCTTGTTTCTTCTACCATGCTGTATTGTGCTGTGATGAGGGCTCTAGCATCATAATCCACTTCACTTGGGATATGTAAATCTCTCTGGTATTTGAGTTTTAGATTTAAGACAAATGTGTTATATACTGAAATAAAATTAAAAGGAAAACATATACAGACAAAACCCACAGGATTCAAAATCAAAACATAACCCAGTCTCACAGGGCTTCTTTATGTATGAAACTTCTGTGAGTAAAGTTCAGGATTTATGAGAAAAATAAGTTCTGAGTTCAATTACAGGTCACTGTAGATCTGAGCAAAAAAGCAGTCCATTGTGGTTTTTAAGCAACATTTCTACAGTTTTGTTATGAAACATGAGAATTCCCCAGCATGTAATTCCCAAGAACGTCCAAAAATGCTTACTAAGAGTGGGCTTACCATCAAACCCTGGCTACTAATAAGGGCAAACACAGAATCTTTACAAATAAAAAAAAAAGTATTCTTCACAAAAATGCTCTGAACAAAAAGCAAGCTCCATAGTACATAAAAAGCAAAAAGGAATTGGCAAAGGCAATCCAAGGCAAAAAAACCTAAATCACATATTCAAAGAACAGTCAAAATACAGAGCACAGAGGTCAAAAATCTGGTAAATCCATAATAAGCACAGAAAATTATAAAGCAGGAACTCACCACTCTCAGTTGCATTAAAATGAACTGCAAGGAACTTTGGGCTTGACCACGCCCTTATGGGGCTGAGGAAACCCCGCCTCCTGAGGAACCACCCACAAAGCACAAGGAATATAACACAAGCTTAAGAAATTAAGCAAATAATAAACAAAAGTAACTTTAACATTAATCACAGACTCAAAAATGAACAAAGAAAAAAAGCATAAAGCAAAAATTTGAACCCCATCCAAAGGACAGACCCTGGCTGAAACATAAACAAGTCTACTGTCAAAAACTGACAATTTTGACTCTTCAGGAGAACACTGAATTGAGTGAATCCATTCCAAATGAGTGTATTACAGACATCACTCTTTGAAGTTAAAAGCCCTCGTTGACATGAAGATTAGTTCAGTTTGCTATAAAGACTTGATTCCTGCAGTTATATATGGAGGGCACCATTGTCACTTAAAAAAGGTTAGCATGTTTGTAGCATTGAAGCAACAGTATTGTCAGAAACCAATGGCCCCACTGACACCGTGGTCTGGGTTCAATAGATTAGTGCCGAATTGTCACAGAGGGGCTATTTGCCACAGAGGACAAATTGCAATTCACCTAAGGTAAAACTTAAAGGAAATTTCCCTTTGGGTCAACTGGCTGTGAAAGCATCACATTTTTGCCTTCCCATTAAGTATCACCACTGTCACACACCAAACAAATGTGAATAAACCACCTACACCTGAACACCAGCAAAACCAAGGAGCTGGTGGTGGATTTTAGGAGGCCCAGGCCCCTCATGGACCCCATGATCATAAGAGGTGACTGTGTGCAGAGGGAGCAGACCTATAAATACCTGGGAGTAACAGCTGGATGATAAATTGAACTGGACTGCCAATACTGATGCTCTGTGTAAGAAAGGACAGAGCGGACTATACTTCCTTAAAGGGCTGGCGTCCTTCAACAACTGCAATACGATGCTGCAGATGTGCTATCAGACAGTTGTGGCGAGTGCCCTCTTCTTCACGGTGGTGTGCTGGGGAGGAAGCATAAAGAAGAGGGAGGCCTCATGCCTACATAAACTGGTGAGGAAGGCAAGCTCTATTGTAGGCATGGAGCTGGACAGTTTGACATCTGTGGCAGAACAACGGGCACTGAGCAGGCTCCAGCCAATCATGGAGAATCCACTACATCCGCTAAACAGGATCATCTCCAGACAGAGGAGCGGCTTTAGCGACAGACTGCTGTCACCATCCTGCTCCACTGACAGACTCAGGAGGTCATTCCTCCCCCACACTATGCGACTTTTCAATTCCACCCGGGGGGTAAACGTTAACATTATACAAAGTTATTGTCTGTTATACCTGCATTCTTATCACTCTTTAATTTAATATTTTTCTTTATACATGCTGCTGCTGGAGTATGTGAATTTTCCCTTGGGATTAATAAAGTATCTATCTATCTATCTATCTATCTATCTATCTATCTATCTATCTATCTATCTATCTATCTATCTATCTATCTAAAAAGGAAATAATAACAAAAACCTATACAATGATGAATGAAAACAGAAGCACTTAAAACATACCATCCCAATATTTATCTGCTATTATTCTTTAATTAGATTAAAAACCTTATATGATCTTGATATGGCACACTTTTTACAGCCACGACTGCAATCTCTTATTTTATTGTCTGACAAACAGCTTCATGCTGACTGGCATTTTTGCAGATGATGTGCCCGTAGGCTATGCCTACCATCTTGGGACTTCCACTTTAAAGCAGAATTATATTGTGAACACTAAACAAAGTCAGTTAAAGCATGGTGCAATGAAGCATAAATAAAATTGTTCCACACTTCATTAGTCGTTTGGCCCTGGTTTCTTTCAAATGACAGGAGGATGCTTTTTCCTGTTTACTATTTCTTGGGCACTGGAGTCTTGTGAGAATTCGATTGCATATATTTAAAACAGACGCGGTAGATATCTAAAGTACTTTGTCGCACATCTTTGTTTAAAAACACATAAAGATTATACTTTCTACCACTGTGGTTTGTTAGTTTCCAAAGTGTAAGTTAGTATGAAATGGGGTAAAAAAATTAAGCTTTTTACTGTTAAGATTCATAATATTGAATATGTGTGAATATTAGGAATATTATAGGATTATTTAGATAAGATGCAGCTTTTAAGTGAAAACGCTGGCAAAGCTAGCATTATTTTTGGTAGTACTAGTGGGCTTTTCCCCCTGCTTGCTTTGCTTGCCAACCGCTGTACCTGTGCTACATGCTAGCCTCTTTGTGGTTCTGTCGCTCAGGTATGGGGATGTGGATGTACAATTTAAACAGATTTTTTATTTTCATAGGAATTGCTACATATGCATAATAGAACTAACTATTTTACATTACAGTGAGAAATTAACCATATTAAAAAAGAGTAAAATGTAATAATTTGAAAGCATGTTGTGTTAGAGTTATTATACGTTTTAAACTTATACTTTTACTGTAAAACTTCAGTAAAAACTATTTTTTGAATTAAATTTAAGTCCATATCTCACTGAATTTTAATTCTGTGTTTGGACTTTCATTGTGACAAAGCAATCTGTGATTGAATTTCATTTCTTTCTCTCTGTAACAGCCATTTCCTAGTTACATAAGATTCATAAATATTTTACTAGATGACAATGCATAATCTATGGGAGGTTCCTATAACTCCCATAAACTGAGTAAAATTGGTATATTCTAGCTATATCTGTCTGCTTTGATTAAACATTATTCTTCAGTTAGTGACCAGCCTTGCCATGTGTAAGGTGTAGAGGGCACATGGTTTTAAACTGTACCCGTGCCAACAGGCCTTTTGAGTGTGTGAAGTAACATGTAAGAAAACAGCACTTAATTTAAGTGTTGCGCCATATGTTTAAAGGGTACAGAAGAAGAATCTAAGAATCTTTAAGTATAGAAGTAGAAATTAAGAACTTTTAAATACAGAAATAATTAAGGTTCCTCAAGAAAGGCTAAGTTTAGGGAAGATACATTTTTCCTTTTTTTGCCTTATATTCTACCTGTGTGACTACTTTTTTCTTTATTCTTGTGTGGATTATTTGCTTTTAACATTCATTAAATATTTTTAAAAACAAACTTTTGGACTGAGAGATTTCTTTCGCACACATTTGACCCATGCTTGATCTCGCCTTATACTTTGGTGGCTACACTCTCTATTAAATAAAACGACTTTTTCGAATGTTTGGCTACTACATTACAGTAATTTGTAATGGTGTTAATGGTTGTAGATTTTCTTTGGGATATTGTAAGTTGATGGTTTCTTCTTCTGCATTATCATTACCAACTGTTTGAGCATAATCTATTGATATACATTTAATCAATTTGCCATATAACCAATTGTCATTTTTGGTGTTAATTCATCTGACTTCATCGTTTCTCTAGGATTGCCTGTGTACTCAGTTTTTCTGTTGATAACCCATCATGATGAAATTCTTTAATAAGATTTGGACATAATACATTTTCTTTAATTGGGAACTTAAAGTGAGGAAAACATTAAAATTCCATACGAGCTGAGAGAGCAGAAACTGTGTCTGTCAAAAGCATTCACACAAATGAGAGGTTACCGTGTGCGTGGTTGAAAATGGTCGAGAGGAAGGCGTGACTTGAAAAAATCTCATTGCCAAGGTCTCAACTCGCGGAACTTGAAAAAATCTTCCAATAAGTCTTGTCTCGTTGAAGGATTTTTTTATATAATAGAGAGATGTATTTAAACATGAGTTTAGCAAGCTGTTGCTCTTTTGGACAGAAGGTAGCAAGACTGACAGACTCATATGATGTTTTTTAAGAGAAACTGTGATGCGTTCAAGCAATAGAACAATATTTGGTTAAATACGAAATAGGGACTGTAGGTTTGTACTTAACTTGAATTTGTATGTACAGGTACATTATTTTAATAAATTCTATTATTGACCGACTGTAACCAAGTGCTCTGCCAATGAATGATGGAATTTCATCTCTCTCTGACCTTCTTGTTATTTCTACTTTATTTTCAATGGTGATGGTTATTCTCTTCTTTACTTTATCACCAGCACTTGCATCAGATTTGTGTTTCAGAGACATTGTTGAAGGGTGAAGACAAAAGGTTAAGACGAGCTCTTCTGCACAGCACTGTACACGCTATCACAGCAAGAATGCACCCGTTGTCAGCACATCTGATGTACTGACAAGAGACAACTTCCTGCTATGTGCGTAACAGTACAAGCATGCTTTCTATTGAGAATGAATGGGGGCAGCGAGGGGCCATTCATCACTCGCCCACCTCACAGTCACCTCCACTACACTAAGCTGCTTGCAGTGTCCTCCCACTGAGGATGAACACAGTGCGGCCAAAGGCGGGTAGTGAATCGCCCACTACCGCCCCAATTCAACAGGCAGCCACCAAAGGCACACTACAATGCTACCCCCCGCTACCCTGTTCACCCTCAATGGCCTCCATTCAGCCACAACTGGGTCACCACTTGCAGCATCACCAGAGAACGAACGGGGCAGCTGTGAGTGGTGGGCAGGCAGTGAAATGCCTCCATCTGCTCCATCTAGCCAGCGTCCAGTCAGGAGCAGTAGCTGCAGCGTGATATGCGCTGGTGAAGTAAAAAAACTGGGTAGTGGCAACTTTATTGGGGTTATTGGGGTTCGTGAAGCTGACATGGATGAAAAAGAACAGTAGTTATAATATAGATGAAAAGACACTGAAGCACATCGCAGAGCAAGAGGTAAGCCTGAATGTAGAGCCACTGTGCAGCTGCCTAATGCTATGTCTTATTGACTGGCCATACATACTCCATGATACAGAATGCAAAACTACAATGACCGAGAAATCTGTGCCAAGCGAGGAGATCATCAAATATTCACAACTCTGCTCATATGCAAACTCTGATTTTAAATCATTATGTTAATATTTCATTCAAGAGGACTATTTAAAAAAGTTAGATCAATGATATGCTCACTGTCCAGGGGTATTTTGTCAAACTGAAAACAAAAGAATGCGTTGCTAAAATGAAAATGTTCAGCTCCTTCTGTATTAACCACCCAAACTAATTAATTACATTATTACTTTGACAGGAATTGTAAAAAGTAACTATTCAGAAAAGACATTAACAGCTCCTTATCTTTTGCATTAATGGGAGCCTCTATCGATAACCACTCAGGACACAGTGCTAATATTTTCACTTCCCTTTTATTTTAGAAGTCTGCATGTCCCTCTAGTACTAATATAGTGTAATAACAATTAGACTGTCAAAGATTTAATCTCAGATAAATTAACCAGTGTGTATATGCTTGTAAGTTGTGAAATTGGAGCTTGGGAACATGCCATCAACATGTTACCATATTTAGCTAAAAGTAGCTTCACTGACAAGTAACAGGACCATTGGAAATGACTAGTTGTCCGATTTTACCTGAAGTTATTTTTGCACAATCAGCCACTAAGGCATTCTATAAAGGAAATGATTTGAAAAGCATTGACAGAGATAACACAAGAGGACAAGAAAGCCTAAATATCACATCTGGCCTAAGAAGACAAAGTCTAGAGCAGCTAATAGGCAATCAATCACCTCACACAAAACTTGCTGAGTGATTCTGATCCAGGTTTTATGCTTTTATTTATAATCTTGTCTGAAAATAAACATAAGTTTAGATTGGAATAAAGTTTAGGTAGTACCGCAATGTAACTACCATGTTGTTCACTGGTACCAGCAATTATCGGAGGGTCTCTACGGGACGAGGGACTGAGATACTTATCAAGTTTCTGTAGAGTCCAAACCTTAGTCATACAGTAATATAATGAGCTGTCAAATCCTTTGAAAGGTATCTAAATGGGAGCAGATGTTGGTCTTTGATTCCGGCAGGAGCAAGTGTAACATTAGTTAATTAGCATTCCATTTACAACCATCCATTGTGCATAGTTTTTTTTTAATTAATATTAGATTGTAAGGGCTAATAAAAGCCCTGGGACATATTTCTTTAAGTTTCCCATTATTTATTATTTTAGTGGGAAACGGTGCCATTGTAGAACTGAGTTTATAGTTAGCATCAACACCCCTGCCGCATGGGTGAGGCTTTCAAAAAGAATAGAAAGGTAGGTGAGAATGGGTGTGCTCTCAGTTCTGTGATGGCTGCTGTAAGGTGAGGATTTTTCTTTTGGTTTCTTGTAGCATTTCATTTGTTAATTTAATAATAATTATTGTTTAAATATTTAAATGTATATATACAAGGGTGACACAGAAAAATGGGAACTTTTGAAATGTGTAGTGGCAGTCATGTGCAGTTGGCAGCACTGCGGAGCGGGGACCTTGAGCTGTAAACAGTCTCGCCATTTAGTAATTTAGTAATCAATTGCAAGGCAAACAATGGCAGCTGTATGAGAATTGTTCGGTAACCGTGTCATCTCAAGATCTGTTGACATTCCCTGGCCCTCAAGATCACCGGATTTGTCCGTTTGTGATTTTTTTCTTGTGGGGCTACCTTAAGAGTTGGGTCTACACGACTCGACCAAGGACACTGAATGAATTGAAACAAAGAATTCAAGACGAAATTCATGGTATCCCAGCTGAGATGTTGCAGCGATCAAAGGGGAACCTCAACAGCAGATTGGAAGAATGCATAGGTGGACGCCATCTACAAGATGTAATTTTCAGACATTGATAATTTGGATTACTGTCTCTTAAAAGGCAAGTTGTAGTGGTTCAATTGCTGTCAATAAAATTTTTTTGTTGGATTTCTTCTATTTTTATTGGGTTTTTCAAAAATTCCTGTTTTTCTGTGTCACCCTGTATTCTGTGTTGTAGGGTATCCAAGTACTGAGACCCTTTATCACATTATGTTACAAGTATTTTGTATAAAACTTTGTTTCCCTACAATGATGTCTCAGTTCTGTGATGGCTGCTGTAAGGATGTCAAAGTACCAGGACCCTTTATCATATTTTATGTTACAGCTGGTAAAATAAACTCATAGGAGAGAAGGACAAATTATTGTGTGGCCTCTATCTTACATCCAAAACACAAGTAGGGCTGCTTAAGAGAGAGGTTACACAAGCTCCTGGCCCTTGTAGGGTATTCAGACGTTCAGCCCTTGCACTGGGGGAAACAAGAGTGGCCTCAGCCAATGCTAAGTTTTTTCAGAGATTCAGTGTTAAATCTTTTACAAAGGTAGGCAGCCCTTATTAATGATTTTATAAGTAAATATTGCACATCGGGGAAGGTTAATAATTTAGGCCTCTCCAGGATTAACTTGTCCACCAATAAAAAAAAGTGTTTGTCATGGACACTTTCATGATAAAACACAATAGTTTTAGCCACACTCACTGAATGAACCTGCACTCATACCAGAATAAAGGTATAATTATAACACTCTCACCATTTCTCCATGATAAATGGTTTTGAGGTAGGACTGCGGAGCTCACACACTGTAGATTAAGTGCATTGCTCTTATCAGTGAAGCATGAAAGTTTAAACAGATGGATGTTCACATTAAAGACGCTATCTGTTGGATTCTGAAGTATGACTTTAGCTTTCATTCATAAAGCCTCTACGGGTTTCTCCTGCTTTTCAAAGATAATTCATTCTTTGTAAGGTGATTGTTTGTAATGCAACATACATAATTAACATTCATTTAAATTTAAATAAGTTTCTCTAGGAACCAAAAAATGCCCATCAATACTGCTAAATTAACGGCAAATTCCAAGAAATCAGTTTAGCAATAATATTAATCATCAGAACAAATCCTAATAATACATTTCCCTTTATTAAACACTGTTCAATAAACTTTTTACCTATGCTTTATCACTTCAAGTTTCACATTGGAAAGAACGGACTTTCAATCTTTCTTCAGTTCAATTCAGTTGTTTTTTTTTTTTTTGTAGCTCTCTTCACTGAGTGCAGATGTAGGACTCTTAGGGGTTAGGGTTCTTCGATCCTATTATACTTACACTCATTTTGGTTTTGAACGACAGAGTTCAATTCTGACATCCATTTGTGGCAATTCTCCTTCATTTAAATAGTTAAATATTTTTTTTTAACCACGTCGTGACA
Source organism: Polypterus senegalus (assembly GCF_016835505.1). NCBI lineage: Eukaryota > Metazoa > Chordata > Cladistia > Polypteriformes > Polypteridae > Polypterus > Polypterus senegalus. The sequence continues at coordinate 46,357,388 of NC_053165.1, forward strand.
TAATGTGATGGGTGAAAAGCTACTTCAGGAAATCACTTCCTCATCTGAGCTGTGGATTCAAAGCCTTATCAAATCGCTCCTTCAAAAAATGGTTATTAACTTCCTTGCTCTTTTTTCTTTATTTATTTTTGATCACAATGATTTTTGTTCTCGTTTTCGCTTTGACACTTGTACTTTTGATCTCCTGGTTTTGACCCTTTTCTGACTTTCATCTATTCTCTTGGATCATTCTCGAACCCTACCTGCTTGCAGAATTCTAAGAGCACTGCAACTATGTAATCTCTCTATAGATAAAATCCAACGTCTATCTGTCTGTATATCTGTCCGTTTTTCACGAGAGAACGGATTTAGATCTGTTTTTTTTTTTCCATAATTTGCTTGAACATTCCGGTTGATTTTGCGACCTCTCTCATTGAGCTAAGTATCACAGTTCACTTGTGGTACAGATGTATTTGTGCAGATCCAAGAGACACGCAGCGGACCGAGGGGAGAAGGGTCACACGCCAGTCTCAGGGCATATCTTACCGCCACTTAGCTAGCAATCGAAAGAACTAATTAAAGGATTTAGATTGGGGTTTTTTTACCATAACTGACTTGAACATTCCGGTTGATTTTGCGGCTTCTCTCCTCACATCAAGAATCATAGTTCGCTTGCAGGAGAGATATATTTGCACTAATCCGAAGCAGAGGCTGTGAGCCGAGGGGAGAGGGAAGCGTGACATCAAGAGTAGGGAGCCAGGCAGGGTTCTCCTTGCTGACCTGTTTCACTATTATGCGGGTGGAGCCGCGGGGGACGGCTAGTTCTCAAATAAAATACAAATACAAACTTTACAAATGAGGAATTACATAAAGAGTACACAGAAGACACAGATCCACTTTAACAAAAGGATAAATGTCTGTGTGTCTTTCTGTGTCTGTCCAGTTGCTATGTCTCTGTCATTCCAAAACATGGCACATCACAAACATTTTTAGTAATTAAATGCATTGCATTTGTTGTTCCAACAGATGGCACATCACAAGCATTTAACACCGCTTTTGTGAATCCCATGCCAAATGAATTATAATAGAGACATCCATTACATGGTGCAGTGCAAATGTTACACTAAGATCTACTTGGATTACTTAGGTTTCCACCTTTCTTAGATGGGTAGCACAGCTCGTTTGCAGATAAACAGACAGTAGTTTGAAACTGATTGACATAAATGGAACTCCACAATGTTTGTCCATTAATTCATATTTTGCTCTAGGCCCAGGAGTGGAATACAAAACTCTAGTCAGCAATATCCTTGGGGTCCATTTTCAGTTATAACAAAGTCAGATGGAGTCACAATCCTGGAGACCCTGCCCATCATCTTCTGGTTTGAACTATCTTTCTAGGGCTGTTTCAACTCATAAGCATTTGTCATAATCTATTGTTTAATTGCAGTGCTTAATATAATGTAAGAAGACACGTGAGCAACGCATGGGACATGCTGATTGAACCATAGTATATAAAAGCATCATCAGCTCACTCTTCCTCCTCCCAAGCTGGGAATTGAGGAGAAACATTGGAGAATAAATGGAGAACTGTGGAAACCTCAGGGCTCTTCTCAGGTTATGACCACAAGCCAGCACAAGCTAGCCACACTCAGCAGGGTCATCAGAACCCAACTGTCCAATGAGAACAACAATATGGAAAGAGAGCCAATCCCCCCTCTTAGTCACATGACTCTAGGGAGGGGAATAAAAGGAGAGACTGGAAGTTCTCTTCAGAATTTCCCACAGGGTGGAACTCCACATTGTGAAAGGTGTGTGCATTGTTCAAAAAAAAAAAAAAAGAAACGTTTATGGCAGCTTCAGACACTCTGGTGTGTGGGGCAGACTGAAAAAGACAAGGCAGTGTTTAAAATTCTCAAGAAATAGGATAAGACTTATATCATAAACACTCTTTTTAGTTAATCGTAGTGAAAATAAATGTATTTTCAGTCATGAAAATGAAATCGCTAAGGTGTTTCATTTCTTCTTGCTGGGTGACAGAGTGCCAGCCAGCAGCCACAACAGCCCTACAGGCACCAGAGTACCCCAGTGCTGATACTGTATGTCGTCTTTCAAAATAAATGAACAAAATTAGGATATACCTTTGAAGTGCAAGTCAAGGGTTTCACGATTTAACTCCTGAGTGCCACACCTTCGGGGTCTCAAAAAGAACCGGAGTGAAGGCGCAAAGATGTTTTGTGTATGACAGAAGAAGAGCACTTACTGCAGCCTGAATGAAACTCTTTGAACAATGGCGTTTGGGAAGCTTTACGCTCTCACCAGATGTTGTCATTTGTAGCACCAGCTCATAATAACAAGGTTCAAATGTGTTATTATTACTTGGGTGACACCTTCATTCAAGGCAACGTACAACATCTGAGATATAATTGGCTCCACTTCTTTTGTTTTTTACAATTCCAGTGACCTGCTCCTGGTCACATGGAGTCGGTAGCAGGATTTGATCCCACAACCCCAGGGTCTGAAGTCCAAAACCTTAATCACTACACCACACTGCCTACCCAAATGGCAGCCTTTAGCATGTAGTGGATTTGCAGTCACTCAAACTGGTGCCCATAGGTGGGAGCCATTCTCCTGCTGGGTCCAGACTCACATGTTTTTTTAAAACATTTTTTTAGGTTTGTTACCCAGGCAGTTCCATTATTCTTTCCAAAGTGTATATAAATGGCAAGGGAAAGCTAAAAATGATGCACTGCTTACAAAAAAGACATGAACAATATGCATTTTCATTAGAAATATACATTTTTCAAATCTTTAAAATGAATAATGTCGCTTAAGTACAGTATAAAAATCAGTGTGTAAACCCACTGCTGATGAAAGAGAGCCCAGATCTATTTCACTGCCTACCCGTCAGTTAATCTTTAAATCATTCACTTGAAGGAAGAAACCATTTTTGTCCAAGGGGCACAGCTTTTTCTTTTATATCAGAATATGTGTCAACAGAAGTAAATGGATAATGTTAAAATGTAAACTCTCATGACAGTATTTGGCATCTGATTAAAAATATGAAAGCCCAGTGAGGCTCCCTCCATCATATTGCTTTTATCTCCTTTTTAATCTTTAGATCACACTGGAGCTCTTTGATTCGCTTTTGCAGAGCTGAAGCAGCCAAGCCAGGGCTGTACTTTGGAATTGTTGTCATGAGCCAATCGTTTGGATAAAGAGCTGCCTTCACTGCTTTTATTGCCACCTTCCACCATTCCAAAGAGGCACCCCCTTAAACAACAGACGGGAAGTGAATCGCTTGAAATTGGTTTTCATTGCCTTAGATACCATTTGCAATCCCGTGGCACAGTCCGTTTCCATGACAACAGAAAAAGTAGCCTCTCTGTTTTCTTTTCTGATTTCTACCCTGATTCACCAGATCCGTAATTTCTCTTTCCGTCAGTTTTTAGTGAGTCATTATACAGTATGTCTCATTTTGTTCTAAAAGATCCATCCTATCTACTGCTTTATTTGAATTGCTACTACGTATAATTTTTATGGAAAATGGAATATTCAGTACCACACTGATTTGCCTACTGTAGGCTTTAATGTCAAATTATGGAAATACAACCCTGTGAATTGTTTAACTTTCATTACCAGTAAGGTATACAAGTCTTGTCTTGATATTCCTAAGAGATTATTGAGGAACATTAGCTAATTAACATTTGGAACGAACATTCAATTAAGTGTTTGGCTATTAATTTCTTTTGAAAAGTCAATCGATCATTCATCTTTCATGCATGCATTGACTATAAACAGCATTCTACTCGTCCTTTTCACATTGTATAATGCTATAAAATGGAATCGTTATATATATAATTGGGATTCATAGCCAATCAATCGAAACAAAGAACAGTGTCAAAAACATTTCCATGGATTTGGCATAACTAACTATTAATAAAAGAAAATGACCAATGCCATATGTTTTCACCCCCTTTCCTCTGTTGCACCTATAAAGTCTTGGGAAGTCACACGGTAATCTGAATAGGGTGCTCTTGTATAAGGTGAAAAACTTCCTAAAAGCATCATTATAAACACAAAGGATCAGACAAGACATGGATTAGGTTATTGAAAACACATCTTTTGCATTATTAAATAACAAAAAAATAAAAATCCAGAATGTTAGACAACAAAAGAGAATAATCATGTCCACTGTGTGGCAACTTCCATAGTGAAAGGTGAGCCACACAGACAGACACTCACCATTCAGATCGACTCAAACAGGGTGCTGAGATGCATCGAGAATAAAGACACCTGACAAAAATGCGATGCAAATCCTCTGATCGGGCCTTCCATTCTAGCACAGTGTGTTCCTGCTGATTGTTCTTCCTGGACCAATTTCAAAAGGCTTATTTGAAAAAGAACAGCACACGACAAGGTCATTTTGTTTTAACAGACCCTACAATTGGATTAAGCAGCTTCAGAGTTAGGACGGACGGATGGATGAATGAGTGAAAAAATCAAAAAGTTCCTAGATTTATGGATAAAAATAACACCCATTAATTTGCTTTCCTTTCTTGCTTTCTCTAGATCATGGTCTCGGAAATAAAAAATGTTACTGTAAATATTAATTAATAAGTTGATTCATTATGTACTGTAATTATTTATTTAGTAGTTTTCATGGCTGAATCAACAAGTCAGGTAAGCTGTGCCTGTAACAAGGAATGGATTGGGTATCGATCTGAGTTATACTGTGTATTATGTTTTAGGATTAGACAAAGCCATTCATCCTGACCTCGTCCTGAGGACACACAGCGGTCTGCATTAGGTCTGGAGCAGCTTTACATGAGTCAATTGTGAAACACCTCCTTAATCAGTGGATGGACGATCCAGAGCTACTGGCTGGAAGACAATTCATTTCCTAAGCCCACTCATTCCAAAACAGGCTTATAATAATAATAATAATAATAATAATAATAATAATAATAATAAATGTTATTTATATAGCACCTTTTCCACGCTCAGGATGCTTATGGGAAGACAGCATCTATCCTGGCAGATATAGGTACAATGCAGTTTACGGGTATCATTATTCTCGATGCATCTCAGCACCCTGTTTGAGTCGATCTGAATAGTGAGTGTCTATCTGTGTGGCTCACCTTTCACACAGTGGACATGACCTTAATCGGGATGTTGGAAGAAGCCAAAATACTTGAAGAAAACCCACCTGGACAAGGGAATGAAGTGTATATTTAACACAGAAAGTGCTTTGAAGCTAGGACTCTAATCACTGCCCCCCATTCTCGCTCCCCTATGCTGGACTCACATTATGTTATTTTACAATTTTTTTACATTCATATTTATATAAATGACATAGTTATTAAACTTGTGAAGTTCATAGATGACACTTATATTGGAAGATCATCAGACACTGAGGAGGAAGCAAAAAAAAATCAAGCAGACCTGGACAACCTCCAGAACTGGCAAAAGAAAAGTGTAAGAAGTGTAGAAAAGTGCAAAATGCTACACATGTGCAAAAGGAACATCAATTATAAATACAAGATGGGAGACATTGTTAAAGAGGAGGCAACCTCTGAAAAAGATTTAGGGGTTTATGTCGACAGAACGTTTGCGTCAACTAAGCAATGTGCAGAAGCAATTAAAAATGCAGACAAAAAGTGATGGCTATTTTATAATATCTTTTGAATATGAAACAAGGGACGTTATTCTCAGTCTACAGTGTTTCTCAACCTTTATGGCTCTGCAACCCAGTTTAGCCTTTTTAAGAGAAACTAGCGGGCTTTGCCCCCTGCTCACTTCGCTCATCAACCCCCATGCCAGCTACGCTGCGTGGGGTTGCGGATGTATAATTTAAACAGATTTTAATTTTCATGTGGAGTGTTACATTTGCATCAACGCAACGTATAATTGCCGTGATTGATTTTTGTTTCTTTCTCACTATTAAATAAAATTACTTTTTTGAATGTTTGACTCTGAGATTTGTTAATTGTCTTTGTGAAAGCTATTCTAACAGGAATCTGTTAACGTTTTAATATGAATGTTATATCAAGATCTCCTTTGGGGTCTAATGTTATGTACTTCGTTACCTTTCTTGGATACATCCTTCTTTCTACAGTAATTCGTGCGGTGGAAGACCGGATGGTGTTAACAGATGTAGATATTCTTCGTGATATTGTAAATTGTTGTTTTCATCTTCCACATGATCTCCCCCAACTGTTTCAGCATTGTCTATTGATTCGCATTTAACCATTTTGCTATGTTACTGATGAACATTTTTGGCATTTGACTTCCTCGTTTCTAGGTGCTAGGATTGCCCGTGTACTCATTTTTTCTGTTGATAACCCTTCGTGATGAAATTCTTCAATAAGATTTGGACATAATACGTCTTCTTTAATTGGGAACTTAAAGTGAGGAAAATGTTAAAATTAATAAGAGCTGAGAACGCAGGAAGTGTGTCTGACAAAAGCATTCACAAGACTGAGAGGTGAGAGGACTGTGGTCTTGTTTGAAAATGGTTGATAGGAGGGCATGACTTGAAAAAATCTCATGCCAATATTCTCATCTCACGGGACTTGAAAAAATCTTTTCCAAAAGTCTTTTCTCCTAAAAAGTCATATAGAAACATTTTTTATATAATAGAGAGACAAGCTCAGGTAAAAATGATTTACTATCAGTGTTTCACAAACACTGATATGATGCACTAGTGAGGCCAGATCTGGAGTCCTTTGTGCAGCTCTGCTCATCACACTACAATGAAGACATAGCAGGACTTGAGTGGTGGGGAGAGCAACCAAATACATCCCAGGCCTTAAGGACATATCAGAGAATTAAATCGGCTTAATCTCTATCAGAGAAGACCGTGTGGAGACCAGGTGTTAATAATTCTCAAAGGCATGTTTGGGATTAGGAATGAAGACAGGAAGCACTTCTTTACGCAAAGAGCAGTGTAAGTCGTAACAAACTACCGAGACATGGAGTCGAAGCAGAAGCCTTGACAACCTTTAAGAAGAATCTGGAGGTGATACTAGGACAGCTTAACTACTAGCTAAAAAACAAGCTTAATGAACTGAATGGTCTCTTCTCGTTTGTGAAATTTCTTATGCTCTTATGTTTACTTGAAAAAGTAAAACATTTAAGCAAAATTTATCATCATTATAGATGTATTTGCTGAATTCTTTTACGTAATGTGACTTACATGTATCATACAATTGCTTCCCTTTTTCTCATTTGGAGAATTGACAGATTCAGCGACAGGGAGAGATTACACCCATATTTAGAGTCCAACACCTTAAGCACTAGGGGGCAGCACTGCCTGCGTTAGTATGCTTGTCTCATCTGAAACTCTTGCTTTAATGATAGATCGCTGTGGTTGTTTCAGTCAGGTTCTCCTTTGTGCTATGAACAGCCATGTGTATTTTACACATACAGCGTATTGGTTCAGTTAGTTCTGGGAAAAAAAGTGTTTAAAAGTATTTAAATACCACAGAAGAAGATTTTGTTTTATACCGGGTCAACAAGGAAGGTTGCTATAACTTCAATATTCTTTAAACATGAGGCACAAAGGCAAAAACTGTCTCCTGTTTTTGATTTCTGTTAAGAATATTTTATTTACACTCTTAAACATGTTTGCATACTCTTGATTAATAATCTATAGAAAGCATGTCAGGATGTATTTATAAGCCGTTCTTTTCTCAATAGTCTTATTTGTAATCTCTGTTGAAAGTGCCACTACCTATTGGCGGCCTGTTATAAAAACGTCACCATCAACAACATGTTTAAAGCAGGTAGTTAATCGAGCTCAAACTGTGTCAACAATGAGGTGGTTGCTTTTGTGAGTACAGTAGATGATTTCACAAAACACCTAATGTTATACTTTCTAATTATTAATCTGTTCATGCATCCTTTTCTCGAATGCAGGGTCACTGGGGATAAAAGCCTGCAGCTCTGATGCAAGACAAGATCCAACGTGGATGGGTTACAATTTAATTGCCGAGCACACTCACCCCCAAACCTATTCGCAACGGGCCATTTCAGAGGTACCAGTCCACCAAATCTACACATCTCTGTGATGTAGAAGAAAAAAAAAAACAGTGTGCTTTGGGAAAAATAATATGGACGTGAAGAGAACTCCAAAATTCCACATAGAACCTAAGGAGAACATGAAAACTCCACACAAACACTGACCAGGCTGGAATTTAAACAGAGAATCTGGAGCAGCACTTTCCAATGCAGCACCATGCCACTACATTTTCTGGTAACACATGGCAAATGTAGATTCTGTGCAGGAGGTTCTGCCTGGTAATCTTGCTAAAGGTCATTCAGCATTCTGAAAAGAAGGACAGTCTTCAGACGTGTGTACAAAACATTTAAGAGATTTGGTCGGAGCCAATCAGGGAGAAAAGGTTTCAAATCCTCTGCAGTATTGCGTGGCTTACTGCACATTCTTAGGTAGTGGAGGCCACCAAATCCCACATGTTTATTTTGTAGACTCACATCTTCTAGCTTGACCAGTTTCCTACAGAGTTTCTAGAATATGAAGTGACATGCCTTGACAGGCGTCTGGAAGAGGCATAACTGATCATTACACACACTGGACCTTTTCCAAATGTTCCCCGTCTCCCCTGCAATGGTACATTCCAAAACGAACAATGCACCACTGGTTGCTACGGTAACAGGAGACATTAGGAGCTGGCATTATTACCTTCAGAGGCCAATCACTTACTGTTCTTCCTACATATAATAATTTATTTCACTCCTAGGGTTACTTTTTATCATCAACTTAATCCATTTATCGGGTCACCATTGTAATAAGTGTTAAGTAAAAACTGAGAAATGGCAAAGAAGGGTCTGCACATGAAAAGAGAGAACAATAAAGACATATAATGAAGCAAAACAGGGGGTGCTAAAATATCATTAAAGAGCACAGGAGTAAGTTTTCCGGGTTTGAGGAAGAGGACTGAGCTATTCAAAGTCTGTGATACCGAGAAAATGAAGTCCAACAACCTAAACGTAGACTACCAAAACTGACATTTTGACAAATATCATCAGCTCACTTTCTCTTTTGATTTGTTTTAGCAATTTCAGTTGAAGATTTTAACTGTTAAAATATTAGAGCAACCACACCACTTTTCCATTAAAACCAGGAACCACCAGGAACAAGAAACAGGTTGACTTCCTTGTTCCAGCTGCTTATCCATTTACAAGCTGGAAACCTAGAGGATGAGTTACTTGTACATTGACAGCATCAAATCAACTATGTTTATGTGGAAGGTAACAGGGAAATAATCAATACGCTAAATATTATATTTTTCTAGATGTAATTTTTCTTGACATTGTTTATGAAAGGAAACTACAAAAACAACAGCAACCATTTATAAAGAACATTTTTATACCAAGAATGTAGTTCAAAATGCTTCGCAAGATGTCAAAAAGAAAGTTACAAGAAAAGAAAAAAAAAAAACAAATAAGAGAAGGTAAGAATATCAATATCGAATTTCAAAATTATTTATACAGCACATTTACAAACAGCAATAGCTGAACACAGCAGAACAACACAGTACAAAAGACAATAAGCAAGAAGATAATAAAATAGACAAACACAGCTCTTATAATTATTGAAAAGCCAAGGAATAGAAATATGTCTTAAGAAGTGATTTAAAAAATAGACAAAGTAGGGGCCAGCCAAACATGAAGTGATGACCCATTCCAGAGTCTGGGGCTACAACTGCAAAGGCACGATCTCACCTTCACTTTTGTCATGATCTGGGGACCACCAGAAGCAATTGATCGGTAGACCTGAATGACCTTAATAGACTATATAATTGTAAAAGGTCAGAGAGGTATGAGGGAGCTTTGCCTTTTAGTACTTTACTAGGCTGACCCGCCTTTTAAGGCGACCGACTTTTAAGTTGACCACTTCTTAAGGCAATTCAATATGTAGATCAATTTGATATTTTATACAAACTCATTCATTTGGTTATATTGCATTTGAGCGGTATTACTTTAATACTCGTAGCTTCTGTTATTTTTGTGATGAAATTTAAACTTTTTTCTATATTGAGGTCGCCCTTTTGAGCCCCCCTGATATTTATTACGCGGTGAGGCATTTGTACTCCATCAACATTAATTATTTCCAGAGACATAATTTTGTCTATTTTTTCAGTGCATCGCGTACAAAAGCAAGGGAATAATGGGAGCACCAGAACTCTGCTCACATCATGTCGCTTCGTACCACAAGCTGCAAGTAGTAAGTCTGTGATAAACGGAATACCGCTACGCTTTCCACTCACAGGACGGAAGGACAATCCCGACTGCTTTTATATAGTAAGAAAGAAAGAAGAAGAAGATATCGCACAGTCTGGAGTAGAACATCATCTTTTACCTGGAAAAACGAAACTACAAATCCCATCATGCATTGCAAAATGGAAGGGGCATGTGTGAAACTCCGCGCCTGCGTAGCACTCATGGGACGGAAGGACAATCCCGACCGTTTTTATATAGAAGGATAAGCTAACAGTTAAATCTTAAAATTAATCCTAAAATGAAAGGGGAGCCAGTGCAGGGAGGCTAGCACAGGGAAAATGTATACTTGCTTCCATTAAAAGTTGAGCTGCTGCATTTTGGACCACTTGTAAATGTGAGATAGAAGTCTGGCTGACACCAACATAAAGTAAATTACAGTAGTCAAGTCGGAATGAAATAAAAGGATGTAGAACCATTTCTAAATCGTGAAACAATAAAAAGGACTTAACTTCAGATAAAAGCCTCAGTTGAAAGACACTAGCTTTAATTACTGTGTTTGTCTGATAAAAAATCACTATTCATTATCACACCGACATGTTTTACAAATGGTGTCAGGGAGCTCAAGTCCATATGGGGGGCACGGCTGATACCACATGACCCAACATCAGGATCCCAGTTCTATTGTCATTGAAATTAAAAAAGTTTCAGGCCATACAAACTTTAACATCCTCAAGGCAGTCCAAAAAAGTTTAAGGAGTTTGTATTACTGCTCTTCAAGGGTAAGTAAATCTGCAGATCATCTGCATAGCAGTGAAACGAGATGCCGTAACTTCTAAAATGGGCCTAAGGGAAGTAAATACAGAGAAAAAAGAAGAAGCTCAAGAATTAAACCCCGAGGAACTCCGCAAGTAATAGGAGCTGGGGAGGAGACAAAATCACCAAAGCTAAGAGAAAAACTTCTATCATATAAGTGAGATGTAAAGCACTCCAAAGCAATACCTTTAATGCTCACAGAGTGCTCCGGGCAATGTTTGAGGACATTGTGGTCTATGGGATTGAAAGCAGCTGTGAGATTCAAAAGCATGAGAATGGCAGGATCCCAGGAGTTGATAGCTAATAAATGACTATTAAAAATCTTTAGAAGTGCAGATTCACTGCTGTCAGGGGCTTTAAAAGTAGACTGGAATATATCAAGAATTCCATGTATGTCTAAATACGTCCTAATCTGGGATCCTGAGTTAGTTTGTCATGTGGTGGATGCGGCAATGCTCTGTATCAGCACATGCTCATTAACCACCTCCTCCTCCTAAATAGGGTTTAATAAATAAGTTTAAAAAATTAAATAAATAAATCCATGTGATCTTCTAAAATCTACTGTATATATTTAAAATCCTAAGCCTAAGAGTGCAACGATTCTGTGCAACGATTTTATGTCATGTTTTTTGTCACTCTTTAAATCGGGCTTATTTTAAAACCTACATATATATGTTTGGTATCATTCTTTTCAGAATTTATCGAACTTTAATGTGATGTTGTTAGATTTTCAGATTCAAATTCTGTCTTTAAATTATAAACTAAAAAATATCAAGAACTCATGTCCCGCAAGACGAAACTTTGTGCCAAGACATTTAACCACGCTCGGGGCCAGAAATAAAAGATAAAGAGTAGATGACAAAGACAGCTGCTGTACAGGCTTTTAAATGTTCGAAGCGCCGCGCGAAATACAGAGCACATGGCACGGCAGCAGCAGCAAGCCAGCAGCTGATCGAGGAAAGAGGAGGTAAAAAAAAACTGTAATTGTTTCCCATCGTATCACCGTTTAAGAGGGGGTTTCGGAGGAGCGACCGCATCTCCTTGGGGTGCGTTTAGCCTCCCACTTCACAACACGAGCGGAAGAGACGAGAAGTGGCTGGCGTGTAGCGCAGGCAAGGGGGGTTTGGCAGGCAAAGTGAGCTGGGGGTAAACCCTCTAGTATAGATACATAATTAGAAGAGTATTGTCCTTATATATAATATCATAATGAAAGTCTCTACAGATGAGTACGATGATAAGGTCAAGTCGACAAGAAACAAACAAACAAAAAAAAAAAACTGTAGTTAAGCCTGAGGAAAAAAAAAACAAAATCTGTAGGGTTCCAAGGCCAAAAGACCACCCAGCCCATACTGGGTATTCTAGCTAACATAAATGTGCTCAGATCAGTCCACAGTATTTCCAGGCTTTCTCTGAGAGGATCTGAGGTGGCTGCACGGTGCCTCACTCAGGTGGTAGTGGTGGTGCAAAACATCACCACAGAAGAATAGGAAAGGAAAGCAGAGAGATGTAGGGATTAGTAAAGAATGTAAATCCCTGAACTGTATGATAATTCTATGCCAGTATAGTCTATTAAGAGTACAACTAAGTTGTAGTTACAAGAAGGCCAAATTTAAAAAGTGGGTTTTTAACTGTTTTTTTAAATGTTCCACGGTGTTAACCTGGTCGAATCTCTATTGGTAAAGTATTCCAGATTTCTGGTGCATAACAGCCAAAGGCCGCCTCACCACTTCTTTTAAGCTTGGCTCTTGGAATTATTAGCAGACCACCATTAGAATATCTAAGGTTATGACTTGGAGTGCATGGTGACAGGCACTCTAAAATACGGGAAAAGGCAATATTATTTTAAGATTTTATATACCATTAATCATATTTTACAGTAATTCTAAATGACACGGGTAACCAACGTAACAACGCTAAACCTGGAGACATGCTCAGGTTTTCTTTTTCTAGTTAAGGTTCATTCTGCTGTATTCTACACTAATTGCAACTGATTCATATCTTTCTTGCTTAGTCCTTTTAGGAGTGCACTACAATAATCTAGCTGAATAAAAAGAAAAGCAAGAATTATTTTTTTGAATTCTTACAATGTTTTACAGATTTAAAGATTAGGTTAGAATCCGCTATCACCCATAAATTCTTTACCCCTGCCATAACTACACCCATGTTTCCGGCTTCTTCAATATTTGTTAATAAGCTTCTTGTTAATGGATCTGCTATTTCATGTAATTTTGAACGTCAACATCTGTGTAAACTGCAAAGGCAATCTAGTCAAGGGCAGTTGATTTTTATTATCAATCAAATCAAATCAAAATCTTTATTGTCATTGTAGCAATGAGACATTGTACAACAAAATTTCAGGTGCAATTTTCCAGTGCAAAAAAAAAAAAACACAATTACTCAAGTTAAAACTAAAATAAAAAGGGAATAAAATAAGTACCAAAATAGTCCATAACAGCAGAACAATGTTTTCTACTCATACATACGTCATATTGCACTTGTCCCTTATCCAATGTTAACTGTTAAGCTGTATTGTAAACATGAGAGTGTATTGTATTGTAAACATGAAGGTGCACTCGGTCAGATTAACCACTTAGCAGCATTCAGCATGGTGATGGCTGAAGGGTAGAAACTGTTTCTCAGTCTATTTGTCTTAGTCTTTATGGATCTGAAACATCTGCCTGGAGGCAGGCGTTCAAACAATGCATGTCCTGGGTGTGATGGGTCCTGAAGAATTTTCTTGACATTCCCGAGGCAGACGACTATCCGCTGGGCGACCTTAATGACCCTGTGGAGCTCTTTCTTCTGTGTTACTGTGCAGCTGGAGAACCACGCACAGAGACAGTAGGCCAGGATGCTTTCTACTGTGCAGCAGTAAAAGGACACCAGCAGTTTCTCAGGGATTTTTCTTTTGCTCTTTATTTCGCCTTATACAATTTCTTGTATTAGGAATTTGTTAGTTTTCGCATAGCCCTTGGGGTCAGAGCACAGGGTCAGCCATTGTACAGCACCCCTGGAGCAATTAAAGGTTAAGAGCCTTGCTCAAGGGCCCAGCAGAGTAGGATCTCTTTTGGCAGTGATGGGGATTCGAACCAGCAACCTTCAGGATACCAGCGCAGATCCTTAGCCTCAGAGCTACCACTCTGCCCCCAGGAAGTAGGGTCCCTTTTGGGCCTTCTTCACTACCTCAGCAGTGTGTGTTCCCCAGGTCAAGTCCTCCTTAATGGTGACTCCCAAGAAGCAGAAGTCTGAGACCCTCTCCACACAGTCCTCGTTGATGATGAGTGGCTGGATGTTGTCTGCCTTCTTCCTTAAGTCCACGATGAGCTCCTTGGTCTTGGCTATATTTAGGAGCAAGTTGTTATTCCTACAGATTTCCAGCCGCTCCACCTCATCCCTGCAGGCAGACTCATCCCCCCCAGAGATGAGCCTAACTACCGTGGTATCGTCAGCTAACTTAACAATGGTGTTACTGTAGTGGGCAGGAATGCAGTCATGAGTGTAGAGGGTATAGAGCGGGGGGCTCAGCACACAGCCCTGTGGGGAGTCAGTACTGAGGCTGACGGGTGTGGAGAAGTAGGGGCCCACTCTAACCCTCTGAGTGCAATCACACAGGAAGTCCTTGATCCAAAGGCAAGTGGAGCGTGGAAGTCCTATGTCTGACAGTTTGGTCACCAGTCTGTGGGGTAAGATGGTATTAAAGGCAGAGCTGAAGTCTATAAAGAGCAGCTGTGCGTAGCTCCCCTGCTGCTCCAGATGGGACAGAACAGCATGGAGAACAGTGGCCACAGTGTCCTCTATAGACCTGTTTGCTCCGTAGGCAAACTGGTGTGGATCAAGCATGGGAGGAATGAATGACATGATGTGGTTCCTGATGAGCTTCTTCTGTTTCTTGGCCAGAGGCACTATGACAGAGGATATCAGGCAGGATGGCACAGTGGACTGAGACAGAGACTGGTTGAATATCCTGGTGAAGACCCAGTTGGTCTGCACAGACTTTCAGTAAACGTCCTGAGATGCTACAGCCCGCAGCGTGTGTCTCACCTCGTGGTCCCACACTGTGAAGATGGGGCTATTGTTGGTATCTGGATGGGGTCTGGCTGTCTCTGGCGGATCCACTTCAAACCGGGCAAAGTAGAGGTTCAGTTCCTCAGCCAGTGATAAATCACCTCCCACAGCTCCGAGACTGGTCCTGTATTTGGTCATATGCTGGACACCCATCCACACTTGCCTGCCGTTGTTGCTATCCAGGTGTTCCTCGATCTTCCTTTTATAGTCTGACTTGGCCTCTCGGATGCCCCTCTTTAGGCTGGCACGGGCTGTGCTGTAGAGGGCCTTGCCACCATTGGGGTAGACCCGGATACGTTTATCCACTGTGACAGTGTCTTTGCAGTCCTTAATATAACATAGTACGCTGTCACTAAACACTTCAAGGTCTGGGTGTTCAAAGATGTCCCAGTTGGTCCTACTGAAACAGTCCTGCAGCTGCTGAGAAGCTCCATCTGGCCAAGTTTTTACTGCCCTTGTGCTGTTATGGGCAGCTTTCCTGAGTGGGATGTATGTCGGAATTAAAAGCAGTGACATGTGGTCAGAATGGCCCAGATGAGGTAGCGGTGTAGCCCTGTAGCCCTGTTTAATGCTTGTATAGACTTTATCCAATGTGTTAGCTCCTCTCGTGGCACACTTGATGCGCTGATGGAATTTAGGGAGCACAGGTTTTAAATCCACATGGTTAAACTCCCCAGCAATAATATGCACAGCAATAGGGTGCTTGGTCAGCTGACTGCTAATACTGCGGTGTAAAAGTTCAATAGCCAAGTTTGCATTAGCATCCAGTGCTATGTAAACAGCGGTAATCAAGACCACAGTAAACTCTCTAGAGAGATATATGGGTCTGCATCTAACTGTCACATTCTCCAGGTTCAGGGAGCACTGACTGTCTACCATCACTGTATTTGTACACCAGTTATTATTTACGTATACACACAGCCCCCCTCCTCTGCTCTTACCGGAGTCACTGGTCCTGTCATGGCACTGTGCAGTGTAGCCTGAGTCCGGGATCAATGAGTGAAGCCAGGATTCTGTGATCAACAGAATGCAACTGTTTTTTACAATGTTATTTGTTGCCACCTGTAGCCTCAGTTCATCAATTTTGTTGACGAGAGATCTGGAATTGGTGGGAAAAACACTGGGGAGCGGTGGTTTAACAGGCTGCCTGCATAACCTCACTAATGCGCCAGCCCTGCAGCTTTGCTTTTGTTTTCTCTCTCTGCGCCACCTCCGTCGCCTGCCCGCGGGGATGATAATCCACGGAGAGCTGGGACTCCTTGCTATATCTGAACTTTTTGAGTTAATGAACATCCATGGTGGCCAACACTTGATGATGGGAAATGATATAAAAACGTCAATGAATAATTCTCATGTTACCACATGTCAAGTCATTTGGTCATATGCACACAACGGATAAAATGCATGCATTTCTTGGTAAAAAATAGTTAAAAGAAATACACTCACCTAAAGGATTATTAGGAACACCTGTTCAATTTCTCATTAATGCAATTATCTAATCAACCAATCACATGGCAGTTGCTTCAATGCATTTAGGGGTGTGGTCCTGGTCAAGAATCTCCTGAACTCCAAACTGAATGTCAGAATGGGAAAGAAAGGTGATTTAAGCAATTTTGAGCGTGGCATGGTTGTTGGTGCCAGACGGGCCGGTCTGAGTATTTCACAATCTGCTCAGTTACTGGGATTTTCACGCACAACCATTTCTAGGGTTTACAAAGAATGGTGTGAAAAGGGAAAAACATCCAATATGCGGCAGTCCTGTGGGCGAAAATGCCTTGTTGATGCTAGAGGTCAGAGGAGAATGGGCCGACTGATTCAAGCTGATAGAAGAGCAACTTTGACTGAAATAACCACTCGTTACAACCGAGGTATGCAGCAAAGCATTTGTGAAGCCACAACACGCACAACCTTGAGGCGGATGGGCTACAACAGCAGAAGACCCCACCGGGTATCACTCATCTCCACTACAAATAGGAAAAAGAGGCTACAATTTGCACGAGCTCACCAAAATTGGACAGTTGAAGACTGGAAAAATGTTGCCTGGTCTGAGGAGTCTCGATTTCTGTTGAGACATTCAAATGGTAGAGTCAGAATTTGGCGTAAACAGAATGAGAACATGGATCCATCATGCCTTGTTACCACTGTGCAGGCTGGTGGTGCTGGTGTAATGGTGTGGGGGATGTTTTCTTGGCACACTTTAGGCCCCTTAGTGCCAATTGGGCATCGTTTAAATGTCACAGGCTACCTGAGCATTGTTTCTGACCATGTCCATCCCTTCATGACCACCATGTACCCATCCTCTGATGGCTACTTCCAACAGGATAATGCACCATGTCACAAAGCTCGAATCATTTCAAACTGGTTTCTTGAACATGACAATGAGTTCACTGTACTAAAATGGCCCCCACAGTCACCAGATCTCAACCCAATAGAGCATCTTTGGGATGTGGTGGAGCGGGAGCTTCGTGCCCTGGAAGTGCATCCCACAAATCCCCATCAACTGCAAGATCCTATCCTATCAATATGGGCCAACATTTCTATAAAGAATGCTTTCAGCACCTTGTTGAATCAATGCCACGTAGAATTAAGGCAGTTCTGAAGGCGAAAGGGGGTCAAACACCGTATTAGTATGGTGTTCCTAATAATCCTTTAGGTGAGTGTACTTCAGTGTTTAGAGAGGATACATGCTAACATGAAAATTAACTTTATAATTGAAGACATCCCTCTTAACACTAGAATTACCAGAGCCTACAAGAAAGCTCATAAATCCGGCCCTCCTTGAATCCATTCTCCCCTCTCCGTCAGTGTCATTTGTCCTGTAAATGTGCCGATAAGCAGCAAGCAGCCTGGTATCCCATCCTCCCGCCCACCGCTACAGTTCATTTCGCAAAGAAGTTTCTCAGTGCTCAGTGTTTATCTTTGAGTGAAGTGCTGGAGCTTTATAGGATAAAATAGTACATCATCATTTGGAATACATACATTTCATGTGTGTTCCGTATCAACAACAATCTATGTAAAACGTAGTTAACACTAAAAAAAACGTTAACCTTTACAAGTACCATACATTTACACCGTCTGTTACAGACTCAAATCAAATTTATGCTTTTATTGTATAATAGTAACAATAAGAACAGCTCACTACTGAAAACATTTATTGTGGGAGACGTTAAGACTTGAACCCAGAACCTTCTGAATTGGAGTCAGCAGCTCTAACCAGTATACTACCCGAGAAGTCGGGACAGCAAGCAACACTAACCTGATTTCTTTTTCTTCGATTATTATCTTGGGGGCGAAAAAAAGCGCATTTGTTCTGTTAAACTTGTATCTTTTGTGAAAGTGCCTCTTTGATATTTGGACTTCAGTCTTCACACATTATACATGTCTACATTTTGTCGTTATTACTAAAACATGGAAAAAGTTTGTCTTTTAGGTATGTGTTCAACATTTCTGTCACCCTACACTTACACAGATCTTTGTGGACACGGAACACAAGTGAAATGCATGTGTTACGAATAATAATATATATTTTTAGCCTAGGTACCTGACTCACTGATAAACAAGGCTTCATTTGGGAGACGTTTTTGCAGTTTCTTCGGCGGTGGGGGGAATCGTATAGCAGACTGCTTGCTGCTTGGGATTATCAACACATTTACAAGACAAAAGACGCTGAATGGAGACATGCGAGTGGATTTAAGGTGGGTCGGATTTACGAGTTTTCTCATAAGCTTTGGTAATTCTAGTGTTAACCAGTGAATGAGGGGGGAGAGGCAGGTCTTCAATTCAAAGGTTCTGTTGTCTGACACCCCACCTACTCACGCAAACACAATTAGCTGAGTAAGTCATGTGCTACAGTTATTTGGGAATCCATATTGATTATCAGCTACAATCTGTGAGTAAACCCTGAGTGCAGTTAAGAAATCTTTACAGAGACTGCTTATCATAAGCAAACTGAATGACTTCAGAGTCAGCTACCATATTCTGAAAATGTTCTATGTATTTGTATGACTTAGGGGTCTGTCTTTGGTACAATATGTACCTTTCAAAACATACACCCTCACGGCTAACTAGCTCTGTCCATAAAAACCAGTCAGAGTAGGAAATAGTTTCCTTTATTTTATATTCTGCTAGGCAAATTTGAGGTCAGAAATCAAACCAGTTTTTTTTTTTAAACAATTATTGAATTTTATTAATGTTAAAATATAACATTTCCTCAAAATTACTGTGCATTAACACATAGTCAGATCTTAATACTCCTACCAGACTCTATTCAAAAAGCTATGTAAAAAGTATTATGCACAAAAAAAGATAAATACGTTTATATAAAAATTTCAAAAGAAAACAAAACAGAGGCAGAGCCTATAGAAAAAAAATAATATTTTTAATAATAGCAATAAAATTAAAATAACATTGTAATTTGGACCTCTTTGAAGTGATTTGTTTTCACTTTGACATTAAAGTCTTTTTTTGTTAATGAGTGTCAAAAAGCCAAATTAAATCTGATATTCAATCTATATGTAGATTGTGTATTTCACAATGACTGGGTGCAGGGCAGGAGCCAATCTTGCCTATGAACTGCCCACTATAATTTATTCTAATACTAAATCTATCTATCTATATAAAAGTCAATGTGTGTATGTATGTATGTGTGTATGTTTGTTCCAGCATCACGTCCGAACGGCTGGAGTGATTTTCATGAAACTTGGTACACATGTTTCTCATAGGTCGACTAAACATACTCTAGGGTGAAATTAACCCTAACCCACCCCCTTCTGGGTAGGGGTGGTGATCTTGCGGTCTTGTATGCACGTTATCATCCAGTTGACCCTCGGGACGACCAACAGAGGGCGAACTGGAGGTGACTACCAGCATTCTTTATGTTTTAGCTCCACCGCCCGCCTGATGCTTTTGAAATTAAATAGAGTTGGCTGGTTCCAAGCATCAACTGGATGATGACATACACACAAGACCGCAAGACAAGCACATTAGTGAGTTTACATTGTTTGTTAATTTATTTTTATTTTTAAAGTTGTGGTTTTTTTTTTCAATTATATTTTTTTCAAACAATTAAAAAAACTGGAAAGCTAACTCAGTCAGTGTCAGATGACCCTTCAATGTAATAGTAACCACAGAAGAGAGAGAAGTGTGTACATTGCAACAGGTACACATATCGTAAATGTAAGAGGAACTGTCCTTGGGTGTGTGTGAACTGTTAACATTTGAATTTGATGATTGCATATAGAGCGGAACTGACCTCTTTGTACTTTTCTTTCCTCTAAATGTCCTAAAGTACAAAAGAAACACCACCATACAACAACATATGGGGACTGGCAAGTTTGGGGAAAAAAAAAACAAAAAAACACACGGTCACTGATTACAACCGCAAGAAGGCATGCGAATGAATATGAATAATATGAATAATGTTGCATCAGTGCCACAATGTTTTCCGAAATGTACTATACATGTCATAAAATGAGTTATTCCAAATATAATATATACCTATGTCTCTGTTTTTTGTCAGTGTGGCTTTGACATCATGGACCATAACAACAACAACAACAACATTTATTTATATAGCACATTTTCATACAAACAGTAGCTCAAAGTGCTTTACATATTAAAGAATAGAAAAATGAAAGACACAATTATAAAACAAAATAAATCAACATTAACATCAAATAAGAGTAAGGTTCAATGGCCAGGGGGGACAGAAAAAACAAAAAAAAAACTCCAGACGGCTGGAGAAAAAATAAAATCTGTAGGATTCCAGACCATGAGACCACCCAGTCCCCTCTGGGCATTCTACCTAACATAAATGAAACAGTCCTCTTTGGATTTAGGATTCTCACGGAAAGGCTTGATGATGATGATGGTCACATAGACTTCTTCCTTTTAATCCATCCATCGTTGTTGGAGCATCATGATGCTTTGAGTAGGTGGTGGTGGCGCAGGCCACCACCACAAAGAAACCGGAAAAAGAAACAGAAAAGAGAGTAGGGGTCAGTACCGATTTTAGAGCCACCATGAATAGTTGTTTTGATGAATTGAACATACAGAGTATCAGGATTAAGTTAAAATGAAGTTATAAAAAGGCCATGTTAAAGTAATGTGTTTTCAGCAGTGTTTTAAAGTGCTCTACTGTATCAGCCTGGCGAATTCCTATTGGCAGGCTATTCCAGATTTTAGGTGCATAACAGCAGAAGGCCGCCTCACCACTTCTTTTAAGTTTTGTTCTTGGAATTCTAAGGAGACACTCATTTGAGGATCTGAGGTTACGATTTGGAATATAACGTGTCAGACATTCCGATATATAAGATGGGGCGAGATTATTTAAGGCTTTATAAACCATAAGCAGAATTTTAAAGTCAATCCTGAATGACACAGGTAACCAGTGTAGTGACGCTAAGACTGGTGTGATGTGCTCGGATTTTCTTTTCCTAGTTAGGATTCTAGCAGCTGCATTCTGCACTAGTTGCAAACGATTTATATCTTTTTTGGGTAGTCCAGAGAGGAGTGCATTACAGTAATCTAGTCGACTGAAAACAAACGCATGAATTAATTTCTCAGCATCTTTCAGTGATATAAGAGGTCTAACTTTACTTATGTTTCTTAAGTGAAAAAATGCTGTCCTAATGATCTGATTAATATGTGATTTAAAATTCAGATTACAGTCAACAATCACCCCTAAGCTTTTTACCTCCATCTTGACTTTTAATCCTAATGTATCCAGTTTATTTCTAATAGCCTCATTGTATCCATTATTGCTGATCACTAAAATTTCAGTTTTCTCTTTATTTAACTTGAGAAAATTACTATTCATCCATTCTGAGATACAAGTCAGACATTGTGTTAGTGAATCAAGAGAGTTGGGGTCATCAGGTGCTATTGATAAGTACAGTTGTGTGTCATCAGCATAGCTGTGGTAGCTCACGTTGTGCCCTGAGAATATCTGACCTAACGGAAGCATGTAGATTGAGAATAACAGCGGACTCAGGATAGTGCCTTGTGGAACACCATATTGGATATCATGTGTCTTCGAGTTGTAATTCCCACAACTAACAAAATATTTTCTCCCTGTCAGGTAGGATTCAAACCAATTTAAGACTGTGCCAGAGAGGCCCACCCATTGACTAAGGCGATTTCTAAGAATATTATGATCAATGGTGTCAAATGCAGCACTCAGATCTAAGAGGATGAGAACAGATAAATGGCCTCTGTCTGCATTTACCCGCAAGTCATTTACTACTTTAACGAGTGCAGTTTCTGTGCTGTGATTTGTTCTGAAGCCTGACTGAAATTTATCAAGAATAGCATGTTTATTTAGGTGGTCATTTAACTGCATAATGACTGCCTTCTCCAGAACTTTACTTAAGAAAGGCAGGTTAGAGATGGGTCTAAAATTTTCAAGAGCTGAGGGGTCGAGATTATGTTTCGTAAGTAGGGGTTTAACTACAGCAGTCTTAAGACAGTCTGGGAAGACCCCCGTATCTAATGACGAATTTACTATGTCCAGAACATTATCAATTAGCACGCCTGATACTTCTTTGAAAAACCTTGTTGGTATCGGGTCAAGGACGCAGGTGGAGAGTTTTAATTGAGAGATTATTTTCTTTAAATCAGGTAAATCTATCCTAGTGAAAGAGTTTAATTTGTTTATTTTGTTTATATTTGTTTATATAAGGCGCATACTAATTCAGCGTGAGCAGGTACACTGAATAAAAATAATTCAAGTGAAAATTGTCACAATTCTCCATTGTCTCAAAACACCATCCACATCTATAGTTATTCCCAGTTTCAAATAAAAACTAACAGCTTCAGATCTGGGGGGTGGGGGGTTTGGGGGATAGTATGTATCATGTTTGTGACTGAGAGAATAAAAATGAAAAAAAATAAACGCTTACTTTTACAAGTACTATAAATTTACTCCGGCTGTTAGAGACGCAAATCAAATGTATGTATTTATTGTTTAATATTAACAATAAGCGCAGCTCTCTACTCAAAACGGTATATTTGCTGGGAAGCCAGGATCGAACTCTTGATTACAAATCAGCAGTTCTTACCGCTGCACCACAGAAGCTGTCTTATTACCCTTGCACTTTTTGTGAAAGTGTTTATTTGATATTTGGACTTTAGCCTTCACACATTATACACTTTATGTCTACATTTTGTGATTTATTATTAAAACTTGAAACATGTTTCTGTTTTAACGATGTGTTTACATAGAGTTTTGTAAGCATGGAACACACATGAAATGCATGTGTTCCAAATAATGTTATATTTTTTACCCTCTAAAAGTCCAGCACTTCACTCCAAGATGATCAAGGCTCGAGATGGGAGACCTTTGTGCCCTTTTTGCGGCAGTGGAGGGATGGAATAGTAGGCTGCTTGCTGCTTCTCTTGATCACCACATTTACAAAACAAAAGACGCTGACGGAGCGGTGCGAAGGGATTTAAGGTGCAGACTGCTGCAGTCTGTTCTTTGATTAGCCGACATGCCCCTTGCCACTTTCTAATGTTTTCGTACATATTCCCTGATATATCCAAGTACAGGGGGTCCTCGGGTTACGACACTGTTCCATTCCTACGACAGTGATGTAACCTGAATTTTGGTGTAAGTCGAAACACACTCTAGCCTAAGTCACTTACCTATTTTAACACATTTGCAAAATCATAATCTAGAACATAAAAAACACAAAATCTAATCCTGAGAAAAAAGAAAAGGACATAAATATATTGTACTGTACACTGTACTGTAGTAACAGAAAGAATAAGTGTAAAAAAATGCTTAAGTTTTTATGGTAGTGAGTGTTGTAAACTTGAAGCGTTGTATGTAACCCGAGGACCCCCTGTACAGATATAAATGTGTAACCCTTTACATAGAAAAAATATATATTTCTACTTCATTTGTTATTTTATTTATCCAGATGATTGGAATGTGTTGTTTTGCTTTTCACAAATACTGAAGCGGCTTTAAATCTAGCAGTACAACTGTGGAAACTTTTTAAAAAATGAAAATCAGTGATTTTAAATGAAACTTTATGCAAACAAGAACCTGTGCACCTAACAAATATTTCATTTTATGTAGCACCAAGAGGTTGATGTGTAGTATTAGGATACCAATGCTTTATGGGGCAGGGCATTAGGAATGTGTTATTAAAATGACATGAAGAAGAGAAGAACACTGATGACACTTGGAGAAACATCGTCGTCTATAGTACTCCAGTAATGTGTGACGTGGAGTGCTAAGATGCTATGTCTCCAAGGCCACTCTCTTACTTTCAAAAGAGCACACGTGGGAATCTGAAATGAACTCCTGTAGTTGAAGCAGAAATCTTAACTACCTTTTAGAAGTAGCTGGGTGAGATACTGGGACAGCTTAGTTATTAGCTAAATAATCGAGCCTGAGGGACTGAATAGTCTCCCCTTGGCTGTCAAATTTCTTATTGTCCAAATCTGGAGCTGTGTGCTACCCTTTATTGGCTAGAAGCTCTTTGAACCTTTCTTAAGCCCATCACAGACTCAAAGTTTCTCCATGAGGATGTGCATGTACCCTTAGTATTTTTAGAGCTATATGCTCTCTGGTATTCTGGGGAATATTTCCTTTTCCCATCCAAGTTTCAGTCTGTTGTCTGTTGTGTCCCTCACTGTAGTAATTCTGAAGCACAGTTATATCTTAGTCATTTGTAGTACTTCCCTTCAGACTCACCTCCCAGCACTCTCACTGACTGCTTCACTGACCTTAAGCTATGGATGGAAAATAACTTTCTCAAACTTAATGGCGATAAAACTAAAGTGTTACTGGTAGACTCAAACTCCCAACTTTCTAAGGCATTGAACTTCTCTTTCTGTTGATGGTACACTTGTCAAACCTGCTCTTGTTGTCAGAAATCTTGGGTGTTCTGATTGATTCATCATTTAACTTTGAGCTACACAAGTCTCTTTCCAAAATTTCATTCTATCATCTCCGTAACATTGCCCACCTCCGTCCATTTCTGTCCTTTAATGATGCTCTAACTCTGGTTCATTGTTTAATAATGTCTCATATCGATTACTGTAATTCCCTCTTCATCAGCCTGTCTGCAAAATCTATACAGAAGCTACAGTACATCCAGAACTCTGCAGCCAGAGTCTTCACCCGCAAAAAGTGTTCTGCTCACATCTCCCCTGCTCTCTCCCAACATCACTGGCTACCAGTTCCATCAAGAATTAAATTCAAGATTCTGCTTCTCACCTTCAAAGCCCTACATAACCTTGAACCTCCCACCTTCCTCAGCTCCTAGCTCCTTACACTCCTTGTCACTCTCTCAGGACCTCGAGCAGTAATTTCTTCACTGTCCCACGCACCAGACTCTCCAAGACCCTAGGAGGAGGCAGGTCCTTCAGTGTTCAACTCTGGAACTCTAGTGCTCAGTCTCGCCAAGATTGCTCCTCCTTCCCCACCTTTAAATCTCAACTCAAAACTTTCCTCTTCTACAAACGTTACTCTGTTTGTAAAGTGACCTTGGGTTTGTGAAAGGTGCCCTATAAATGCAATTTATTATTATTATTTAAGTATTTTTACAGAACTTCCCAGCTACTAGAACTTCTCTTCCTTCTGCATCCTTCCTCCTCTCTCAGAGTACCTTACACCTTACCTCATTTGTCATCCATTGCTGCCTTCAAACCCCCTTTCCTCTCCCCATAATGACCCCTTAACTTCTCTTTCGTAGCAGTTTGTGAAGAACTGTATCAGCTTGCAAGCATTTGCAAAGGGAAAAAATAGGGAAAGGTTACTCTGAAAAAAATATTAAAGAATATTAGAGACACAATGTTTTGGTGGTGTAGTCTTCATAAAAAAACTGTAGAGCCACGTCTTTTTTTATTTTTTTTGTGTAATTAACTTTTTCCTAGTTTTTTCTAAGATAACCAGCTACTAGTTTAATGTTTCGAGTTTATGAAAAATATGATATTTTACCATTGATATTGATTTATCCAGCATATTAATATCTGAAATTTGTTATTTAATTTTTGAACAGACATTGGCTTGTCTTTCCTTTTTTAATCCTTATTTGGTCATGCCCTATTGTCATTTAATATGTTGGATACATTCTAATAAATGTGCATCAGTGCTGACAGCACTTTCTATAATAACAAGTCAGCCATTTTTAAAAGAAAAATTAACATTAGAGTGGTGTTGCATAATATTTCGCAATTAGTTAGTTAGTCATTAAATCTTAAATAGCTTAGCAGGGGGGAATTGGGGTGGGTAGCACTGGCTTAATAAAACCTTGATTACTGGAATTGATTTTATATGCAGATGAACATAACCTAGATTTTTCTTCATTTCATGAACTGCTTAAAGTGCTGCATTTTCTTTTCATTTTATTAGTTTCATTCTCTAGCACTCTCTGTTCGCATAAAATATGTATCTCCAAATGTGTCTATAATAAAAATAAAATGAAAATGTATGATGGGTGATAAACTGGCAATATAATGAGTTTTTGAATCATGATAATTAGTAGTGTTACTATGGATAAAAGGAAATGTTTTAAAGAGAGCATACAGTATTTCAACATTAAGATTTATTTTTCTTACTTTAAGTTATTTTTGTTTACAAATTGTCAATTTATATTTTCGACATTTCTAATAAATGAAAAATTAAACTAAAACACAAAAGTACAATTCACTATTAATGAAATGTTATGCTTTTTGCAATACTATGGAGTATAACACCAGCTCCTGCCATCTACAGAAGTTCTCAAACGACACCTCCATGACAGATTGTACTGATAATGGAGACAAGTCGGAGGACAGCAGGCTGGTGGATGACTATCTTTTGTGATGATGGAATAGCCCACCTGAAGCTGAACATTACCAAGACAGAAGAGTTGTGGTGGTGGACATCCAATGTATTAAGGAGCCCTGAGACCACTCTCTGTCCAGGGCTACAAGTACCTGGGAGTCCATGGTCCGTATGAATAGCAAACTAGACTGGTCTGACAACACAGTGGCGCTGTATAAGAAGAACCTGAGTAGACTGGACCTTCTGAGAAGACCCAGGTCATTTGAGGTGTGCAGCAAGCTGCTTGAAATGTTTCACCAGTCCATTACAGGCAGTGTGTTGTTCTACGCTGTGGTATCCTGGAAAAACAATCCGAGTTCAGTAAAGCAGCTCCATCACAGAATTGACTCTGGACACTTGGAAAACTGGATGTCATCATGAACAATTCTGCCCATCTCCTCCAGGGGGCTCTTTCTTGGAGTACTTTTAACCACAGGCTAACACATCCACAGTGTAATAAGAAGCAGCTTTGGGGATCTTTTGTACCTTCGGCCATTAGGCACTTCAATGCTTCCTCCCGACGTCCCTTCCATCACTCCATCCAGACGTCATAGGAGAATAGTGCAAATTGAATTTGCTACAGTTATTTTTTAGTATCATATTTATTATTGTACCATTTCTTTTTATTCTCTTAATATGTACAGTACTTTGAGTTGACATCTGTGTGTTTTATATGAAACTAGCTGAAATACCCAGCGTTGCCCGGAAGGAAAATAGTGGGGTTTTTTTTAATTGTTTGAGAAAAATATAATTAAAGAAAACCCACAACTTTAAAAATAAAAATAAATTAACAAACAATGAAGACTCACTAATGTGCTTGTCTTGTGGTCTTTTATGTATGTTATCATCCAACTGGCAGATTTACAGCATCTTCCTATGCCACTATGTAGAGGAACATGCAGCAATAAAAAAAACATTATACCTACCTGTGCAGCTCCTAAAATGACCTGGTGCCTCCTGCACTAAGTTATCCTTGTAACTTTTAAGAATGGGCACAGTCTAATGTCGACCAAGTCATATGGACATTGTACGACATTACTGTCTTTCCATAGCCTAATTCTGAAACTAATCTATATCTACTAGTCTTATTGTCCTCTAGTGACACCAGTGATACTCTCTAGCTTCTAGAATATTTATAGTTTTGCTGGATTTTTCATCTGGCCAACTCTTCAGCACACAAGAAGTGTCTGTGGACAGAGTTGATCCAATTATGGCAGCCACTAAAAAAACGAAAGGATATGAATAGCAACCTCTAGCTGTAGCTCAAAATCAGACCCTTACGAGATCCTCTAACTAACAGATCTTGTACGGATGAGGGTGCCGAGCAGATAATGGGTGGAGCCTACCAAATTGTGAAGGAAAAATTTCAATTTTTGTATCCTACTATTTTTATAGGATGCCAAATAGTATTAATTGCAGGTTAATGCACACCATGGAGAAAAACCTGGCAGCATTCAAATATACAGTATTTGAATTGTGTTTATTTTGTACAACTTGTTCATTTAGAGTTTATTGCTTATAAAGTGTAACACTCTAAATAATAGGAAGACTGTAACAGATTAACTGTGCTGAGAAAGAAATATGAAGGTTGCCACCCAGCATTTGACCAATGCTGTCCTTACTCCATATTGCTAACATTTACTTCAAGATTTTATAGGTTGCTGTCCTTCCCATGCCACCTACCCAATCACTGCTCTAAGACATTTGGCCTTAAACATCCCTCTGTAGCGGTCCGGTGCTGCTAAGATTCACACCGTCAAGATGACGGTGATTTAATTATTTTTATAGAGGATCCCAGGGACGCTCCCAGCCTTCACCCGACCCGCACACACTCACAAACAGAGACAAAATAAAGCACAATGGGAACTCACTACAATTAAAAAATAAAATGAAATTTAATAATATAAATGAAAAGAATAATACCACCCCAGTACCCCTATGGCGATATTAGATTAAACACAAAAACACAACTCCACACAGCAAAGTCCAAGGAATACCACACCGGATGTAATGAAATGATGACGATAGTAAGTCCAGAGATCTGTATGTTGAAAGGAAATGAAAAAACAGTCCTACCGGTAGACACTGTAAGGGTGAAGACAGATGGATGGTTCAGGAGCCCTCCTATACTTGCGGGAAAGCCATGAATCCACAATCAGTCCTCGGCACACAGGTAGACAGAAGACGATCCAGAGCTCAACAACAAATACAATCCAGGACAAAAAGACTAAATATGGCTTAATTAACAGAAGGCAGTCCGACAGGTACACGAAACACAAAATACAACAACAAAAAACACTCCTCCCTCTTTCGGACACCTGCCCTCCTTTTAAACCCCTCTGACCACCTTTGACTCCAACAGCCCCTGCAGGGACTGCTGGGAGATGCAGTTTTAGCTACTAGTAGCACTGCTACACCTCTTGGGTGCAGTGGATATACAGTAACCGTGTCAGATATAAAAGAATCAAAGACAAGAGATCTAATGAACTGGAAAATAAAGACAGAACAAGTGTGCCTTCAGGTTTGATTTGAACATTATGACCTCACAAACCTAGTGAGAATTTCCACACAATAGCTGAGAACAGCCACACTCCTGGTTATGGTGACAGGAGAACAGGAGAATCCCATTTGCGTCCATTTTCTGAAGATGGTTGTTCTGTACAGAGCCATAGAAAGCTGAAGGCTATCTCATGCAGAATTGGGACAAATCCTGTTTGGGTGCCAGTCCATTACAGTGAACTTTCACAGACACAGAATCATAACTGGCCAGTGGGATTGTGATGGGTTAGAAGACAAAGACTACAAGAGAATAGTCAATGTGAGGTAACTATGAAGAATTAGACATTGATTCATTTGGGCATTGGGGGTGCTTTATGGTGTTTTAGTATGTGTGCATCTAGTGTTATGAACTAGAGAGCTCTAAAGTATGAAGTTCTGAACAGTGACTCAAATTACCAACTAGAGGGGTAATTACTGTGAAACCCTGGCTAGTTGCACAAAAGGGCAACAAAAAAAACTTTATAAATAAAAAAGATTTATTTAAATAAAAGCTCTGCAGTGCAAAAATATGCTCTGAGGATCACAAAGCCACAGACGACAATGCCTTTAAAAGAAAATACCAAATGCTAAACAAAGTTCCAATCAAAATCCAATAGCTGATGTCAAAAGTTGAGCACAGGTTCAAAAATCTAGTAATGCACAAATAATCAAAAGCAATAAATGCAGGAGAACTCACCACCACTGTGAGTGTATTTAATGAGCTGCAAAGGATTGTGGGATTTCCTCGGCCTCTACAGGGCTGACAGCAGTGCCCTGAAGTGACTGGCAGGTGGCCTCTTGGGAAGCTACCCACAAAATACATGGAACATAGCTGGATACACTTTAATACATGAAAATTAAATGCTGATAACATAAAAAATAACAAAATAGGCCAAAAGTAGATATTTGAACCTCAGCCAGTGGTAAGTATTTCTCCAGTGTGGTGTGATTTTTGACAGACATTTGTACTCACTAACCTCCTTAAGGACTCGAGGATAAATTAAATTTGGCTCTGGGGTTCAGCCTGGCTGAAACACAGCATCTACATTTCCAGATAAGCTGGGAGCTTTAAATGATCATTTCGGTGAAGCTGTGCACTGACTTTGTGATGTATTTTTGTACTTGTTGCCTCTTTCTTTTTTGTGTTAATGTATTATTGCATATCCATTTAGTTTTTTGTTAGTGAGTTGTGTCACTTTCTGGCATTGTCAACAACATGGTGTTTTGAAACTAACTTAAAAAAATTAGTCAGATGGCCAATGTGGTTGCGTTAAGCTAGATAAGTGAAATGCTTTTCTCTTGTTTAGCTTCCACTTTTAGGCAGTTTAATGCATGTGCATATTAGAGTTTAAACCATGTGGTGTTTTAATTCACCTCATCTGGGGCCTCATGTATAAATGTTGCATATGCACAAAAATATTGCGTAAGCCCGTTTCCACACTCAAAACGCGATGCATAAAACCTAAACTTGGAGTAAAGCCACGCACATTTTCACGCCAGCTAAATGCTTGGCATACTGCTCGGTTTTGCAAACGGGTGGCACCCAGTGTTAAATCAGTGCTTTTGTTCCAGTGTGGTTTCCCTTTCCTTTTTAGATCCACATCCCTGACACGGCTTTATCAAATACACTGAAATTAACCACATATTGTTTATTAGTTTAAGGCATCTGATTGTAATTAACCTGTAACAATATAATGGTCCACGGAATGGCCAAACTATTCCAAATAGCTGCTTTAGCGTTGTTACTCTCAAGTATTTATCCCACTGTATCTGAGTGTGGAATCACAGCTCTCAAGCAGCTGATCGGAAAGAGAATTATCGGTATGCAGCATCAAGCACATGCTGCCTCAGCCATGCTGCCTATTTGAACTGCTCTCATACAGCACACGTGTCAGAGCCTTTTCTGTACGGACCTCGCGGTTCAGAAACAGTTTCATCCCAAGAATTATAAATGCAACCAATGAGCCAATCAAGTGCTTCTTGTAGACTTGTTTGTACTTATAAGTACAATTACCTCACTGTAAACTTGCTATGCAGTTATAATATTGCACAACCTGAGCAATCTATAATCTATATTATTAATATTTAAACATGTAAGGACATGGTGGCGCAGTACTACTGACGATCTGGTGCCCTGTTCAGGGATTGTTCCTGTCTCGCGCTGTATGCTTGCTGGGACTGGTGGGACACTGGAAGGATAGGATAATTAAACATGTACTATGAAGGTATTTCAATGTTCCTTAAAAGTTTTGAAGAATCGGCATTCTAAACTTACAGGTGGCTTAACATCTATTACAGAGCTGATTGAGTGGCGATTGGTTACTTGGAGAAAGAAAAGGAGGAACATGAATTGGGGGTTAGTACATTTGAAAGAGACAGTAGTGCTGCAATAAATTATTTCAGCGAAGGTCACACACGGCGCAGCAAGCATCTTGCGTGAGGCATGAACAATCATTGGATGGAGCACCAGCTTATCCCTATCACTGTACCACTGTGTTCCCATGTTTAATAACATACTTTAATTCCTATCATCATGAAAATGAGATCAAGTATACATCTCAGTATTTAAATTATTCAGAGAGCTGTAATATCACGAATGTAATGGATTTTGTGTCCAGTCAGAGGAAGAGAAAGCCTGTTTAAGAAGCACGTAGTGATTCACACACGGAGCACATAGAAGATCAAATACAAAACAAAGCATTTAATGTGCTACTTTAGTTACAACGAGATTTGAGAAACTAGTAAATTAAACAATTTTAAAATTAAGTTTATGATGTTCTACTTTAATGACAAAATAAACTATGTGATTAAAATGGAAATTTTGTGATTAAAGTTGACATTTCAAGCTTTTTTCCCACTGTGTGCCTATTTTGTTTTTTTTCTTTGTAGCCTAATAAGCTTTCATATGACACTCAGACAATGGGCTATGACTTGCCTTTTCACGGTGACTTTGATATCTAACAACTTCTTTTTATTTCGGGCACTGTGCAACTTTGTGAACTTGAGCTTTCGAGTTTCTCTGACACTCTATGTCATTCGATCAACTTTCTTTTGTTGTTTATATCACTGTTTAAACCAATAGATAGTATGTTTTTCCTTACCTCCACTTGGTATTCGCAAAAATTCTTCTATTTTTCCCCATGCTTTTGCCATTGCCTTTTAACAGAATGCTGAGCTTAAAGGCCATTTATATTGATTTGCATATTCAAAGAGGCGTAATTCTGGGAGGAGTTGGGGAGTGGCAGCAGGCGTGTGCATGTGTGTTACTTTACACTCTGACTGGGATTTATGTAACGGAAGAACGTGGAAGTTGGCGAATGCACATATTTATGCATCTGGATTTTTTTGTTTGTACTCACATTTCTGCTTTTGTCCGTACACCGTGTTATAGTGTGAATTCTATGCACAGCATTATGCATGAGGGCCCTGGAATGCAATGATTAAGATTTAGTAGCATATTTGCTATGTAATGCCAATTATTGCCACTCATCTAGGATTACAGTAAGTTATTTTGAAAGAATAAGAATTCTTTTTTGTAAGAAATGTATTTTGATATTTGATTATTCCAAATCCATCAAAGTTGTTTCTATGTGTTAATTATTTATAGTAATTATAATTATTTTTGCCACCATTTGGGTCCGTACTTGTTTACTCATTGCCTCCAAGATTCTCATAAGTATACGGCATGTGACGTGACGTCAAAATTTGAATAGGCTTAAGTGGTTGCCACCAACATCGCTTCCTCATCCAATGTGGATGAGACCTAAACCTTTATATTACAAATCTTTGCTAAAAAGCTCTTCTGGTTAATCATCTATAAGCTAGGTTTCTGTGACTCTGATTTTTACTTCATGTTTTGCTTTTGACGATGGCACTTTCTAGATTTTCTTGGTTACGAGTTTAAGT
Source organism: Polypterus senegalus (assembly GCF_016835505.1). Taxonomy (NCBI): domain Eukaryota; kingdom Metazoa; phylum Chordata; class Cladistia; order Polypteriformes; family Polypteridae; genus Polypterus; species Polypterus senegalus. The sequence goes on from NC_053165.1 coordinate 46,390,749, forward strand.
TTTCATGCACATGCCGAGTTTTTCTTTAATGTACCAAATTCAGCCTTAACACAGCAACTTCTGCCTTGTTTTTTTTGCTTTGAATTATTTTTCAAATAAATCTCTTTAAATAAGGAATATTTCATTTTTGCCCAGTGGGCTGGGGGTTTCTACAGTTCCCCTTTCTTCAGATTATTGTGAGAATTTGTAAGCTTTGCCTCTTCCTTATCTATGCAGGCTGAAAGCCTGCCATTCGAGGTTTGGAGAAAAGCTTTATTTTCATATCTAAGCTTTACTGTGAGCCCGAGACCTAATCTTTCAAGAGGCAAACCTCAGTCTAGAGTTCTAAGAGACAGATAACACTGACTGCATTTTGTGTCTTTTCTTAGCATTCTCTAAAAGTCTGATTTGATGTTTGTTTAGAACCTTTTCTTTTCCTTGTGGTCTTTTGTGGCATTGTATGTTGTCCTTGTCCAGAATGTCACCATATTTACAGTCTTATGGGGACTGAATTAAAAGGCAAGGGTTTGGATGTTGTATTAGTTGTCTCAGGCATTTGTTAGACTTTTTTGCATAATAACAAGCTGATAACCTCTCAATACTTACATGGACAATGAAGGAGGCACTCAGTGATTGTGAAATTGTAGAGAAAAAAGAGCTGTTTAGACTTAAAAGGTTGAAATCAGACAAACCCTACAGCCAAATTTAATTTATCCTCGATTGCTTAAGGAGGTTAGTGAGTACAAATGTCTGTCAAAAATCACACCACACTGGAGAAATGCTTACCAGCTGGATGCCAACAAATGTCCCATTGCATAAAAAAGGTCATTGGGCTGATCTCAGTAACTATGATCTTAAATTGAATTAATGGAAATAATTATTAAAGAAAAGAACATGGCAAGAACAGGTGCCTTAGTGAGCACTCAGCATGGTTTTAGACAGGGGAGATCGTGTTTCAATAATATGCTGGAATACTTTTAATTATTTTGATTTCCAGACTACTACATAAGAGACTTGTGACCACACTAAAAGAAGTGAGAGTTCAAAGTGGGAACAACACGGGAACAATGGGGTATGGTGAGAGGAACATTTTCAAAATTAGATGATTTAAGTGGATGTCCATTAGGGACTGGCACTACGACTGCTGCACTTTTTATTATTTATTCAAGATCTGGTTAAGAAAGTAAATAACAGTCTGGTTACGTTTACAGGTACAGTAAAACCTTGATTATCCATCAGGGGTTGGGGTCGAGGCCATGACAAATAAGAGAAAAGACGGATAACAGAACAGCTATTTAATAGCTTAATAAGCAAATACAACTCAAATGTACTGGAGTTTTCAATGTTTTAGTTGGAGTCTTTCTTCCGTTACAAACGTTGCCCTGCATTATACTCTGTTTTCTGGGTTACAGAGCACACCTCCAAAACATTACAAGAAAGCTTTCCCTACCACGTTCCTTTTTTCTCTATACCACAAACGCTCCTGCTTATTGTCTCCTGGCTCCCTACTCAAAACTCCTTCTGTCACACCTTCCTTTTCCTCCTTCCAACACCAAACATATATGTTTATCGGACATAACAATGTATAGTAGTTCAATTATAGCAAAATTGAACTGCTAGAGAAGAACTAGTAGAGAAGATACGTAAGCTGATACTGTGATTTCAAAATCTGGCAGGACATGTGGTGCTGGGGGAAGAACACTACGTGATAGCAGAGCTCACAGCGTATCATGTGGCAGTAGTAATAGGTGGATGCTGGCATGCACAAGGTTTTCATTTTCTTTGCCCTGACGGTTAATGGAGAGTGACGTATAATCGAGGGTTTACTGCAGTACAAATTTGTGTTTTAGAAATGATGGAGTGAGTAATGCTGCAAAGTTTATTTCAATCTGAAGAGTTTAGGAAAACAGAACAAAAAATAAAGAAGTATTGTGTGTTGTTTAAAAATTCCACTGGGAGGCAGATAGAGAAGCATAAAATATGGGTTTGAAGCCTATGTTACATATATGCACATAGGGGACAGTTGAAGGGCTCGAGTGAGTCTGATTCCACTGCCACTCCAGGGTTTGGCGCTGTGTCCTAATGCCTTTTTTCCTTCTTCACTTTCAAGATCAGATGACTGATGGCTGTAACATCTCTGATGTCACTTCCAGTGTCTGGCCAGCTGGACCCGCCTCTTCCTGCCAGAAGGACTGAAAACTGGAAGCTCTGCCATCTTTCTTAGATCTATCCTGAACTTGTGTCTGAAAGGATGTCTCCACGATTATTACGTGTTTTTTTTTTTTTTTGCTTTGCAGTTTAGTTATATGGAGTGACCCCTTACTCTTTATTGTTGTTGTCTCCATTGTCTTACACCTAACAAAAAGAATATGGAGGATTTTATAAAATGATACTATACAAAAGAAAGTATCTAAGCAAGGCCAATCCCCATATTTAATGTGATATAAATGTTATAGGAAATTTTTTTGCATTACGTAGAAAACATAACAAATGGAAAATTTTAGAGTTTGGAGATATGAACAAAGAAACAAAATGTTGCTGCTTAAATTAGTAACAGAAGTGTGTGCAGCACACATGGGCTCCAGGGATGAAGCACACGTGTGAAACACAGTGGGGAACAGGTGTGCACTCTCAGCTTGCACAGATGTGTTAATAAAATCATCAAAGAACTGAAGCGTGAAGACACTTCTGACTAAACAGGTTTTTTTTTTGTTGTTTGCCTGCGTCTCCAGCCTTTCCCCTATGGAGTCTACTGGGTGCCCCCAGCCATCACAAACACACCGATTCACAAACATTCACGAGGGCTGATCTTAGCCCATCCCTGTTTGTGAATGAAGGTTGCTCCTCTAATAAATGACTTTGTGTTTGAAGAATGTAGTGGTCACAGCAATGGCTTTGGAGGTCAATTGCAATGACATCTTTCACCTTTGCTATTCATAGTAAAACAAGTAAAGTAGAAAGATTTGGGTTTTTTTTTTTTTTTGGTCTGGATAGACTGTGACACGGGAGTGATAATTTCATGGGGGTCGGATTCTACCTCATTTGTATTTGGGTCCAGGTAGGAACAATCCTGGACAGGGCACCAGTCCATTAGAGGGCTCACTCACTTATACCAAATATGGCTGACTTTTTTTTTTTGCCTTATACTTTATGTCTCGGATTAACGCAACTATATCACTCCTGCAAGTGAACTATGATTCTTAGTGCAATGAAAGAAGTCGCAAAATCAAACGGAATGTTCAAGCAAATTATAGAAAAAAAAAAAGATCTAATTCCGTTAAGAAGTTCTCTCGTGAAAAGCGGACAGACATACAAACGGGTCTAAAAGCGAGCACTTATAGGCCAAGGGTAACCTACATTCTAAATTTTAAGTTCCATGTCCTCATGGTTTGGGAGATTTCGTGATGAGTGAGTCAGTGGTATTTGGCTTTTATGTTTATATAGATTAGTGATGGAAAATCATAATAAAATCACTTAATGTTTAGGAATTCAGGGAAGAAATTTAGGACTATAGGAGATACAAAAATAACCAGATTGGTAAAAAAAAATATTTATTGATGAATTACAGCATTCTAAACATTGTCACCTTCTATATATTTACCCTCCTGATCTCTACACTGCTCCATACATATCTTCCATTGATTGAAACAGTGCTGGAAGTCTTCTTGCTTGAGGCTCTTCAACAGGCTTGCCATTTTTGTCTTCACTTCATCCATTGAAGAAAAATGTGTTTTCTTCGTGTCAGTTTTGATTTTCGGGAACAAGTAAAAATCACAGGGAGCTAAATCGGATGAATAGGGAGGATGATCGAGGACAGGAATGTTTTCGTCAGTCAAAAACTGCTTTACGGAAAAAACATTGTGCACATGAGAATTGTCTTGGTGAAGCACCCAACCCCAATTCCACAAATCAGGCCTCTTCTTCCTCACTCTCTCTCGAAGGGTTTTAGGACATCCAAATAGTAAGCCTGATTGACAATTTGCCCTTCAAGGGCCCACTCTTGGTGGTGTGGATGAGGACTTCATACCAGACAGCAGGTGGAATTATAAAGCAGCTTTATTTTGCAGAGTCACGGTGAGAAGAGTTTCAGAAAAGCAGACAATCAAATATACATGACAGCGTCAGGACTCTTCTGAACCCCGTCTGTTGGGTGGGGCAAGTTTTATACCCCTAGAATGCGTGATTTAATATCATTATGAAATGTAACAGTCAACACGTTTATTATACACAGTCCTTGAGCCCCTTCAACGCCCCTTATGCAACTTGATTTCTTGGCCCCTTTTGTTATGGCATTCAGATGTAAGCTAAGGGAAAACGTGATAAGGCAGACTCATGTGTGGAATGCTCAGACCTTGAGTCCTTTGCACAAATATTTTTCTGTTTTTTAAAACAAAGCATGCTATTACATGGTTTAGTAAAGCTTACTTCTCAGACATGAATTAGTCATGAACGAAGAGAACATTCGTTTTCCACAGTGGACGATAGCACGAATGTCAAAAAAGGCAATCAGCATCGAATTTAGACTTCGTCATTTTAGCCTTTTCCATTCTCAGTGACGTCGAGGTTTTCCAGTGCATGGAATGTCTTTTGGTTTTCAGGTCATATTGGAAAATCCACGTCTCATCACATGTGATAATATTTTCCAAAAAATTTGACTGCTCTTCAGTTGTGTTCAAAATGTCAGCACAGATGTTTTTCCAAAACTCTTTTTGTTCGGGTGAAAGTATTTTCGGTACTATTTTTGCACAAACGTTTGTCATGTGTCTTGTGCAAAATGCATCTCACTGATTCTCTGTCAATACCAGCCGACTCTGAGATAGCTCGAACACCTAGGCGGTGATCATTTCGAACAGTTTGATTCACCGTTTTGATGTTTTCATCCATCCAAGACGAGCGTGGGCAACCTGGGCGTTGAACTTCTTCCACATTTTCTTGTCCTTCCTTGAAACGTTTGTGCCACTCAAAAACTTGTGTGTGAGACAAACTTATCACTGTACACTGTTTTTATCATTTCATAAGTTTCTGTGGCTGTTTTATTCAATTTCACAAGAAGTTTGATTTTGATTTTCTGTTTGATTTTTTTCACTCAGCATTATCGCGGTAACTCGTGCAGCCTTTGTTGGGCAAATACTGACTGGGCTATTCCCAGGATATACCTAGCCAGTCGGTGGTTTGAGAGGACATGTAGGAAGAGATATAGTTCTATGATTCACATCCGGCCGACCTCCAAACGGTTTTCCAGGAAAGCCCCAAGCCCAGTCCGGTTATTTTTGTGTTTCACCACATATTGTCCATTTTCTAAAAAAAATTAACGGATTGTAGGCAAAAAAGAGTGCTCTCTGAGTGACTTCCTCTAACCAGAAGAATACCAATAAGACCAAAGGTATAAACCATAGGTTCTTAAATTATGGGTAATGGGTCGCATGTTGTCTGATTTTGGGTTCCAGAGAGTCGTGATTCACAATTGAAATCAATTTAAAAGGATTGTGTACATTTTGCAGAGTGTCTTAGGCTGTCGCAGCAAGCAACCAGAATTGCTCCACTATGTCTAGCATAGGCGATTCTCCAAGGAAAATCTCCCCGCCCCCATGTGACTTTTGGTGGCGATTATGGGTCTCGAAAACATAAATAAGGCAAAATTGGATCATGAAAAAAGTAAGATTAGAAACCACTGGTATAAAAAGTGATATTTCTGCTGTCATAATAATACACTCTGCCTACCATCTATGACATAGATCTTCCTAATGCTTTGAACTAGTTTTTTTCTCGCTTTGACAGTGAAGACAGTGGAGCTGCTCTCTACACTACTATATAACCTGGTCTGACCAACAGTCATTGGTCTCATAGGTGAGATGCCCCCTTCAAAAGGTCAATACTAGCAAAGCCACTGGCCTAGATGGAGTGCCTGGAAGGGTACTGAAGCCATTTGTAGCCCAGCTGGCAGGCGTGCTCACAGATATATTTAATCTCTCACTACATCAAGCAACTGTTCCAACATGCCTCAAATCTTCTACAATTGTCCCAGTGCCCAAGACATCTGTGGTGAAGTCCCTGAATGACTACCAGACAGTTGCTCTAACACCCATAATCAGGAAGTGTTTCGAGAGATTGGCGCTTTTGCATATCAGATCTGTTATTCCTCTAGATCTGGATAAACACCAGTTTGCTTATCAATCAAACCACTTAACGGACAATGCTGTCTTGATTGTACTTCATATAGCTCTGTCCCTCTTAGAGCAGCCAACACCTATGTGAGAATGTTATCTGTAAAGTTTAGTTCTGCATTTAACACCATTATACCTCACAAACTGACAAAATGAGCAACTTAGACCTTGTCCGTCTCTCTCTCTGCTCTTGGGTGTTGAACCTCTTCACAAATTGACCACAGAGTGTCAGGATTGGAAGTCACATTTAATCCACGCTAATCCTGAACACAGGTTCCCTACAGGGATGTGTATCGAGATCGATGTTCTTTACCCTTCTGACTCACGACTGCACCCCATATACCCATCAAACACAATAGTGAAATTTGCTGATAACGCCACAGTAGTTGGACTAATCGCGGATGACAATCAGACAGCTTAAAGGATCGAAGTGGCACACCTTGCTGAGTGGTGTATCAATAATAATCCGATCTTTAATCGCAGCAAAAGAAAGGAAATCATTATAGACTTCAGGAAAACAACAGGCAAAGAACATCTCCCCCTTTACATCCATGGCGATGCAGTGGAATGTGTGAAGAGTCTTAAATTCCGAAGAGTCTATATAACAAAGGGTCTCACTTGGTCTCTTAACATCACTTATCTGGTGATAAAAGCTCAACAAAGACTGTTCTTTCTTAGGAAGATGAGATAAAATCATCCAACTCGGCAACCTTTAATCAACCTCTACCATAGTGCAATAGAAATTGATTGTGTGGTATGCCAGCTGCACAATTACAGAACGAAAGGAGTAAACCATGTGATGAAGTGCAACAAATCGTCGGGCCAGACCTCCCAAGCATGGAAACCATCTCTGCTAACAGCATTATCAAAGACACAACACATCCAAGGCTACCATCTGGAAATTGGTTTGGGGCAGTCAGATCAATCACTAACAGAAGGAGAGATAGCTTGTTTTATTCCCCCAGAACTATGATTTCCACCACACCTCTCCAACCCAATACTCCTCCAGTTTACTGGAACTGTAATATAAACATAAAATATACAACATAGACACACATATAGACAAATTTTACCTTTGCATTTCTCACACATACAAGGAGCTTATTCTTAGGCAATGCATACTGATACTTTAAATACTTTTTTAAGCTGTACATAATTAATGTCATTTTGTATATAGCAATTGAATATATTCTGCTTTTATCTTCATTACTTTTCTTCATTAACTGAATTGTCAGAATAATTGCTTTATTGTAGTGTTTTATTGTTACCTTTCTTGACAACATGGAAAGTTGTCATCAGAATTTCATTGTACGAATGTATAATGACAGACAAAAAAACTCAAACACTGGGAAGGATAAACAAGGAACATGAGAAATAGAATTGCAAACAGAATAGAAACAAAACCCTGATGCCTTTCTAGGCTTCCCTACACAGATTTCATTAGACAGTGAAGAAAGATTGGGTGTATTGCATGGATTTTGACCTGCTGATCACAAAAATCACTTTTCAAAGCACTATCACGTACTGTTTTACTGCGCTCACTTGTTTTTGTGTTTTCCACTCATATTATAGGCATGCATATACCATACAATGACAACTGGAAAATCAGCAGTGATCTAAAAGTAGTGGCACTGCCCCTAGGAATGCAGCTTGGATATACTGAGCGCTGCAAGTGGGACAGCTGTGCTAAAGAGTCCCATTACTTTAAAAACAACTGGCCACTCCATAAGGGCAGAAAAGTGTGCAACATAAACCATTCGTCGAGCCAAAACAGATATTTGTGCCTCCTCCTCATACTGTATGACACATGGAATGATGAGAAAGTTTGTGAAAATAATGAACAATGAAGGAGAAGGATTTCAGTTTTTCAAACAGATGTTACCATGAATAGCTAAGGCCAAGATTAAGGAAGTCATTTTTGTTAGTCCACAACTCAAAAACTCAAAGATCTGTTAATGGCACTGCAGAAAGTCAAATAGAAGGCATTCAAGGCAGTTTTGGTCATGCTTTTGGCCACTGCTGAGCACCAGTCTGTATTCAGGTGGTGACAGCATGCTTCAAGCATGCAAAACCATGAAGTGCCACATGTTACTAAGTATTCATTTTCTGCATTAACACTTGGACTTCTTGGCTGCTAATGCTTGTGTAGTTAGTGGCAAACATGGTGACAGGTTTCACTAAGATATGGCAAAGATGGAAAAGCAAAATCAGGGCAAGTGGAATCCATCAGTGTTCACCGACTATTGTTGGACACTAAACCAGCAGCATCAGATGCTGAATATAAACTAATGCAATGTGTCAAAGGTCTCACAGAACCAGATGTATAAGACACATACATCTTGAGACAACCAAGAGTAAATGTGCCTCTAAAGTGGGTGGGAACAATTAGATGGTTCACTCACTTTGAAATTTCTAACCTAATCCAAAGGCTTATGAAGGTGGAGCTCAGAGTAGGGGCAGGAATTTAAACAGCAGAGTTACAGTGCACTTGTTAACCTGGTCTGACTGACAGCAAGGCTGTGTTGATGATTGATAAATGTTCTATGGCTGAGAAAAATCTCCTAGAATGTCCTTTGTTAAACGTATGAATGTGTGTCATGTGTGCAGAGAACACTTTTCATGTGTTAAAAATACACATAAACTATTGCAAAGGAAAAACCTTTATATAAAACCAGATAACATTTTGGTATTCAAAGACATAACTGGGCTAGTGGTAAAAATGCTTGATGCACTACTACTGGCTGTGTGTAGTGTCTGTTGCTTTTAGTTACGATGATACTGCCACAGTCAACGTGAACTTAAAAAAAATGGTAGCAATATTTGTGAAAACTTGAAATGTAAAATATACATTTGAGCTAAACTGTGTGCCTTTCACCCTGTCCAGGTGTTGTGTCTGCCTTGCACCCAATGTTTAAAATAATGGATAGATGGATGGACTAAACTGTACCCTTTTAAAAGAACTGCTGTTAAGTGGGTTTTTAAAGAAGAATGTAATTTTCCGTCCTCGATACACCCGAAACTGTACATTTGCTTAATGGAAATGCCAAAGATGTAATGAAATGTCTTCTTTTCCTCCCTCTGCAGACTAGCAAGATTTATAGTTTAACATCACTTCCAGTGTCCGTTCACTTGGACCAACCCCTTCCAAGAAAACCACATAACCAGAAACTCCACCATTTTGAGCAGTCAGTATCAGACTCCTGTCTGAAAAGACATTCTCTTTAACACTTTACCTGCATTGTTTTTTTTTTCAATTTCAGTCATACAGGGTTTCCGTACGGTTGCCCCAACACTTCTTATTGTGTCTGCTTTGTTATTGCAATATATACAGTATATATATATATATTGTCACACATGTGCGATTAGGAGGCAGTCAAAGAGCCTAAAGGTGAGTGAAACATCGCGAGATAGAGGGTTGTCACGTGGTACTTACCTAAATCTCTTTTGCTCAACAGAAAATCTGAAGAAAAATAAGTTCCTCCACTTCCGGCTTCCAAAATGGCCGCAATGACATCACTTCCGGCCAACCATGATGACGTCGCTTCCGGCTCCATCAAACCACCTCACTTCCGTCTCATCATTATGATGTTAATTCCGGTTCCTGTTTTCATGCCAACCATTTCCTGTCCCATAATCCTTTTCCCTATAAATCTACCATTTTGTTGGAACTAAACTGTTCATTGTTTTGATTTAAGACTTTGAATAATTTATTCTTTATTGTCTGGACGACATTATATGGGGACGGTCCCCAAACCTTTGTTTGTGTATTGTGGAAAATTATTTGGACCAGAACATTTCACAACAATATATACACGAGGGGGGACCCAAAAATAACCGGAAATATTTTTAAAACGTGTTTAATTTAATTTTCTGTACAAACTACAATTAGTCTCCTATAAAGTACTCTCCATTGGCGGAAATACACTTATCTAACCTTTTGTTCCATTGTTCGAAACATTTTTTTTTTAATTTTTAAATTCGTCTGAAGTAATGCTTATTAATTCTCTGGTCGTTTCTTGTTTTACCTCTTCGACATCAGCAGAACGCCTTCCTTTCAAGTCTTTTTTTAACGGAGGGAACAAAAAGAAATCACACGGAGCTAAATCCGGTGAGTAGGGTGGGTGGTTCAGTGTTGTCATACCGTTTCAATAACAATAGTTTCTGCAACATTTTGTTCAAGAAGAAAACAAAATTTCACTGATAATCGGCTATCGTAAAAAATCGGCACTTGCACAAAACTACTTTTACAAAATTTACTGAACACAAGCACAACCTTCCAGACTGATGGCACTTGGCAGACTGACTTGTGAGGAGTGTAACTCGATCGCCCTAGCGGCCCAACCACGTACTACAAGTACCAACCTAACAACAACAAAATTCCGGTTATTTTTGGGTCCCCCCTCGTATATATTACAGTGAAGGTGCAGCTCCCTGCACAATTACATACCGTAATGCTTCTCTAAATATTATTTGCTAATTTTATGCTGTATTCAAAATAGTAGCAAGGTCTAGTAATTAATTAAGCTTTAGTTAACTTAATGTTACTTATCTCTTGAACAAACAACAGCTGTTTTACCTTTCTACAGCATTTCTCTTGTCAGGGCTTTTGATCGGTTTCCTTTTCCTCTCGCCCTGTCCTTCTATAATTATTTTACATATTGTCTATTTTAGAAGAAGAATTGGTATACTTCAACCGCAGATGTTTAAAGTGCATGGACCGGAGGATACTGAGGCCGACTTTTTAGGAAACAATCCTGTTGTCGTAGCCTTTTCAGCAGTGAGTTTCAAAATTATTGACTACGCCCTTGTTTGAGTTTCCACCAGATGCGTGTTCTCATTTAAGTATCATGTCTGGCCGCATGAGAGTAATGTGTCAGTGTTATTAGGCAATGTTAAATTCCATAAAACTTAATTTATTGTTTCTCCAAATTCCTAAGTATGTGATAGTCGATCTGTTGACAGGTTAGCTTCACATTGAAAAAAAAAATATATATATATATATATATATATATATATATATATATATATATATAGGTTGAAATAGTTTTACTGTCCTGGTAGGTAACCACCCATACAACAAGACTGTGATTCAGACTATGAACGCTATATATATATACTAGCAAAATACCCGCGCTTCGCAGCGGAGAAGAAGTGTGTTAAAGAAGTTATTAAAAAGAAAAGGAAACATTTTAAAAATAATGTAACATTTGCTTTCTATTCGTTTGCATAAGGACAGTCCTTCACCAGCAATTATTTAGTGTTAGCTCAGACCCGGCACTTAAAAGTTTCTGTCGCACTTTTGCTGAGTTTCTGCCAAATACTATTCTATCCCTGACCATCTTATTTACATTTGCATAAGCACAGTAATTCACCAGCAATTGTAAAAACGCCACTGGCAGCGTGTCTATAAACTTACTTTAAACTTACGGTTTACACCGTGCTTTGTTTCCGCAGTAGCTGCACTTATGAATATGCTTGTATGCGTCACTCGCTTCATATTCTTTTGCTGCCTTCTCAATTGTGTAATGCGTTTTTTGTTCAGCACTCTTTTGAGCTCTTCCTTGTTCTCTACGTACTGTGTTCACAGTCAGTTCATGTGAGCCGATCTCTTGTGTGATCTTCCGAATATTTACCTTATATGGGCAGGCACTCAATTACGTGAGAGGTGTGATGATGCAGGACGCAACTCCGCCTCACACAGCGACCGAGCTGCAGGCTATGGGCGTATATATGGTCGAAAGTAGGTTCCAGTTATGACCATTATACAATTTCGAAATGAAACCTGCCTAACTTTTGTAAGTAAGCTGTAAGGAGTGAGCCTGCCAAATTTCAGCCTTCCACCTACACGGGAAGTTGGAGAATTAGTGATGAGTGATGAGTCAGTCAGTCAGTGAGGGCTTTGCCTTTTATTAGTATAGATATATATGTGTGTATATATATATATATATATAAATATATATATATATATATATATATACATTTATATATATATATATACATTTATATGTCATAATCCCTCAGAAATAGGAGGAAGAAAAACCTTTGAAAAAAATGTGTTTGAGTCCCTGCCCCTCTGATATGGTTTCTTGCGCACCTGCAGAACACTAAAGTGTAACAGCCACCCTGGTTCTTTTCAGTGACACACTTCCAAAGGAGTATGACATTTATTTACAAATTTATGGAGTATGGCATTCATTTATAAAATTTCTTCATGAAATAGGTTTATTAATCTGATCCATTAGTGAGATAATACCTGTACATACAGAAATTGTTAGTTTTGGTAAATAAATGACATAATCAAGTTCTGTATTTTGAAAGGAAACAAATAAATCAAAAGATGCATAGAATAAGTCAGAGCAGTGGCTCTGAGGCTAAAGATCTGCGCTGGTATCTGGAAGGTTGTTTTGCCAGTTCTAATCTCATTACTGCCAGAAGAGATCTTACTCCGTTGGGCCCTTGAGCTAGCCCCTAACTTAAAAATTGCTCCAGGGGTGCTGTACAATGGGTGACCCTGAGCTCTGACCTCCAAAGGTCATGCGAAAAGACAATTTCCCCTCGAGGATTAATATAGTATATCAAAAATAAATATTACAAACCCCATTCCCTACTCTACACATTTACTTACAAATATTAACTGTAAACACAATAATTATTATAACTCTAACTGCAAGACAGGTTTCAAATGAAACTGAATACAGTGCAATGATTGCAACTATAAACAGATGAAGCTGTAAGAGAATTCTTACTGTTCCAAATAATAAGGAATATATGCCTCCCAAATATTTAAATGAATAGTCAGTCCGATATGCAGAGGCATCAGATGGCCGCTTTAGATGACTGGCAGAGGTGTTATGTTCAACAGGGCTAATGATGAGCAAATAAACTGCAGAGATTGGCGCCCATCCTTTGAATTTGGTGTTAGGGCAGATCCTAGTTCACACGGAGCAGTTGAATTGAATTATTGAATAATTTCAGTGACAGGCTTTCCATGGCTCTATTGAAAGCCTGGGAGTTGATGACACTGTAGCCGTGAACTGGCAATGGCAAGCAACACAAGACAAAAAATTGCATACTAGAATACAAGCACAATAGAACAATACAGGATACACATAAAATCAAAACATAGGATCAAAATACAAAGCACTGTCCTTCTCACCTACTGTATATTTCTACAGCTTGGCAAGTGTTCATACCAGTTCAGCACTTGACTCAAATTAACCTCTAACCCTAAGTTCAAGCTTTGTGTCATGATTCAACTTTTAGCCCCTTCCTTGAGTCAAATTCTTCCAGTCCCAACAATCACTGGTTTTTGACAGTCCCTACACCTCCTCCAGGAACCCCAAGTCTCACAAGTAGGGCACATGCTTCATCATCAGTACAAATGAACAATACCGCTCCACTTATTTCTGCCATAGATTGTGTGGTGTTTAGACAGTGAGGGTTCCAGTAACATCTTGTGGAGGTATCTTCACTTTATTGTACCAACAGGCGCATGATGAGTTTCCATCCAGGCTTTTTTTTTCTTGTACTTGTGCGCTGCCTGTTGTCCACCTAACACGTAAACAGGGCTTACTGGTCCCTAGTGTCCCTTGCAATCCTACCCTGTCACAGGTCTGCTACTGCGAGTGCAGCTCTTTCTTTCACATTTTCCCTGCAGGCCTTATGCAGGACTGTGGCATCCTGGTGGTTCTCTTACCATTGTCTCTTACCATTTATGATCTCCTTTACCGTATCTTTGATGTAGGCATAAACAATACATACTGAAGATATCATTTACAAATGGGTGAAAGATGTGGGTGCATAAAGCAATCCATTTAGTATTATTAAGTACTCGGTAATGCCCAGGTGTGTTGTTGAATACACTTGGAGTCTAGCTTAGAGAACACTTCTGATTGTTTTACTTACAATGCAATACAATACAGTTTTTTGTATAGCCCAAAATCACACAAGAAGCACCACAATGAACTTTAACATGTCCTGCCTTTTGACAGCCACCCAGCCATGACTCTGTAAGAAGACAAAAAACAACAATCAAAAAAACCCTTATAGGGAAAAAAAATGGAAGAAACCTTGGGAAAGGCAGTTCAGAGAGAGACCCCTTTCAAGGTAGGTTGGGCATGCAGTGGGTGTCAAAAAAAAGGGGGTAAATAAAATAAAATATATAGAACAGAACACAAATAATCCTCAGTACAATATAATAATGGAATAGAAATCTTACATGTACAGAGCAGAATTCAACAGTAGAAGATATCAAATAATAGGATTCTGATTTGTTCAGAGCGATGGAGACCTCAGCCATCAAGCTACCTCCCCCATTGGCCATTTCACAGCTGAGACAATGCTGGACCAGCCAATTCAATTTAAGTACCCCTCTACCCAACAATTCCTGTGATGACTTTACCTTAGGCAGGCAAAACAACTTGGCAGTAGAGCTGTGGCACCAAGTGCCATATTTGAGTACCGAGAAGAGAAACAGAATAGGTGAGGGTTAGTAACAAATTATAACTATCATGTTAATTATGCTTTACTGATCATGACCACCAACAGAGATGCAGTCTGTACAGTTAATCAGCAGCTCTAGTCAGGGTGTGCCAAACTGAAGTAGTGAGTCTTCAGCCGGGATTTGAAAGCTGAGACATCGAAGGGGCATCTCTTATAGTAGCAGGCAGACCATTCCACAGTTTAGGGGCCCTGTAACTAAATGTTTGACCTCCCACTGTTATTTTATAAATCCTTGGAATCATAACCAGACCGGCATCCTGAGATCTTAATGTACGCTCTGGTTTGTAAGTCATGAAAAGTTCAGACAAGTAAGCCAGACCTTGGCCATTTAATGCTTTATATGTTAAAAGGAGGATTTTAAAATGAACACAGTATTGGAGTAGTCAATCCTACTAGAAATAAATGCATGAATTAATTTATCAGAATCCTGCTTATTTACAAAATGCCTTAATTATCCAACATTTTTAATTTACTGAAGGAGTTAAGGATTATTAAAAGTACATGTTATAAATGGTGCAACTTTTTGAGTGAGTTAAACACAAAGACATCCACAAAGGTAGTTTGTTGACTTGTTTTAGTAACAGGTTTGGGTTCAGCTCAACGATTCAGGGTGAAGCACAGGAGTCTTTGGATGGGCTAGATTTGGGTATTGACATTGCTATAATAAATCAAAGACATGATATTCATGAACTTAAATGCATAAGAACTTCAATTTCATCTGGCATTTAGTGAAAAGTTGAGCAAAATGACACCTTTTATTAGCTAATTAGAAAGATTACAATATGCAAACTTTCAAGGCAACTCAGGCCCCTTCTTCAGGCACGATAAATGGTTAACTTCTCACTACATCTCTAATAGCTAACATGGTACAGCACCCTAGTATAATTGGCATTTATGTAGACTAGAGTGGGCCATTCATAGCACATATTTCATTGATCCATTTTCTAGGCTTTGACAGGTGAAATGATGTTGGTGAGGCCAGCAGGGGGCACTTACCTGCACTCTGAATGTGGATCCCAATGCCACATGTGTAGTGACGGGAACATGAGACATAAAACCGAGGTCCTAACTCTCTGTGGTCGAAAAAGATCCATGGGCATCCTTGTAGGGTGTATCCCAATGTCACCCTATGGCTTAGTAATTCTGACCCCTAATCACCCCCATCTCTAATTGGCTATCTCACTCACCACTTCACCACCTAATAAGTCATGTGTGATGAGGATACTGGCGCAAAATGGTAGTCGTCACATCATCCAGGTGGATGCTACATATTAGTGATGGTTGAAGTAGATCCCCACTCACTATGTATAGTGCTTTGAGTAGTTAGAAAAGTGCCCTATTAATGTAAACAATTATTATTATTATTATTATTATTATTATTATTATTATTATTATTATTATTATTATTATTATCTACAAAGAAAAATTAGGCACTCACTAGAGAAGTTGAAACTCAAGGTGCCTTGACATTGTCAACAGGTGTCAAAGTTATTTTCACACTTTTAGAAAAATAAAACACGCTAAAGAAAAGAAAAGCCCTAAATTTGCCAATTAATATGTGGACTGTGTTTCAACATCCTTTTAAACCAATGATTATGGCATGCTTGGTTGACTCTATTATATAAAAGGACATAATTCATGAAAAAGTGAGAGCTCAGTAAACAGCAGTCTATTCAATTAATTCAGACCCCATTAATTGTATTTCACACTTCAATAAGCTAATTTTAAATTTTTCACCAAAGGCTTTATTATAATACTCTACTGAATCTATTAAAGTAAAATTATTAATAATATTCATTGTGTTTCTACTAAGAGCACTTGAAAACCACAGGTAATGCAAATTAGGGGCTGTTATTAAGCAACTGAGGAAACAAGAAAGCCAGGCCATGCCACCAAGGTCCCACTCTAGCAAATCTGCTTGCTCACCAGCAGGTAGGTATGGATGACTGCCCGCCTGTTTTCTGTCTTGATTGCACAGACGACATTCACACCAAACCCAATTCAATTATCATAAATTCTTAAAATGGTATATTGCTTTAAGCATTGAGAATAAGAAAAACTCTACTAACATTAGACTAGCTTGAAGATGGTTAATCGCAAATATGAAGTGACAGCAGCTTACATGCAGAGAAGTAGCACCAGGGTGATCATCTTTTGGCAATGTGACCCTACAGATCAGTGTCTTTTTGATATGAGAGCACAATGAATAAATGAATGAGTGAATTAATTGGTTCACCGACAAAAGCGCGATAGACATATGCGCCCCGACAAAACCACGACCGACAAATGAGGGCCGACAAACCCACTAACTGGTTTTCAACAAATGCGTGCCGACAAAGTTGTGAGAGAGGCCAAGAGAGTGGGATGCCCTTGCTGCAATTCTTCCTACATATGCAGGGCGTGATCTTAAGGACTATCTGCGTGCCGTGCTGATGGCATGCTGCGTCTCATAATATTGACTTCTAAAATAAACATTATTATATATGCTTTAACTCTTTGAGGGCTGAATATTTATTTCAAAAAACATAGTTTCTGAAAAGCAATGGTTTCACACAGAAATCAACATAAAACGTCTGTTGCTGCGTGCTGTGGCTGCCAGTTTGACAAGAATGTGCGGAAGGCTTGCTGCCAGGCTGTCTTTGTGTGGCTGGGACAAAGTTGCAGTGCACTACAATCTGGTTTCTTCCTCTCACCATTGTTAAGTGGCAGTCCTCCCGGGCGAATTGTCAGTACAACAATTAGCTGGGGACCAATCACCTGAAGCTGGAACTTCACACTCGTTTTCAATCACTTGTATCAAAATCTGAGTCCGACAAGTCATAGTCCAGTTCAGAGATAATAGGCAAAACATCGTCCAAGGAGTATTTTGCTTTACGCATTCGCTTTGATCTCTCGCCAAATGTCAGTGCCAATTTTGCCATTGTTTGCGGCCTTGCTACTCACGCGAAGGCAGGAAATCTCGGTCAAACCAATGAATCTCACTTTCCTTCTAGCAACAAGAGTCCAACTAAAACATAACGTTTGGTTTTGTCACAGTTTACAGTCCTCCTTTTGACAAAAGTCGACATCAGCCCTGAAAGAGTTAAACTAGTAATTCATATTTAATTAAACTTTCGCGATTTTGACGGCGCGTTTTAATCGGCGCTATTTTGTCTATTGCGCAAATGTCGGGTCACAAATTAATTAATTTCTTTATTGTCATTCCATAAGTACAACCAAATTGGATGCCATCAGTGCAAAACTGCAAGAAATTATAAAACTACAGAAACATATACAGTAAATATGAAGATTTATAGTAGGGATTCCTAAAGTGGAAAAGCAAAACAAACATCATACTACACAAGGAGACACTTTTTCACATTCTGCTGGTATTCATTGCCTAATTTGTTCCCAGTTTCAAAGTATGAGCATCATTTAGTGCAGTCACGGCCTTTGGGTAAAAACAATTTTCTGTGTCTTTATTGTCTTGAATCGTCTGCCCAAGGGCAGCAGTTCAAACAGAGTGACCAGGGTGAGTTGGATCTTTAATTATGATCTAGGCCTTTTTCAGGAGCAGGAACTGTTAAGATCGTCTAAGGATAGGAGAGGGCATCCCATGATCTTCTCGGCAGTGGCGACGACCCTCTGTGCAGCTGGCAAACCACATACAGATGCAGTAATTCAATATGCTCTCTAAGGAGCAATAGTAGAAGGCATGGGCAGTTTTGGGGTGAAATGGTTCTTCCTGAGGATCCTCAGGAAGTAAAGTCTCTGGTGTGTCTTTGTTACCAGCTCTGTGATGTTAGCTCTCCAATTCTGTTCCATGGAACAGAAGCTCCCTGACTTTTATTATGATGGTTTATATTTACACACACAACCAACCACACATAATTTAGCTGGGGTTAAGGAGAAGAGCCTGCTGTGAAGGAAGGATAGCCTTGCAGTCAAAAGTTTGGTTAGTCAATTGAGTCAAAACACACTTGCTTTTCACAATCTGCATAGAGTGCAGAACAATGATTGTGTACCAAGATCCAAGTGGGAATGGCTGAGAGTTTAGTCAAGTGAAATGAGGCTGCAGCAGAGGAAAGACACCTTTATAGTAAGAAGACCAAATAGTTACTTGAGCCCAAGGGACATCTTCTTTGGCCAGACTGGCTAAGATAGCTACTGTCTGTGTGCAATGTGCAGAGCGGTTCTGAGTTTAGAACCTGGGAGCCCAGTAGGGAAAGCACAGCCCATGAAATGGGAATTCAGTTAAACATACAGTACATACTTGGTTACAGGAAATCGGTGAGATTTAAAAATAAAAAGAGAAGAGAGAAAACAGGACAGGACAAAATGAAAATTGAATACGCAGGATTGTTAATTTTATTGTTAAGAGAAATGGATGCATCAAGTCAGTTGAAAGACTGTGTTTATTACATTTCACTGGATTACACTTTATTGATTGCAAAAAAGTAACTATGACAGTAGCTACTTGGAGTACAATTGCACCAAATTAAATACCCACAAAATGACCTACCCATGTGCCTTGACAGTTATTTGAAAATAAATTAGACAGTGATTGAATGCGGTGGGGTGGGGTGGCCTTAATAGAATTACGCAGTATTGGGGCTCCCTCATACCTACGTCATGTCAATTTTATAATGCCCTTTCACCGCAACTGCTTTCTTATCTTTAGCTAAATCATATATAGCTATAAAGTTTAAATAATTTGTTAAGCTTTTATAAACTGCTAAATTTTCCCTTTGGATAACTAAAATTCTATCTATCAATCTTACACTGGAAATATTATACTCACTTATGTGTGTATTTATGGATTTTGGCCTGCTGATCACAAAAATCACCTTTACATTTTCCTATCACATACCATTAAATTTTCATTCAGCTGTTTTTCTGGTTTGCTGTCATGTTATAAGTATACATGTACAACATAATAGCTACAACTAGGACTTCTGTGCTGATCTAAAAGTAGGGGCACCTCTCCTATTAATGCCAAGGGTCGCAAATGAGACAACCATGCTAAAGAGTCTCATTACATTAAAAAGAACTGGCCGCTCTGTAAGGGCAGAAAAGTATGGCACATCAACCACTTGTTGACCCAGCAAAGATATTTTTGCCTCCTTTTCATGTAAAACTTGGACTGATGAAATTTAAATGAAAGTGATGAAAAAGGAAGGATTTTGATATTTGAGACAGATGCTTCCATGAATAACTGATGACAAGATTAAGCAAGACGTTTCTGTTGGTTCACAAATTTGATACTATGACAAGCAGTTCAGAGGAAATCACATAGAAGGCAATCAAGGATGTTGTTGAAAAATTTTCAGCAACTGCAGAGCAGTAAACTACGTCCAGCTGGTTGACCACAAGCTTCAAATAGACAGAACCATGAAATGTAACATGTCGTTAAAGATTCTGCTAATCTTCATGCTGTCAGTGACAAACATGGTGAAAAATTTTACCAGGATACTGCAACGATGGAAAAGCGGTATCAGGGCAAGTGAAATCCGTCAATGCAGATTGACATTTGTTGGACAATGAAATGAGAAACATCAGATGCTGAGTACAGATGAAAATAACCAGCAAAAGATTTTTAGAGTAGTTGAAGTAATCAAATTTGTCGGCAACATTAAGTGATTAAACACACTACATTTAATTAAAGTTAATTTCATGTTTCTACAAATTCCTATGTGATAGTCAATCTTAAAATAAGTTTGTGTTCAGCTTGAAGCTGTTTATCACAATCATTAAAACTAGCAAAATATTTGAAAAAAATTGTCTGTGTTAATGTTTCTTATTTTAGTAAAGATATACACAACTGCACTCTGAAAGATGTGCGTTAGTTAACATTGGACTCCTAACGATTTGGAATAAACATCTTAATAAAGACTGCATATACTCACTAAACTAGTGTTTTGGTTTAGATTCTTCAGTATAATGTGTGAATAGAAAGCACATGTGGATTGAGATTTTAAATAGATAGATAGATAGATCGATAGCTTCTTGGTTTTGCTGGTATTCAGTTGGTTTGAGTCACACCATTTAACAAAGTCCTTGATTAGGTTCCTATACTCCTCCTCCTGCCCACTCCTGATGCAGCCCACGATAGCAGTGTCGTCAGCAAACTTTTGCACGTGGCAGGACTCCGAGTTGTATTGGAAGTCCGATGTATATAGGCAGAACAGGACAGGAGAAAGTACAGTCCCCTGCGGCGCTCCTGTGTTGCTGACCACAATGTCAGACCTGCAGTTCCCAAGACGCACATACTGAGGTCTGTCTGTAAGATAGTCCACAATCCATGCTATCAGGTATGAATCTACTCCCATCTCTGTCAGCTTGTCCCTAAGGAGCCGAGGTTGGATGGTGTTGAAGGCGCTAGAGAAGTCCAAAAACATAATTCTTACATCACCACTGCCTCTGTCCAAGTGGGAGAGGGATCGGTGAAGCATATAGATGATGGCATCCTCCACTCCCACCTTCTCCTGGTATGCGAACTGCAAAGGGTCGAGGGCGTGGCGGACCTGTGGCCTCAGATGGTGAAGCAGCAGCCGCTCCATGGTCTTTATCACATGTGACGTCAGAGCGACAGGCCAGAAGTCGTTTATCTCACTAGGACATGATACCTTTGGGACTGGGGTGATGCAAGATGTTTTCCAAAGCCTTGGGACTCTCCCCTGTTCCAGGCTCAGGCCTTTAGCAGTTGTGGCGATACTCCATCTGGACCCGCTGTTTTGCTGGCACAAAGTCTCCTCAGCTCTCTGCTTACCTGGGCTGCTGTAATTGTGGGTTGGGGGAAACTCTCTCCTATGCTGGTACCAGTACAGTGCAGTACTCCGAGGTGAGAGTGGGTGAGGGTGGTCTAACCTGTTGAAGAAGTTGTTCATCTGGTTTGCTCTCTCCACGTCTCTCTCAGTGGTGGCACCCCACTTCGAGCAGTAGCCAGTGATGGTCTTCATCCCATCCCACACTTCCTTCATGTTGTTAATCTGCAACTTCTGCTCCAACTTTCTCTTGTACTGCTCCTTTGCCGCCCTGAGCTAGACTCGGAGATCCTTCTGCACGCGCTTGAGCTCATGCTGATCACCACCTTTAAAAGCTTTAAATGTCATATTTTGTGTGAATATTCATTCAAATATTGGTTCTTTCTCACTTACAGCCTGAATTTGTCTCTTCTGAGAATAGTAAGAAAGAAAAATATCACCCATGGCACCACAAATGAGGAACCAGGTGCTAGAGGCTGTCCCTAACCAAGAAGGGTGAATGGGGAAAGTTAAGGCAGCCTCATCAATTTAGACCATTTGCATGAGACCTAGAAAGTTGTACATAAGTTGAATCCTGGGAAGCTTTGGCCAGGAGGCTTCTCTGGGTAGTCTAGGAGGAAAATGAAGACCAGAATACAGTTGGGTTATGTTGATTGAGTTAAGTCTTGTATAAATGGGACTTTCACCAAACACTATTACATACCATGGGTCTTTGAAGACCTTGCATATGCAGTATATTTATACATCATACCACAAATAACCATAACTGTCCAAACGTTTATTGAAAACTCTTCTCTGAATACTTGACTTCTTTTTAAACTAAATTTAATAATTAATTACTTTTAATTTTATTTTTTTTATCTATAATTACCTAATCATAGTCTGCTAGATAGATACAACTTTATATATAGATAGAACTGTATTTATTGGTTCCTGCCTTGTGCCCTGTGTTGGCTGGGATTGGCTCCAGCAGACCCCCGTGACCCTATTTGGATTCAGCGGGTTAGAAAATGGATGGATGGATGGATGTATTTATTGCCAAGGGGGAATTTGACTTTTTTACAGAAGCTCTTTAAATAAATAAATATATAAATAGATACATAAGTAAATAAAGAAATAAATATTCACACTTTGGTCTGAACACACACTGGAATCACTTTAAAGCAAGAAAATTAAAAATAAAGAAAAGTTCTGACATGGCTGTCACATTCTCAGTGAGGCATCATGCCAGCATATTGCTGTTGTTATTAAGGAGCCACAGTTGCATTTTTTGACAGACTTCTGCTGAATAATTCATTGGCTGAAAGTCCAAAGTTAGTGTGTCAGATGTGCAGCATTGCTCATAACGGCACTCAATTTTGTTTTAACCTGAGCCTGGACTTTTATTTAGTTTGTTGATTTGGTGGACCTCTCTTAAAGTGATGTTGCCATCTCAGCACACCACACCATAGAAAATTGCATTGGCCATCACAGAGTTATAGAAGATGTGAAGGACATCACTTCCCACATTAAAGGAATAAGTAAGTAAGTGAACTTTATTGTCATTCATTCCATACAACGGTACAACAATGAATGCATAGATGAACAAAATTGAGTTTCTCCAGACTCAATGTGCAGACATAAAAAACAAGTGCATAAAAGACAAGTGCACGCAAGACAACATACAGACATTACAAACATTTCATTTCTTACACAGGAAGTAGGTAAGACAGCAAAAGACAGCACAAGGCAGCACAGTACAAACAATAAATACAAAAGATATATTTAAATGTAAGCCAGTCGGTGGGTGAAGTATAATATGAAAGAAAATATTGCACATTGTTTCAAAGTGATTGTGTTATTGCACTATATGAATACAATATTTATACATAATACAGTGGGATGCAAAAGTTTGGGCAACCTTGTTAATAGTCATTATTTTCCTGTATAAATCGTTGGTTGTTACGATAAAAAATGTCAGTTAAATATGTCATATAGGAGACACACACAGTGATATTTGAGAAGTGAAATTAAGTTTATTGGATTTACAGAAAGTGTGCAATAATTGTTCAAACAAAATCAGGCAGGTGCATAAATTTGGGCACCACAAAAAAGAAATAAAATCAATATTTAGTAGATCCGCCTTTAGCAGAAATTACAGCCTCTAAACGCTTCCTGTAGGTTCCAATGAGAGTCTGGATTGTGGTTGAAGGTATTTTGGACCATTCCTCTTTACAAAACATCTCTAGTTCATTCAGGTTTGATGGCTTCCGAGCATGGACAGCTCTCTTTAACTCACACCACAGATTTTCAATTATATTCAGGTCTGGGGACTGAGATGGCCATTCCAGAACGTTGTACTTGTTCCTCTGCATGAATGCCTTAGTGGATTTTGAGCAGTGTTTTGGGTCGTTGTCTTGTTGAAAGATCCAGCCCCGGCGCAGCTTCAGCTTTGTCACTGATTCCTGGACATTGGTCTCCAGAATCTGCTGATACTGAGTGGAATCCATGCGTCCCTCAACTTCGACAAGATTCCCAGTCCCTGCACTGGCCACACTAGGGCTGTTCGATATAACGATATATATCGGATGACAATATGAAAACGTCTATCGCTGCACATTACGCTATCGTTTGTTTCGTGGTGTCGCAAAATAAACGGTTTACGGCAATATTTTTTTCATTGTTTTGATGGCCACCACGTGGTGCAGACACACTAGCATGGCTGATGAAGACGAGGCAACACCAGGTAGCTCCCCACAGAAGGACCTTGTTCCTAAACGAGGGGCTACGTCTGTAGTATGGAGATGGTTTGGATTTGAATAGTCTGATACGGACCAGAAAACGGTACTGTGCAAATTATGTTGCAAACCGATC
Organism: Polypterus senegalus; assembly: GCF_016835505.1. Taxonomy (NCBI): domain Eukaryota; kingdom Metazoa; phylum Chordata; class Cladistia; order Polypteriformes; family Polypteridae; genus Polypterus; species Polypterus senegalus. The sequence goes on from NC_053165.1 coordinate 46,414,990, forward strand.
GCTACCACAGACTCCAACACGACAAACCTCTTCTACACCTCCGCAAAAAGCACGTGAGCGAGCATGCAGAGAGTTTACAACTGAGAGGCAGGCCACGTAGGATATTACAGTTGTAAAGGTACTATTTAAACGAGCATGTTAAAAGCTTGGAAGATTAATTGCTACCAAAACAATTTGCTTAAGGCATACTTTTCCCTGCAGTGTTTGCTGTCAGCGTTAATCTTGTTAAAATTACTGTAGCGTCTTCCAGACGTAATGACGATCCGAGACGGTCACTTGGTTAGTTCCCTCTTTATTAAACACAAACAAAAAAAAAAAAAGGTTGCTGTTGGCCACAACCACGCCGAACAGACAGCAATCCAAAAACAAACTCTCTTAGCTAGGGGCGACAAGATCGTCGTCCACTCCTCCTTTTTCACAGCGCTTCCCCCATCCCTCCGGAACCTCCTTTACCTTCCACTCTATTACAGTCCATCAGAAATAACAGGGACAACAGAATAAATAACTGAGAGGGATGTAAATCACAGAACACAAACTGCAGAACAGAACTCTACAATAAAGAACAGAACGCTACATTACGTTTACGCCACAACTGCATTAACACGGCAAATCTCCGTTAACGAGTTACCGCGGATCGCCCCGTGCTTGGGGCTGGACGGCATCAACACGTTAGCGCCATCCAGTCCCACGCACGGGGCGATCAGCTGTAACTCATTAACGGAGATTTGCCACACTACGATGTGCAAATTAACATTTTACTAGAATGTAGCCTAAAAAATATTATATTTAATATATATTTAATATATTTTTGTCGTAAGCCTTATTGCTGCTACAGTTTGAAGTACAATGTTTACATTTGGTTTTGACAGTTAATGTTAGACTTGTATTTATTTTGTTTAAAGGGTTTATTGGCCTTATATAGTTTAGTTGTTAGTGCTTTGATCCTTTTATATTTAATATATGTTGTGAGAGTTATCGCTGCTACAGTTCACATTTTGTTTATGTCAGGCATTTTATATAGCAGTATTTTATATTGGGCCTTTAGTAATTTGTTTTTGAAAAGCGTTTTATATTTGATACATTAACATTTTATGTTTACATTCTAAGTCAAACATTTGCTCAAATGTTCTAAATAAAAGAATAGAAATAATTACAAGTTGAGCACTTCTCATTTTTGATTTTTTTAATTTAAATGAAAAAAAAGGAGTGGTGATTATATAAACTATTCACTGAATACAAAGAAAATGTACTATATCGTGATATGAAATGAAATATCGGGATATAAGATTTTGGTCATATCGCACAGCCCTAGGCCACACAGCCCCACAGCATGATGGAACCACCACCATATTTTACTGTAGGTAGCAGGTGTTTTTCTTGGAATGCTGTGTTCTTTTTCCTCCATGCATAACGCCCCTTGTTATGCCCAAATAACTCAATTTTAGTTTCATCAGTCCACAGCACCTTATTCCAAAATGAAGCTGGCTTGTCCAAATGTGCTTGAGCAGACCTCAAGCGTCTCTGTTTGTGCTTCCTCTGCATCACTCTCGCATACAGCATCTCCTTGTGTAAAGTGCGCCGAATGGTTGAACGATGCACAGTGACTCCATCTGCTGCAAGATGATGTTGTAGGTCTTTGGTGCTGGTCTTTGGGTTGACTCTGACTGTTCTCACCATTCGTCGCTTCTGTCTATCCGAAATCTTTCTTGGTCTGCCACTTGAACTGAGCCTGTGGTCTTCCATTTCCTCAATATGTTCCTAACTGTGGAAACAGACAGCTTAAATCTCTGGGACAGCTTTCTGTATCCTTCCCCTAAACCATGATGGTGAACAATCTTTGTCTTCAGGTCATTTGAGAGTTGTTTTGTGACCCCCATGTTGCTACTCCACAGAGAAAATTAAAGGAGGAGGGAAACTTACAATTGACCCCCTTAAATACTCTTTCTCATTATACGATTCACCTGTGTATGTAGGTCAGAGGTCACTGAGCTTACCAAGCCAATTTGAGTTCCAATAATTAGTTCTAAAAGTTTTTGGAATCAATAAAATGACAACGGTGCCCAAATTTATGCACCTGCCTGATTTTGTTTGAACAATTATTGCACACTTTCTGTAAATCCAATAAACTTCATTTCACTTCTCAAATATCACTGTGTGTGTCTCCTATATGATATATTTAACTGATATTTCTTATCGTAACAACCAACGATTTATACAGGAAAATAATGACTATTAACAAGGTTGCCCAAACTTTTGCATCCCACTGTATATACAATGTAATTTTGTACAATATTACAATACAATATAATGTAAACTTAAGACCTATTTGTGGTAATAAAGTGCACAGTAAGTAAGAGAGCAAAAGGTCAAAGGTTATTGGACAGAGTTTAGTATTCTGATGTCCTGGGGGAAGAAGCTCCTGTTAAATCTGGTCGTTCTGCAGTGCATACTGTGGTAACGTTTTCCAGAGGGCAGAAGTTCAAACAGCTCATGTGCTGGATGTGTGGGGTATTTTATGATCTTAATGGATCTGCTCTGGCAACGCGAGTAGAATAATTCTTGAACAGATCGGAGTGAGGACCCAATGATTTTCTTTGCTGTCCTCACCACTCTTCGAAGTATCTTCTTTTCAGCGGCAGTGCGGCTACCTTACCAAGCTGAGATGCTGCTGGTCAATATACTTTCTATAGTGCCTCTGTAGAAAGTTGTGAGGACAGGAGAGGGGAGGTTTGCTGTTTTCAGCCTTCGGAGAAAATAAAGTCGCTGTTGTGCCCTCTTGACAAGAGAAGTGGTATTTATGGTCCATGTCAGGTCATCAGTGATGTGTACTCCCAGAAACTTCTCACTGCTTCTCACTGACTCCACACTGTTTCGATGGATTGTAAGTGGCCGGTGTGGCATGTGCTTTCTCCTGAAGTCAACGATGATCACTTTTGTTTTGTTGACATTCAGTGCCAGGTTGTATCTCCCACACCAGGCAATGAGTTGATTAACTTCCTCTCTGTATGCAAAGTCATCATCATTACTGATGAGGCCCACTACTGTTGTGTCGTTTGCGAGTTTTATGATGTGATTTGAGTTGTAATTGGCACAGCAGTCATGAGTCAACAAGATGAAAAAAGAGTGCTCTGCCTTTTGTTATATACTGTAGTTCATCTCTGTTCTGAGACCAGTCAAACCTGTACCCCCAAGTACCAATAAGAATGGACCACCTCTACAGCCACTCCTTAAATCGAAACTCGGCACAATAATCCCAGACCACAGTTAGATTTACGTAATCATTGCAACATGGCTCCTGACACAAACTGCAGAAATCAACTGTTTTGCAGTCCAGTGAAACGAAAAGTATGTGGCATCTTCGGTGTTTTTTGCTTCTGTAAGAAGCTGTTTCAGGTGGTGTGACTTGTGCTGTTTCACTCTGTGCAGATGCTGCACTTGCCTACCCCCTTCAATTTTATTTGCCTCCTTCTCTTCTGAGCTCTCCACCTCTACAGTTTCCTGCCCACAACATTCACAATCTGATGGCAACAGAAGTGTCCCTCTGCACTGCGTCTCTTTCTGACTTCTAATCTGCTATCAATGACAGGGGCTCTTTCAAGGGCTTGCTGTGCTGATAAGTGTCAGAGGCTATTTTGTTTCTAAACTCTTACTACTGTAAACCCATAAATACCCACATACAAAAATAACAAGATAGAAATGCAGTTGTAATTAACATATATAAATACTGCAAATGGGTTGAAGGAACACAGGGGAGTCCAGAGAAGTATTGGGGTGCTAGCCAGGTCACCCCTTTTGATTGTAATGCCAGCTATTAAACAAAACAGGTGCATTAGTGTGCAAAGTTTAACAAAATATAAATCGCCTTCCAGCCTACTCAAAATGGTTGGCTCTTAAGAGCTGGTCTGACTTGCGGAACTCTGTCTTCATCTAAGTCTGGGTATTTATAAGTCTCCGGCTGGAAGCGGCAATGTCAGTTGAAGAAAAGAGATAATACCATTACAGACAGCACCCCCTCTTGCCCAGGAAGGGTATTGCTTATCTCAAGTAAGCAATGGAAGGTGCTGCTGTGATGTGCATCAGGGACAATACAGACATCCTAAAAAAGTCGCATTTTCTTTGAGTGCTGTTTACATGTACAAATACTGACACTTTACCGCATTCAGAGTCACTAGCAACCCTATACATTTTAGATTTACATATTATCATAATAAAATAATTGAAAATAATTTTGGCATATTTCTGGTAGTAAATAATTGTGGATGAAATTAATGAGGCATGCCTGGGGAACTGCATTACAATGTATCTTATGATCCTGTGAGAGGTGTAAACATAACATCATGGGTCACTAGTGACCTAAGGTAAGTATACAAGGATTACCTAAATTAAGTTCATGCTACAGGCCTAGACTTCACACATTCAAGATTTATTCAGTCCAAACCAGCAGCACTTGACATAAGGCAGGAAACCATCCTGGATCAGCAAGGTTGACACAGGGCCCACTAATGCACTTGCTCTTAGTTGGGACAATTTGAAATTGAGTGCAAGACAGGAGCAAAGCATTGACAGGGTGCCAGTCTGCCACCAGAACACTATAAAATACAGTGGTTAAATTAAATGCTTTCTAAAATTTCCCCTTTCCCATCTCAGCTTCTTCTTCTTTCAGCTGCTCCTGTTAGGGGTTGCCACAGTGGATCATCTTCTTCCATATCTTTCTGTCCTCGTCATCTTGTTCTGTAACACCCATCACCTGCATGTCCTCTCTCACCACATCCATAAACCTTCTCTTAGGCCTTCCTCTTTTCCTCTTGCCTGGCAGCCCTATCTTTAACATCCTTTTCCCAATATACCCAGAATCTCTCCTCTGCACATATCCAAACTAACACAATCTCGCCTCTCTGACTTTGTCTCCCAACCATCCAACTTGAGCTGACCCTCTAATGTACTCATTTCTAATCCTGTCCATCCTCGTCACACCGAATGCAAATCTTAGCATCTTTAACTCTGCCAACTCCAGTTCTGTCTCCTGCTTTCTGGTCAATGCCACCGTTTCGAACCCATATTACATAGCTGGTCTCACTACCGTCCTGTAGATATTCCCTTTCACTCTTGCTGATATCCGTCTGTCACAAATCACTCCTGACACTCTTCTCTACCCTGCCTGCATTCTCTTTTTCACTTCTCTTCTACCCTCCCTGTTACTCTGTGCTGTTGATCCCAAGTATTTAAACTCATCCACCTACACCAACTCCACTCCCTGCATCCTCACCATTCCACTAACCTCCCTCTCATTTACACACATGTATTCTGTCTTGTTCCTACTGACCTGCATTCCTCTCCTCTCTGGAGCATATCTCCACCTCTCCAGGGTCTCCTCAACCTGCTCCCTACTATCGCTACAGATCACAATGTCATCAGCAAACATCATAGTCCACGGGGACTCCTGTCTAATCTCATCTGTCAACCTGTCCATCACCATTGCAAATAAGAAAGGGCTCAGAGCCGATCCCTGATGTAATTCCACCTCCACCTTAAACACATCCGTCACTCCTACTGCAGACCTCACCACTGTCACACTTCCCTCGTACATATCCTGCACAACTCTTATGTACTTCTCTGCCACTCCCGACTTCCTCATACAATACCACAGCTCCTCTCGAGGCACCCTGTCATATGCTTTATCCAGGAAAATGAAGCACTACAAAAAGATGTGTTCATCTTGTTTAAATTGTTCAAAATGCATAGTTAAAAGAAGCCCATGAAAAAAAAAAATTGTGTAGTGGATGTGTTTTCTTTAGCATAGCAAAAGGTGTATAGTTTTTGGAGCAGCATGTCCTGTTTCTTTATATACTGGCAGGGTTCCAGCATTCTTCAAGATTTACTCTCTTTAAAATTATTGATGCCAGAAACAAATAATTAAAAAAAATTTTAAACTAAAATTATGTATATTTTCTCCCTATGTACAGTTTTATTTCTTGTACAGTGTGTCACACACGTGTGAATAGAGAAAGCTGAGTGGACTGAAAGAAGGGAATTCCATGCCAGGACAAAGGGTGCCGGGGTGCACTAAACTTTCCTCTTCAGAACAGATACAGGAACATCTGCCTGATTTCACTGCAAAGACATCACTTCCGGTTCCAGCACCACAAACAATGTCACTTCCGGTTCCACTGCTCCGAAAGACGTAATTTCTGGTGCTCCAAAAGACGTCACTTCACAGAACAAAACAAATATGGACTGACACCCTTCTTTGCTTTGGTTCCGTGAGAACCCTAAATTTCCGTGAGAACCCTAAATCCAAAGAGGACTGTTTCATTTATGTTAGGTTGAATGCCCAGAGGGGACTGGGCGGTCTCATGGTCTGGAATCCCTACAGATTTTATTTTTTCTCCAGCCGTCTGGAGTTTTTTTTTGTTTTTTCTGCCCCCCCTGGCCATTGAACCTTACTCTTATTCGATGTTAATTAATGTTGATTTATTTTGTTTTCTTATTGTGTCTTTTATTTTTCTATTCTTTATTATGTAAAGCACTTTGAGCTACTGTTTGTTTGAAAATGTGCTATATAAATAAATGTTGTTGTTGTTGTTTGCTGTCTTCAATCTTCTCCCTATAAAACTCTTGTCTTGTCTCCTTTCATTTAGGCTTGTGGGTATGAACAGGAAGTCCTAGAGGACCTCAATGTAAGCAGTTCCTATGTAGGTGGAAATGAGCTGAGACTGTGAAGAAACTGTTATGCATAAACACTTTCTGGACATCCCGTCATGCCAAAAATGTAATAAGTCTAAGATTTAATTACTATATACTATCCTGAGTAATAAATGAATTCTGCAAACTTTTTTTTTTTATTTTGTTTGAACTAATTTGTCCCACAGATTTTGCAATGCTCAGTTAAATGAGATTGCTGGTTCCTGCACTGCACCCAGTACTGATCCTGAATTGGATTAGGCAGGTTTGAGATAGTTACTGTGTATTATTTTACAATGCATATGGATTCTAAGAAGTTGAGTTATTTGGAAAAACAATCCCACAGTTTATGTTAAAAAAACTGGTATTTCAAGATAGTTGCACCTTACACAGAAAAAATTACACATTCTTTCAAATCATCAGATTGCTGCCATTCATATGCTTGTTGTGTTCCCAGTTTAGCTCTTTGTAGGCAATCAATGAATCCATTTTCTACAGCACTATTAATAGCAGGCACCATCACAAGGTGCTTTATAAAGTGAACAAGAATACTTACAGACAGAATAAATTGAATCTTGATTTTATCTCTCACTCTCCCCTCATACCACTTTCAAAAAATAATGGATGTGCTAAAAATCAAACTGCTCATGGCCTGGAGCATCCATAGATTAATTTTCTGAAGTTGGTTATTTCAGTTCAGCAACCATACCACATCGAAGTTAATGTACACGTTTTTAGGATGTGGAGAAAGCCTACGTGAACATGTACAGGACATATGAACCCCACACAGACAATGTGACCAAATCAGGCAATGAACCGAGATCTGTGAGGCAAGTGTGGCCCCAGTATTAACTAGGGCACCACCTTGCTGTCTTGTTTGGATCATGTTCTGCAAAAGAATGTAAAAGAAATGTCCTTGGTTACACAAGCTGTCCATTATGGGCTTCACAATTGTACCCAAGATTTCAACACCCTTGTGTACCCGCTCCTATGCTGTAGAATTAGTAAACACAAAGTCTTAGCCAAATGGATCTATGGTTGTGGGGTTATTCTATATTTTACTAAAAATAGGTATTTCCTGGAGCCACACAAACCAGCTAAATGGGTGAAACTAACAGGGAGATGGACAGGAACATGTGAAAAGGCAGGCTATTTAAGTACTCATGTACCCTGATCAATATATGGCCAGGGCCACTGCCCGCAGAAGCAGTGAGTGATTAGCACAGGTCCTAAAGGTGCTATGTTGGTCTGAGAAGAGCGCACCTCAAGTGGCAGTTGCCCATACTTGGCAAGCTTTATAAAAAGTTCACTAATTATGCAAAAATGTGAGTATTTATATGGGAAAGGAACCACTGAGAAGCCAGGCGCCATCCCAATGCCACCTATACTCTCCCGGACGGGACGTAGGGTCATCAGCATTCCCCAATGAAGAACTGAATGATGATTGTACTATTCCAGTAGTCTCTTTTTGCCCTGGATATGTATGTATAAGTGATTATACTACATTGTATGTTGGGAGTGGAAGCTACTTTTTAAAGCAAGTTAAATATTGTCACAGGCGGCTGGGGGTGGAGCCCAGTCAGGACGCCTGAGGGGACCGGAGGAGGGCTGGTGTCTCCTCCCGACCACGAGGGGGTGACCACCCTGGTTTTGTTGGTGGCCTCGGGTAGGGGGCTCAGAAGCCCAACCCTGTAGGGGCCCGTGGCCACCGCCAGGTGGAGCCCCGGTGCCTGAAGAACCCTGGAGCCAAGCACTTCCACCACACCAGGAAGTGCTGGGGGGAAGAAGAATGGGGACACCTGGAGGGCTTCCAGGTGCGCAGCTGGCACTTCTGCCACACTGGGGCGTGTCCATGGAGGAATGCCGGGAAGCAGCTGGAGCCCATCCAGGGTGTGATAAAAGGGGCCGCCTCCCAACAGTCAAGAGCGGAAGTCGGGTGGAAGAGAACGGAGCTGGAGAGAGGACTGGAGGCGGCCAGAAGAAAAGCATTTAGAGACTGTGAGGCCCGGACTTTGGGGGAACGGTGCACTAATTTGTAAATATAGTAGCTGGTCTGTAGAAATAACAGGAGAAGATTTAGTGCACTACACCAACCACTGGCCTGGTGTGAAATTACCTTTGCTTAGTCAATACAATGCCCTCCTACTCACACGTGTGTGACAATACAGTAATCCCTCGCTATATCGCGCTTTGACTTTCGCGGCTTCACTCTATCGCGGATTTTAAATGTAAGCATATCTAAATACATATCACGGATTTTTCGCTGATTCGCGGATTTCTGCGGACAATGCGTCTTTTAATTTATGGTACATGCTTCATCAGTTTGTTTGCCCAGTTGATTTCATACAAGGGACGCTATTGGCGGATGGCTTAGAAGCTACCCAATCAGAGCATGTATTACATATTAACTAAAACTCCTCAATGATATACGATATGCTTCCCGCGCGGTGCTTGATTGTTTGCTTGTCTCTGCCACTCTCTCACCCTCTCTGACATTCTCTGTGCCTGACGGAGGGGCTGTAAGCAGAGGGGCTGTTTGCACAGAAGCTGTTTGCCTAGTGGATACTGACGCTCCTCTAAGAAATGCCGCTTTATCGTGGTGCTTCCGCATATTTAAAAGCACAAAAGCACACGTATTGATTTTTTGATTGTTTGCTTTAATCTTGAGCTCTCTCTCTCTCTCTCTGACGTTCTCTGCACCTGATGGAGGGGGTGTGAGCAGAGGGGCTGTTTGCTTAGAAGATACTGACGCTCCTCTAAAAAATGCTGCTTTATTGCGGTGCTTCGGCAAACTTAAAAGCACGCGTATTGATTTTTTGATTGTTTGCTTTTCTTCGCGAGCGCTCACTCTCTCTCTCTGAAATTCTCTGCTCCTGAAGAGAAGATGATCAATTTGCTTTCTTTTAATTGTGAGAAAGAACTGTCATCTCTGTCTTGTCATGGAGCACAGTTTAAACTTTTGACTAAAGGGTGTTATTCCATGTCTAGAAGGCTCTAATAATGTTAACAGTGTTGGAGAGTTTATAAGGGCTTAAAATATATAAAAATAACCATACAAACATATGGTTTCTACTTCGCGGATTTTCATCTATCGCGGGGGATTCTGGAACGCAACCCCCGCGATCGAGGAGGGATTACTGTGTGTATATAATTCTTTTTAAGTCTGAATCACAATCTGATTATTAGGTGGTTAAATACCAGGTAACACTTGTGGTTGGCCTGCCAGTTGACATACATCCGCCACGTCCTCTTAGTTACAAGAAGCAGATCATAGATATGTGATACAGTATATACCAAATAATAAAAAGGCTACACCCCCTTATTGGAACTCATCAGGTTTATGCACTTTTGCATCACCTTACAGGGATCAATCCTCGGACAGCAGTGCCTGAAGCAAAGCTTCTGATACTGCACCATGGCAGCTGCTTTGTTATATTGCAGCCATTTGCTAAAATCATTTAAATTAATTTATTTCCTCATTAATGTACACACAGCACCCCATATTGACAGACAAAAAATAATTTTTGAAATTGTTGCAGATTTATTAAAAAAGAAAAACTGAAATATCACATGGTCCTAAGTATTCAGACCCTTTGCTCAGTATTTAGTAGAAGCACCCTTTTGAGCTAATACAGCCATGAGTCTTCTTGGGAAAGATGCAACAAGTTTTTCACACCTGGATTTGGGGATCCTCTGCCATTCCTCCTTGCAGATCCTCTCCAGTTCTGTCAGGTTGGATGGTAAACTTGGTGAACAGCCATTTTTAGGTCTCTCCAGAGATGCTCAATTGGGTTTAAGTCAGGGCTCTGGCTGGGCCATTCAAGAACAGTCACAGAGTTGTTGTGAAGCCACTCCTTCGTTATTTTAGCTGTGTGCTTAGGGTCATTGTCTTGTTGGAAGGTAAACCTTCGGCCCAGTCTGAGGTCCTTAGCACTCTTGAGAAGGTTTTTGTCCAGGATATACAGTGGTGTGCAAAACTATTTGCCCCCTTCCTGATTTCTTATTCTTTTGCAGGTTTGTCACACAAAATGTTTCTGATCATCAAACACATTTAACCATTAGTCAAATATAACACAAGTAAACACAAAATGCAGTTTTTAAATGATGGTTTTTATTATTTAGGGAGAAAAAATCCAAACCTACATGGCCCTGTGTGAAAAGTAATTGCCCCTTGTTAAAAATAACCTAACTGTGGTGTATCACACCTGAGTTCAATTTCTGTAGCCACCCCCAGGCCTGATTACTGCCACACCTGTTTCAATCAAGAAATCACTTAAATAGGAGCTGCCTGACACAGAGAAGTAGACCAAAAGCACCTCAAAAGCTAGACATCATGCCAAGATCCAAAGAAATTTTAGGAACAAATGAGAACAGAAGTAATTGAGATCTGTCAGTCTGGTAAAGGTTATAAAGCCATTTCTAAAGCTTTGGGACTCCAGCGAACCACAGTGAGAGCCATTATCCACAAATGGCAAAAACATGGAACAGTGGTGAACCTTCCCAGGAGTGGCCGGCTGACCAAAATTACCCCAAGAGCGCAGAGGCGACTCATCTGAGAGGTCACAAAAGACCCCAGGACAACGTCTAAAGAACTGCAGGCCTCACTTGCCTCAATTAAGGTCAGTGTTCACGACTCCACCATAAGAAAGAGACTGGGCAAAACGGCCTGCATGGCAGATTTCCAAGACGCAAACCACTGTTAAGCAAAAGAACATTAGGGCTCGTCTCAGTTTTGCTAAGAAACATCTCAATGATTGCCAAGACTTTTGGGAAAATACCTTGTGGACTGATGAGACAAAAGGTGAACTTTTGGAAGGCAAATGTCCGTTACATCTGGCGTAAAAGGAACACAGCATTTCAGAAAAGAACATCATACCAACAGTAAAATATGGTGGTGGTAGTGTGATGGTCTGGGGTTGTTTTGCTGCTTCAGGACCTGGAAGGCTTGCTGTGATAGATGGAACCATGAATTCTACTGTCTACCAAAAAATCCTGAAGGAGAATGTCCGGCCATCTGTTCGTCAACTCAAGCTGAAGCGATCTTGGGTGCTGCAACAGGACAATGACCCAAAACACACCAGCAAATCCACCTCTGAATGGCTGAAGAAAAACAAAATGAAGACTTTGGAGTGGCCTAGTCAAAGTCCTGACCTGAATCCAATTGAGATGCTATGGCATGACCTTAAAAAGGCGGTTCATGCTAGAAAACCCTCAAATAAAGCTGAATTACAACAATTCTGCAAAGATGAGTGGGCCAAAATTCCTCCAGAGCGCTGTAAAAGACTCATTGCAAGTTATCGCAAACGCTTGATTGCAGTTATTGCTGCTAAGGGTGGCCCAACCAGTTATTAGGTTCAGGGGGCAATTACTTTTTCACACAGGGCAATGTAGGTTTGGATTTTTTCACCCTAAATAATAAAAACCATCATTTAAAAACTGCATTTTGTGTTTACTTGGGTTATATTTGACTAATGGTTAAATGTGTTTGATGATCAGAAACATTTTGTGTGACAAACATGCAAAAGAATAAGAAATCAGGAAGGGGGCAAATAGTTTTTCACACCACTGTACCTGTACTTGGCCGCATTCATCTTTCCCTCGATTGCAACCAGTCGTCCTGTCCCTGCAGCTGAAAAACACCCCCACAGCATGATGCTGCCACCGCCATGCTTCACTGTGGGGACTGTATTGGACAGGTAATGAGCAGTGCCTGGTTGTCTCCACACATACCGCTTAGAATTAAGGCCAAAAAGTTATATCTTGGTCTCATCAGACCAGAGAATCTATTTCTCACCATCTCAGAGTCCTTCAGGTGTCTTTTAGCAAACTCCATGCGGGCTGTCATGTGTCTTGCACTGAGGTGAGGCTTCCGACAGGCCACTCTACCATAAAGCCCTGACTGATGGAGGGCTACAGTGATGGTTGACTTTCTACAACTTTCGCCCATCTCCTGACTGCATCTCTGGAGCTCAGCCAAAGTGATCTTTGGGTTCTTCTTTACCTCTCTCACCAAGGCTCTTCTCCCCCGGTAGCTAAGCTTGGCTGGACGGCCAGCTCTAAGAAGGGTTCTGGTCGTCCCAAACGTCTTCCATTTAAGGATTATGGAGGCCACTGTGCTCTTGGGAACCTTAAGTGCAGCAGAAATTTTTTTGTAACCTTGGCCAGATCTGTGCCTTGCCACAATTCTGTCTCTGAGCTCTTCAGGCAGTTCCTTTGACCTCATGATTCTCATTTGCTCAGACATGCATTGTGAGCTGTAAGGTCTTATATAGACAGGTGTGTGGCTTTCCTAATCAAGTCCAATCAGTATAATCAAACACAGCTCGACTCAAATGAAGGTGATCTCAAGGATGATCAGAAGAAATGGAAAGCACCGGAGTTAAATATGAGTGTCACAGCAAAGGGTCTGAATACTTAGGACCATGTGATATTTCAGTTTTTCTTTTTAATAAATTTGCAACAATTTCAAAAATTATTTTTTTTGTCTGTCAATATGGGGTGCTGTGTGTACATTAATGAGGAAATAAATTAATTTAAATGATTTTAGCAAATGGCTGCAATATAATATGTGTGTGCTTATCCATAAATGGCGTCTCCTCTTGCTTACGCTTTCATCAAGTTCCCCAACTTTCTTTTTGACATAGACATGTGGGGGCATCCTTGGTGTACAATGGTGTGCCTTGCCCATGCTTAATAGCTCTTCTTATTGTAACTTATTATCCATCCATACATTATCCAACCCGTTATAACCTAACTACAGGGTCACGGGGGTCTGCTGGTGCCAAGTAACTTATTATCAAAGTAGTATTTGAGAAGAAATCTTTATCCAGATTCCCTTCCTGACACCCACTTATTTTAATAATCTCTTACCACATTTAACAGGGAGCTTATTCTAACATTTCATAAATTTAGAAATAACTGGTAATTCACCCAACTAGACTGTAGCCATGTGTTAGCTAAACTGCCCAGAGTAATGTGTACTAAGTCAGCACTACTCTTATTCAGCTACTGTGATGAGAACAATGTCTAAACACTGGTTATCCTTTGTATAAATCTTGGAAAAACCCAAGAAACTGTAAAACAAAAATCTTGAGGCCACATGAAGAATAAAGCAAGTCTTATGTATACCTGTATTGTCAGATAAATACTGGGTGACAACCAACTTCAGTATATTTGAGTGTATCCTACTCCGCTGGGCTCTTGAGTAAGGCCGTTAAACTAGAAATTATTCCAGGGAAGATGTACAATGGCATTTCCCCTTGGGGATTAATAGAGTATATCAAATCAAAATTAATTTAAAATCCATCCAATCTAACCCCTGTTTCAATGTATGGATGAATGAATGAGATCTTAAAAAATATTTAACTACGGGGTAATCTCATCAGATGATAAGTACATTGAGTTGGAAAAGAGCTTTTTTGAAAACATTAAACATAAATCCCATTATAGGAGATGAAAGCCATTTTAAAATTACACTTTAATATATAAGCAACTATCTTGGTAAATATTACAGAGGATTGTGAAGCTCTAAATGAAATAACTGAGAGCAGACATGTTCTAAACAGGCTCCTCAGTTTGTCTGAAAGCTCATTATTGAAATCATTAAGCAGATTGATTAGATTCTGCCTTCTGTAATCCATCCATCTATTATCCAACCCGCTATATCCTAACTACAGGGTCACGGGGGTCTGCTGGAGCCAAACACAGCGAACACAGGTCGCAAGGCAGAAAAAAAACCAGAGCAGAGAGCCAGCCCACCGCAGGGTGAGCACACACACACACACACACACACTAGGGACAATTTAAAATCGCCAATCCACCTAACCTGCATGTCTTTGGACTGTGGGAGGAAACCGGAGCACCCAGATGAAACCCACGCAGACACGGGGAGAACATGCAAACTCTACGCAGGGAGTACCTGGGAAGTGAACCCGGGTCTCCTAACTGCGAGGCAGCAGCACTACCCACTGTGCCACTGTGCCACCGTGCTGCCCACCTTCTGTAATTTCTTGTAAAATTACATTTTGTTTAATTCCTCATTTATATAAAATGTTTACCCTGTTTTAATGAAGATATTGTGCTTTGTCAGCATTGCCTAAGGAATAAAGCAAATTCAGCGGCGGTAATTAAAATCCATAGCTTTCAGTGTCATCATCCATTTCATCCATTATCTAAAACCACATCAGTGCTACCCAGCAGCCAGGACTGGGCAGCACAACATAACCCGTTTAATTCAGGGACTGATGTGACTCTAGCAATGAGTGTGCAGTTTTGGTCTCCTGGCTACAAAAAGGACATAGCAGCATTAGAAAAGGTCCAGAGAAGAGCGACTAGGCTGATTCCAGGGCTACAGGGCATGAATTATGAGGAAAGATTAAAAGAGCTGAGCCTATACAGTTTAAATAAAAGAAGATTAAGAGGTGACATGATTGAAGTGTTTAAAATTATGAAGGGAATTAGTCCAGTGGATCGAGACTTGTATTTTAAAATGAGTTCATCAAGAACACGGGGACACAGTTGGAAACTTGTTAAGGGTAAATTTCGCACAAACATTAGGAAGTTTTTCTTTACACAAAGAACGATAGACACTTGGAATAAGCTACCAAGTAGTGTGGTAGACAGTAAGACTTTAGGGACTTTCAAAACTCGACTTGATGGTTTTTTGGAAGAAATAAGTGTATAGGACTGCTGAGCTTTGTTGGTCTGAATGGCCTGTTCTCATCTCGGTTGCTCTAATGTTCTAATGAGAATACATGTCTGGGTGCAACCCGCTAAGATATTTGTATTGAATAACGGATAAATCGGACACTGAAAAGGTTCTGCCCACAGAGGTTCTTTCTAATAACTTGTGCCCAATTTCAGCTGTAAACACGGGGTACAATCAAAAGCACAAGCAAAGAAACATCTTGATGGATGGCAACATTTATTGAATTTGCTAAGAAAAAATTAACTGAAATGTTTCAAAATGGATGTCTTAGTAGTGTTTGATTCAGTATTGTGGTCTACATATTTTCTGGCATGGCATGATTGGCATTTACAATTATTCAGTAATCGTACCTTACGTTATTTATGGTATATGGTCATATGGCACATTTACTTTTTCAAGTGGGATCATCACAGAAGTCTGCATCTCTTGTGGCTTTTTGCTATCGACAGCTAAAAGACCTCACATAAAGAGAGTTTAACTGAGTGTGATGGCAGGGTGTTTAGCTCACTCTTTACAGATCATCTGTTTGAAGACGTAGCTGCAAGTTCTTTCATCCTCACCTTTACTCCAACTTTATCATCACAACTGTGAGTGACAGAGGGTACATACTGTACAGCTGGCAGCGATGCAGAGTTCACGTTTAGTACTGCTCCAGTACTTTATATGATAAAGTATGATCTGACTTTACAAAAATGTTTTCCCTTGCAAAAGGTTATGATTAATTTTAACATACTGTATGTAGTGTGTTCTCTGCATTCACAACACAAGCGTATGTTTAACACTAAAATTCCTGAAGCCTACGAAAAAAATTGTAAACCCGGCTCACCTTAAATCCCTTCGCACCTCTCCCATCAGCGTCTTTTGTTTTGTAAATGCATCATCAGCACAAGCAGCAAGCAGCCTGCTGTCCCATCCCCTGCTTTGACAGGGCTCAGCTCACAGGCAAAAAGTTTTCCCTGCTCAAGCTCTGAGTTGATGGTGTTTATCTCTATTCTCTTCACAAGAGCAGTGCTGCGGCTGATACCTGCTCAGAACTGTTTGTTGTATTGACAGTCAAAGATATGATGTCCCGTGACCACTATCAGACAGGACAAAGGCAGGACCGTAGCAACAGGCAGTTTCTTTACTGCACTTTCACCGGCTAATAGGCTGTTGCACTCTGCTTGGCACCATAAGTAGAATGGGACCCCCAACTGCAGCTAAAGTCACTTAAGTACATGAGAAATTCGCCACGCTAGTGTTTAAATCTGAAAGTACCATGCTGACAAATGCTGCAAACTTTACAAGGGCTGTTACAGACTGATATCAAAGGCTGCTTATTTTTGGGCACATGGAAAAGGTTTCTGCTTTAGGTATGTATTCAGCATTTCTTGCATTTCTCACATTTCCTTTCATCCTTCAATTACCCAGATCTTTGTAGACACAGAACACACATGAAATACATGTATTCCAATTAACGATATACTATATTATTTGCCCTATACAACTCTAGGAACCTCACATGCAGATAAGGAGCATTGACTTGAGCTAGGAGAACTTTTTGCCTGCGAGCTGAGCTCTGTCAAGGTGGGGGTTGGGATAGCAGGCTGCTTGCTGCTTGTGCTGATCGACACATTTACAAAGCAAAAGACGCTGATGGGAGAGGTGTGAAGGGATTTAAGGTGGACTGGGATTACAAGTTTTTTTGTAGGCTTCTGGAATTCTAGTGTTAACAGGTGTATTTTGGGGAGTCTTTCAGATTTTAGATGGCATCGTGGGCACAGGTTTTCTATCGGCTGGACAATTTTCACAAAAGCACCATTGGCCCTACATTGAGCCCCACCTTCAAGTGACAGTGGGATATTTTATAAATGTCACACTCCATGAGCCACCTAATTGTTCCAATCCACATTGTAAGCTAAAATTCATTCATAGCCATCTCCAGATGTGAAATATATACGGCTGACTCTGTGAGACTACAGGGAACTCGAGATAATCCCAGCAGCTAGGAGTGGGCATCATTTATTAAATGCATACTTTTGAAAGATCTTTGATGACTTGTTATTTTTTTCACATGACAACTTTCAAATAAATACCGCAGAATTTTACAAGTGCAGTGGTGCGTTGGTTTGCGAGTATGCTTGTTAATCCAAAGCACTCGTATATCAAAGTGAATTTCTCCATAAGCAATAATGGAAATTTCAATGATTTGTTCCACAACCCAAATATTTTCATATAAAAATGATTAATACAAAATATAAAGTAAAAATACATAAAACAAATTACCGGTAACTTGCACTTTACCTTTGAAAAGAATCGCGGCGTGTGTGAGGGAGATGAGAGAGAGGGGAGGAGGAGGAGGGTTATTGTGTAAGACGACGTTCACCATAACTAACGGAATCACTGTTGGCGCGCTTGAATCTATTTCTTTTTTGTGACTTTAACAAGGAACATATCCAATGACAGTTGCTTTTGGTTCCTTTTGAGGATTTTGCAGAAATGCGACATTGCTTTGTCGTTAAACAGATTCATCACTTGCACTACTACAGACTTATTCGGATGGTGCTTTTCTATAAATTTTTTCGCTGTTTCCCACATCTCCCTAATCTAGTACCGTTACTAAAGAACAGTCACTACACAAAATTAAAAAATTCTTTGCGTACACATATGGTCACAGTGCTATAGTAAGCAGTATACACTCATACAGATGATGACTAAACAAGAGAAGGACGCTGACAGAAACCGAGCATGGGAAACGATTACCCACAATTCCGCAGCGAGAGAGAGAGAAGAACCATCGACTCAGTTGTGATCACGTGATGCTCAGTAGACAAAGCTTATACGTACTACTTGTATTGCAAGACCTCGTTCGTTTATCAAGTTAAGTTTATTCAAATTTTTTGTTTGTCTTGCAAAACAGTTGCAGACCAAGTTACTCGCAATCCAAGGTTTTACTGGATTATTTCTGGACAGAAAATGAAACCACAGTTTGTCAGAAAATCCCATCATCTCCAAAGCACAGACCTCAAATTGAGACCTTTGTAAACAAACAGGGAATGCTGTTTTTTTAATCAAAGAGTCATATACCTAGAATGGTTAAAAATAAGAGAGTGGGCACTTTTAATGACTTACAAGAAATTAATCAATACTACTCAAGGAGAGTCACTTAAACAAACAGCTTAATACTCAGTGAGATGGAGTTAGAAACAGCTTGTAAGTATTTAACTCTAAAACAAAAAGCTTACATCATAAAAATTGTTAGAATATGCTTAATTGTATTTTTAGTACCTTTTGGTTGTGTACCAGTTTTTATTCCTTGGTTTTTTCATCTTTATAATAAACCTATCTAAGGAAATGGAACAGTGGCTTTAAATTTACCATCTAATTGAATGACAACATTAGAACACTCTAAACGAGAACAGGCCATTCAGCCCAACAAAGCTCGCCAGTCCTATCCACTTAATTCTATTTAAAAAATATCAAGTCGAGTTTTGATAGTCCCTAAAGCAGGGGTCCCAACTCCAGTCCTGGAGGGACCCAGTGGCTGCAGGTTTTCATTCTAACCATCTTCTTAATGATGTGTCTTTGACAATTAACCTCTTTTGAATTAATTTTATTTGACTTGCTCTTGAAGACTTAGACCCCTTAATTGTTTCTGTTTCTTAATTAGCAGCCAAACAATAATGAGATACAAAATGAGCCAAAACAGGACCAGGAAACGTTGTCCATCATACAATATCTAAAAATAAATTAAGATCAACTTCTCAGGAATGCTGATCTGCTCAGGTCCCCAAACATTTTAACAGTGGTCTTAAAAAAGAGAGAATCAACAATTTCGAAAATGTCTGCCATTACACAATGAAAGCAGCAACAAGCAATGGAATTAAAAAACATGATTAATTAACAACAAGACTCGGCGCCTAATTAAACAACTGATTGGAGTGAAATTGGTTGGAGTTTCAGGCCCTGACTTGTTGCTCTTCTGTTGGCTCACTTAGTTCACATTTCATTTCTGTTTGGGTGCCATTTAAGGAAAAAAATGAAGCAATTCAGAGGAACGATGAAGAAATTCAGGAGAACAAATCTTAAAAAAACAAGTCAATTAAAATGCGGAAAAAACAGGTCACTAATTAAGAAAAGGGTTAGAATGAAAACCTGCAGCCACTGAGGCGCTCCAGGATTGAAGCTGGGGACCCCTGCCCTAAAGTTTTACTGTGTTCCATGCTACTTGGTAGCTTATTCCAAGTGTTGGTGGTTCTCTGTATAAAGAAAAACTTCCTAATGTTTGTGCAAAATTTATCCTTAACAAATTTCCAACTGTCTCCATGTTCTTGTTGTAATCATTTTAAAATCACAGTCTTGATCCACTGTCCTAATTCACTTCATAATTTTAAATAATCAAATCTAGTCACCACTTAATCTTCTTTTGCTTAAACTGAAAAAACTCAACTCTTTTAATCTTTCTTCATAATTCATCCCATGTAGCCCTGGAATCAGTCTAGTCGCTCTTCTCTGGACCTTTTCTATCGCTGCTATGTCCTTTTTGTAGCCTGGAGACCAAAACTGCACACAGTACTCCAGATGAGGCCTCACCAGTGTGTTATAAAGGTTGAGCAGAACCTCCTGTGACTTGTTCTCCACACATCATGCTATATAACCTGACATTCTGTTAGCCTTCTTAATGGCTTCTGAACACTGTTGGGAAGTCGATAGCTTAGAATCCACTGTGACTCCTATATCCTTCTCATAAGGTGTACTCTCGATTTTCCGACTGCCCATTGTGTATTCAAACCTAATATTTTTACTTCCTGTGTGTAATACTTTACATTTACTGACATTAAATTTCATCTGCCACAAATCTGCCCAAGACTGCATGCTATCCAAGACCTTCTGTAATGATATAACGGTTTCCAAATTATCTGCTAATCCACCTATCTTGGTATCATCTTCAGACTTAACCAGTTTGTTACTTATATTCCTATCTAAATCATTTATATATACAGTATATTAAAAATAACAGCGGCCGTTGCACTGACCCCTGCTGGTAACCACTCTTAATATCGCCCAATTCTGATGATGTTCCTCGCACCATCGCTCTGCTTCCCATGTCTGAGCCAATTCTGCACCCATCTACAAACATCACCCTGAACTCCCACTTCTTTTAATTTGATGCCAACCTCTCATGTGGCACCTTATGAAATTCTTTCTGAAAGTCATAATAAATACTATCATATGCTCCACTCTGATTGAATCCTTTTGTTGCTTCCTCATAGAATTCCAGCATGTTAGTAAGACACGACCTCCCTCTTCTGAACCCATGCTGACTGTTCAGAATAACTCCTGTCCTTGCCATGTGTTGCTCAATCTTATTCTTAATAATTCCTTCCATTAATTTTCCTGTGATGCACATATAAGCTTACTGGCCTGTAGTTGCTTGGATCTACCCAGTCACCTTTTTTATATAAAGGGATATTTTCCAGTCCTTCAGAATTTCCCCAGTGAACAGTGACTTCCTAAAAATATGTGTCAAGGGTTTATGTGACGGGTGTCTGGTCACATTTACAGGCAATCTAACTCAGACACTGTTAAAATATTTGAATATGCCACCCAGTTTTACTAAGAGACTGTGAACTCTTTAGATTTACTCATAATAGCACACAGGTTTCTTTAAATTGGGCGGTGAGTAATAATAATGCAAGTCATGGCAGCAATTTCAGGAAAAGCAACTGTAACTTGTATTACACATGACAAATATAAAGTATACCAAGAAGATAAAGAACATAAGAAACTAAAAATATCAGGAATGAAAACCTTTCTTGAAAAAAGAAAAGCACACCCTCCATACTCTAGAAGTCCGTTAAAGACATAAAAGTGGAGGACACCAAATAATTGTCTAACTGTCCACAGATACACTCTGTACGCTGGATGCTTGTTTCCCAAATTGTCGGATCCCTGGCAGCATCTCTTCCTCACAGAGTGAGCATTCCTTTTTCACTTCTGGGCTCCATGGGATGCTACCTCGCTTTGCATCCGCCGGCTTCCCTCGGTCCTTTTGTGAGTCTTTTCTCTCTCCCTGAACCCACATCTAGCATCTCTCTGGTGGAACAATCTCTTCCACGCTGGAGGTACTGTAGACATCACCGTCCATGTGCCACTCGTCTTGCCAGCCACGTACCCTTGACTGTCTGTGAGCCCATGTGCTCTATGCGAATGGTCTTGGCAGTGTTCTCAGTGGACTGTCGCTTCCTTTATGCCATCTCCACACCACCAACTGTATATATCAGCTTCAGTCTCTGCCTAGATTACCATGATGATTTATCAAACAATGGTACATACCAATTTGCTTTGATCAGCAGCAATGTAAACATAATCTCTTTTTATAAGCAACAGAATCAAAGCAGGTTACTATCTACATCCTGTGGAGAGCCATCAGCAATAACCTGTAACACAATCAAACTAGGTAAAGATCTCCATCCTGTGGAGAGCCATCAGCAATAACGTTATTTTCCTTGCTTAAACAACATAATCAAAGCAGGTAAATATCTATGTCCTGTAGACAGCCAGAAACAATAACCTGTACCACAAATACTCAGGAAATTTGCCTTGCCACTTATCACCCCAGTCCCAACAATGGGTGCCTATTGTCCCTTCATCTACTGGCTTTTACATTTAATATTTACTGTACATGTTTCTTTGCCTAAGAGAAAAAATGAAAACCACCCAGTGTACAAAAATCTTCCATTTACAGTATATATGTAGTTGCTAATCTCCTCTAAAACCAGAGGGTAAATATTATCACATCCTGGTGATTTGTTTGATTTCAGCCTATTTAATCTGAGCAGCACTTCTCCCTCTACTATTTCCAAATCCTTCAGTTCCTCCTTAGTCCTGTTTACCTCTGGGAGGTTATCCACTTCCTCACTTGTGAAGACCTCAGAAAAATGCTTATGTAGAGCATCTGCTATTTCACTGTCTGTATTTTTTAATTCCCCTCTACTATTCCTGATGCGCTTCACCTCCTCCGTGACTGTTCTTTTACTGCAAAAATACTGAAAGAATCTCTTAGGATTGTCTTTCGCCTTATCTGCGATATTCCTCTCCAACTGTCTTTCAGCCTCCCTAATATCCTTCTTAATGGTTGCCCTCATGTTCTCATATGCCC